>NC_090219.1:6980688-7294855 GCF_033026475.1 Channa argus | reverse complement strand
CCCACAGGCTTCAGCAAAAAGGTGGCTGAAAGAGCTCTTTATAAAGCCAAGGATATCACCTCTGGATGGTCACTACACTCAGCATGAGCTTCATACGTAGGGATCACGAATCATACATAGTGAGAAAGGCCATTTTTGTTGGGCAAGATGAGAAATGATTATGTCCCAGTAGGGAAAGATCTCATAAGCGAATCGCAGGCATCTTTAAAGACATGAAATTGTTTTGACAAGCTCCCTGTCAAAAGCACACACAATCAAATGTGCAGCCTGCATGATAATGACACAAGATACATCTCATATAATCTAATCAGTATGTCATAACCACATTACACAAGGCTACTCATGGTGCAGACAGAAAATGACTGGACTCCACTGGTTAGCTAAGTGCTTTTGAAATGAGCCAGGGTGACATAATACTAGAACAGAATATTATTTTATTTTATTTTGTTTTCCTTTTTTTAAATGTCAGAATTCACAGACTTCTGGTTTTAGGTTTGAATAGCCAATACAAGATAATGTAAAAGAAAACAATGTTCTCCACACATAATAAAATGTGTGTTGGTAAGAATCACAGGTCTTACCACTTCTGCCAGCAAAGCACCTCCAAAGAAGACACAGGGTCTTCGGGGCATAAATTAACAAGAATTAACATGATTAACTGTCAGAGCCTGTTATGTGAGTCTGTCAGCAAGACGCAACATCATCCATGGAAGCTGTACGGGAAAAAACTCGAGTTAATATGCCTTCACGGCATGTGTACTATTACCTGAAATGCCTGGCTACCGTTTCCTGCGCTTGGTCTGGTTAAACTGCTCTGGAAACGGAATTAAGCAGCACTATCAAAGAAGAAGGAGGTCGTCTGTTACTGGCGGATCCGGGAATGCAGCTGTATATGTCAGGCAGCTTTCTGCTTGGTGGGCACGGTGGAATATTAGCTTCTTGAAACAGCTAACATTAACAACTTCAGGTGAATTCCCGTGAATTCCTGTCTGTTCACGTTACTGTAAACAGACACGTTCACCTGGAGACGCTGAGCAACCTGTTCCCCATACAATGGTGCTATTAGGTCAGACAGAACCGACAATGTCTTTATCATCACAGTAATGTCACGGAGGTATTTTATACGCTAGCTAATACTGGGGTTGATAATAATGGGACTCCCTGCCCGCTGCGGCGATTAGCGTCCCTAACTGGCAGTAAAAAAAAATAATCAGCTAACGTTAACGCTCGCGGCTCGACTATGTTACTCACCCGGGTCGCCACAATCTGGCTAGCAGCAAGCTAACCTAGCACCGTTTCTGGGTTATTTAACTACATTGGCTTCTTCTTGCGATTTTGAGAGCCGCCTCAGTCGAGGAACACAAATTTCAACACAACACGTACCGCCGCAATGACAAGTCGCCCACTCCCGAGCACACACGGCTAAACGCTGCGCCTCTTACCAGCCGTATTTCCTCAACACCGCAGCGGGGAAGCACAAGCTCCGGGGCGGTTAAGGCGTCACAGAATGAAGCTTACCTGTTCACTGGTGTCTGTTAGTAGCTCACGGGGGCGTCACAAGGACCTAGTGAAACCAAAACTTCAGAGAATTAGCGAGCCGACTCCGTAGCTATGTGGGGCAGACTGATAAGATGAGGCTCCAGCCACAGCTAACGAACACTGTCCACCAGCAGAAACAGAGTGAGCGCGCAGGGACCGTCTGCGTGTTACCAGCCTGCACTAAACGTAAAAACAATCGCGACTGAGGGGCGACTGGGGTACTGCACAATTTCAGAAAGCATTTCCTAAAAAAATGCGTTGTCTTGGATTACATAACCAGAGCTGGAAAGTAACTAATTACAATTATTTCAAACGTTAAATTACCTTAAGTTTTTTTTATTTCTACAAAAAAAAGGGATATTTCTATAATAACATTGAACCACATAAAACGATTCATATGTCAGTAAATGTCAGTCTCTTCCTGTGCTGGGTGTGAATGTGGGTCGTTTAGTGGCATTTGCCACATCAAGGTTATCAACCTGACATAGGAGGCATAAACTAGAATTAGCCCTAACTTTGTGTTCCTGCAATCACTGACACGTGAAAACTTTGTGTCTCCTGCCATCTGCTGGATGTGAGACGATGCAGCCTCGTTACACTTCGCAGTACGTCGAGAAATCCAGCTGAGACATTAGATCATTCAAAGTCGAAATATCTGTTGTATTTATTAAAGTAATGAATTGCTTGTTTCTTACAATCGCTCATTGGTCATAGTCCATATTGGGCTTCAACTCTCTTCATTAATTCACGGACCAATTACAGTATGAGCAATTAGGACCTTGGGCACAGGCAGGTAAAGTCATTTTTCAACTGTTGTGTGTGTTCTTGGTTATGTTTTGTTTCTTTATGGTCATCAATTTCTTTGGCATTTTTATGCATCTCTTTGTATTTATTTTGAAGTTATTTTGTCATTTTTACATTTTGCCTACTTACTTTGTGGTCTTTGTGGTAATTCTTTGTCATTTTGTGATCCCTTGCATCTTTTATTGTCTCCTGGGGTTCATACTGTGTTACGCTCATTCATATTATTGCTCTGGACCAAGGGCTTTTGAGATACATGGGCCTATGTCCAGTGGGCCATTCGGAAATTGTGCTGGATGCATTGTTTAACTGACCTGGTTGTGGATATTTCATGTTCAGTTTAAGTACTTATGTTTATACCACTGTTTACGCAATAAAGGTGTAAAGGTAAAGGTACAATTAAAGTTCTTCCTATTCAGCACACAAGGTTAGGACAAACAAGAGACAAAGTAAATGTAAATGACAATGCAGCAAGCATCTTTTCATGTTTGTATATTGCTCAATATACATGAAGCAGCATGTTTACATGCGTCAGTAAAAAACGCTGACACTTGACACACTTAGGATGACTTTGTATCTATTTCCACAAACAAATTGGTGAGAAAGACTGCTCGCTGTTTTCCAAGGAATGCCATGTAACACAATTACAACTCAGTGGAAAAACAGAGATGCAGTCACTACCCATTCCCTGGTGTGAGTATGTCACATCTATACATGAACACAATACTTTCAAGTGAAAAACCACAATTCAACAAGTACAGTCTCTGAAAATATATTTATCATTCAAATAGCCAACATATACACCGTGGACTCATGGTTGTAAGCATCAGAATGAATATGAATATAGTGGTGCAATAATAATTTACATATTAAGATTACATTATCACATATCTCCATGGGGCAGGAGAACTTATGACATCTCTTACATTGAAATATGTATAACTTACAGCACAGACACAAAGAGCTGAAGGCAAAGGAGAGGTTGATTCTCACTAAGGCACTCATGATTGAAATCACATTTGTTATCTATAGTTTGCAGGAGAACGGGGGTGGCAGTGGCTCAGTTGGTAGAGTGGCCACCTGCCAACCATAGGGTCAGAGGTTTGCGCCTGACCACACATCGAAGTGTACCTGGGCAAGACAGTGAACCCCCAACAGCACATCCCCAACCGTGCAGTGCTGGTCCCAAGCCTTGTAGAAATGGTAAGAAATGGTGTCAAATCAACATGCGGACAAATGATCCACTGTGTTGATCCTGAACTCGCGGAATAAGCCAAAAGGACAGGACACAAAAGCTGTGCTACACTTGGTTCATTTAGGTGCTTTATCCATTTATTGATTTATTTTGTTTCATCACAGGGATGTTCAACAGATTAAATGTATGGTTTCAATCTGAAATACACTAAGAGACAGTGACCTGTGAGTATTAGACAGTAAAGAGTGGGCTGTAAACTGTGGTGTCTGACTATAAAAGGTAAGACTTTATATTTAAGGAAGTGATTTGCAACTTCCAAAAGCAATCTGTCTTCACCCAGCATTTAACTGATCAAACAATCATTGGCTCATTATCAAAGGTTAAAGAGACATCACATCTCTGAAGTCCACAATGCTGACACTGCTCCATTAAAGACAAAAAGAGAAATTACTTTGGCTGAAACATATTCTTAAGTGTAGTTTCAAAAAATACTTTTCTCTCCATTAATTTCCCCCTGTTGTGGACCATAGTCCACAGAAGAAAATAGATTAAACAACCTTTCTCTATGTATCCAATCATTCCTGTCACACCGTATCAATAGAGTAAAAAGATGACATGAACCCTTCAGAGAACATTTAGTGTAAGTAGAGAGAGGTTCATACTTTAGTGAAGCTCAAGAGAAAAGTTCCAGCACTGATTCAATTGAAATCTGCTGCATGAATGCAGTGATAACAATAGATTTCTTTTTTAGCACAAAAAATTCTTTGCAATTTTTGAAGGTTTTCAGAGTTAGTTAGACAACAGCTTTGTTTATGTAGCTGTCTACCACCTATTTAGTCATCAGATGTGATTACATTTAAGTTAATACAGCTGACATTTGAATGTTGCCAGATCCCTCTTTTTAAAAGACAAAATGCTCTAAAGGGGCTCTGCAAACATGAAGCAAAAGCTACAGTACATTTGCAGCATACATTTAGGCAGAAAAACACGCTTTTTATTCAATTTTATCACCTTTACTTTTGAGTTTTTGATTTTTAGGAAAGACACCATCCTCCAAACTAAAATAAAATATAAAAGAAATGAAGAATAGTATGAGACAGAGAGATAAAGGAGAGAAGGGCACAATAGTCTGTGAGGAAGTTACAAAAGAAGAGGCAGAAGGAACAATAGTAACGGCGGATGTGTTGTAGTCATTTTCCCAGCCTCCTGGCTACGTCCTTATAGGCAAGCTCGATTTCCACATCCGGTGCACATGTATTGGTGAACTCATCTCGGGCGTAGGCATTGCCAAGGTAACGCCACACCCCTCTAAATTCAGATGGGATGTCATAGTTTCTGTATTTCTTTGCAACCACCTGCCCAAAAAAATAAATGCAATAATACTGTAACATTTTAAAAAGACTTAGTGAACCAAATCGAACTGAAGCCTGTTACCTTAACAACATGAAGTTTGGGCAGAAGGTTGCAGTCAGCCAGTGTCAATTCATCCCCATCCAGGTACTTGCGAGTGGACTCTTCATTGCGTCCTGACTGAGCCTCATTGGGCAGTGGACGCATCAGATACTCATCCAGCTTTGCCAGGGCCTTGTTTAGATTCTTTTCTAATGCTGAGACACACACACAGAACACACAGAAGTCTCTATAAGGTTAATGGCTTGCATAAAAGTCCTGTAAAACACTATTACACACAATACTGCAGGCTGTGTTTTGTGTTCAGTGTACTTACCCCGATTTTGATCTGGTCTTGGGTTTTTGACATAAGCTGAGAACTTGGCAAATATGTCGTTTCCCGCTGAGTTGGATTCATGGTTCCTTGCTGTGAGTTTGGGATACCTGAAGAACAGGATGTTATTATGATGTCAGGATGTGACTTGGCCTTGTTTCCTTATTACCTATTCTGGAGGTTTTTAAGTTGAAAACATACTTAGGTGGAACCAGCATGTCCTCGAGGTACTCCTCTATTTTGTTGACATCAGTGAGCACCTCGCCCTGGAAGGTGAGGAAGGGTGGGTGTGTCCCTGGAGCAAGGTTGTGAAGATCAGCTGGTTTCCTAAACAGAGTGCAATCATTTTACAACCCTTTCCATAAATTTGAATTGATGATGAAGTACTAAGTGATAACATTAGAACTATCAAAAAACACATTATCCTCTTCTTAATCTCTTCAGACATGGAGGCGATTGCTGCTTTGTTTCATTTACTTTTATAATACGTAACTGTATGAGAGCTGGTTCAATACCACTTGCAGTCAGAGAAAAATCAAACACACATTTTGCCTGCTTATACAAAAGTTAAATTAAAGGATGTTGTGTGGATCCCCGCAATAATTTAAACTAATGTTAACACAAGTCATAAAAAGAACTATACATGATCACAAAACTACAAATGAGAGTTGTGCCAAGAAAAACACAATAATTGAGCATTTTGTTTATAAAACTAATTTGAATATTGTAGCAGCACATGAAACATTTAGTATTTTAGCATTTTTTAGCACATTGTTTGCCTTTAGCTCTAAGTACAGTCAGGGTTAACAGAAATTCATTAATTTTAAGAGCTGAGCATTTACTTTCACATAACTGCAGTCATACTACTACTACTACTACTATTATAATAATAATTACGATTATTATTATTACCTCTTGAGGTCAACAGTGGTGACATTAAAGACAACTCCTTTCAGCCATAGGATCATAAAAATGCGCTGAGAGAATGGACAGTTTCCAATGCTCTCTCCATCACTCCCAGCCTGTGAACACACGCACACAAAAATTGAGTTGAGTACAAAACATCATCGGTGTGTGTTTCAACAGCCTTTGTATGCTGAGTGCTAATAGACGTGCACTTTCATTCCCAAACACACTGACAGATGCACACATACAACCTTATCATGAATACACATGCACTGATTCACAAGTTCTCAGTCACGCACACAAGAAGTCAAATAGAGTAAAGTGGTGATTTTGAGGGAACTGGTGACCTGATTGTGTAACTGTATAAATATGCAAATGTATAATGGGCAGATTAATAAAGTGTGTGTGTGTGTGTGTGTGTGTGTGTGTGTGTGTGTGTGTGTGTGTGTGTGTGTGTTTCTGCAAAGCTGTAACAGGACACTGTAACAAGACACTGAGTCCACCATGAATAATACACACTGCGTCCATTACTCGCCTCACTGCCTGTTTGGACTTTTGGTTCCTACATTCTAAAGCAGCGTGTACCAGCTGTGGAAATCAAATAGTACTGTAACCTGCTGTCCAGGCATAACGTTTGCCTGTGGGTTTCACTCAACAGGTATATCTCATCCACTTTTCAACATTGTTCAAACAATATTAATGGTGATTTAAAATTACCTAAGAAAAGCCCGGATTTTAAAATTTGAAATTAAAATTTTACTCATGGTTTTGCATGTTTAAGCCAATTTACTAGAAATCACATATGCAGTATGTAAAGTATTGGAAAGACAAGGGCAATTCCATTTAGGATTAAAAGATGGATATCAGATGAATTTTCAGAGTTCCAGCTTTTCTCTGACTGCATTAATTACATTAAACAATATAGAAAATTAGTCAAAGCAGCAGTCAGAACTCTGAATTAAGCATTTCTTCCATGTAGCCATTTCATTTAGCACACACACACACACACACACACACACCAGTAGCACATCAGCTGTGTGACCACTTGCAAAAACAACTTGCAAAAACAGTGGTGTAGAAATGTGAATAAGAAACACACATTCCCCCAGTTAGTGTCATTAACTTTCAGCCTGTTTTCTCACAGCATAATTATCTAAATAGCATAACAATTTGTTCTGTTTTAGAGATATTTAAAGGAACAGCTCCCTACAGCAAAAATTGAAATTCTTTCCTAATGGTAAATGAGAAAATCAACACAATTTTTATTGTTATGCACATATGCATATACAGTCTGGTTCTGTCCCTGCCATCATAATGTGAAGACTTGTTGCGCAGTTTTTCAATGAATCAAAGAAACAAGATAGAACACACTATGTCTTAAGCTTTGGAGATGCTGGCAGGCAGATTTTGTTACCTTTGAACAACCACGTGTTTCCCCTATTTCCTGTTCCTGTGTTAATACTAAGCAAAGTTAATTCTGCAGGCTTTTTATTTTGTGTACAGACATTAGAGTGACATCAACCTCCCCATCCGATACTTTAAATCTATTTTCCAACATGTGGGGCTATACTTTTAAATATTTCCTATCTATATATATGTTTGCAACTTGTCTTACACAGACAGTCAAATATCCAAGTGCACATACACGACGATGTCACACTATTTAAGCTGTATTTATTGTAGTTATTGGATATTTTAGAATTCATTAATTATATAATCAAAAACCACAGACTTTGGTCAGCATATACTGTACAAACATTAACACACATATATTATATCATAACCTCCCCATAACCATTTAAAGCTGCTGCTCTCTACAATTAAATGAGCCCCAGTAATAATTCAGAGGGAGAAGGAAAGAGAGAGATTGTCTATGCTGATTGTCTATGGGTGTCAGGTTAACACATGGAAAATCAGCACGCAACAACAACAACAAGGCATGCACATGTTTAAAGGAGCCACACTCCAGCAAAACACACACACAGTTGATGTTTTACTGACTGAATAGTGAGCACACAGTCAAAATTGACAGGCGTAATTTAACGTTAGGCGGTTGAGATTGCACACAAATGTGATTTAGAAGTGAGGAGAAAACTCACCCCTTGTTAGTTTGTGATGTGAACAAATATACCCAGAGCAAAACAAACACATTAAAGCCCCACCTTAACAAATAGCTCAATATCAGGGTCCTTGTCATCCTCAGCTGCAGTATCCGTCATGATGAAGAAAAAACAAGCTTTGTTTGTGTGTTTGGTCTCTTCTAGTGTGTAGATGTGTGTGTTTGTGTCTTAGTGTATTAGTTTACAGCAGATTCTACTCCACTTCTGTTCGGTGAAGTTCGTTCGGTCCCGTATCACCTCTGTCACAATGTCAGCTGAGGACAAATGCCAGCAAGTGCGTGTGTGAAGAGTGTTCTGTATGGTGCATGTGGTCTCAGCCAAGGGGAATGACATGGCAGCAAAAATAACCTCCTTGGGTGGTGCGAGGGAGGGGCTGTTAGTGGAAGCACTAATGTACTGATGAGGGGAAGATCAGACAGAGTCACCTAAGGGTGCCCTGCCTCTCCAACCTCCTACAGCTTTGACTGAGAACATAAGCTGGTGACTTTGAATCATTAGGAGTCACTGTCTCCTCCTCACACTCAGCAGCAGCAGGATATGTGATGGGTTATTTTACATTACATTTCCTGTGATCGTATTTTTATGGTATGGATCAGATATACATATTTTTCTCATTGTCTACCAGTCTACCAGACCTTTAATAAGAGGCTCTTCAGTTGATAAAAACACTATCAACTACACTGGTTTTATATCCTGCAGCCGTTTTCCAGAAGATAGTATAATAGACCATTAACGTGAACTTTATTAAAGAGGTAGTCAGCTTTTGGCAGCCCAAAGGGTACCAGATTGTAAATCTTAAATCGTTAATTAAACCATCAATTACAGCTTATAAAACGTTTATAAAACCGTTTCAGAGCTAATGTAATGTTAACACTGATATCAAATGTTGGAGCTGCTGGATTTGGTGAATAAATTCAGGACTATATAACTTCCCAGGCTGTTTCAAAGTATTACTTTTATGATCTTCATTTTATGGGAATGAAGTAATAAATGTGTGTGAAGGTACATTATTCTGTTATAACTAACTAAACAAGAAGGTCTACTAAAGCTAGCTAGGTGCACACACACACACACACAGAGGAATTCACATGGGAGTGCAACAGAAACCCTGCTCAACTATCCAAGCACTGAGTCAGAACATTCTTGTCACTTCAACTATATTTAGAACCAGAGAAACTCCCACCATTACTCAGTCACATTCACACAGAAATGACTTAACATGATGATGTATATTTAGACAGGACCCAACAATAGGACATAATGTCCACACACACATTTATTCTAAAACATTCACTGACATACTGTCATACTTGTTCATGATCAGCTACAGATGACTGAGATTTATGAGGCCTCTGGGTTTCAAGGAAAATTTGTTAGTTAGTATGAGCTTTTTGTGTGTTAATGTGTTCAACATTATTTCACACAGTATAAAAAAAATAGTCTGGATGCAAATAATCTAGTAAATCTAACCTCTTTTTTTTCATACCTTCACAAAAAGTGTGAGCGTAGCTTCATCCTTTTCAGCTTTTGGCTGCTCCTTCGTAGAATCTGATGCAGATGATGATGATGATGAAGAGGAGGATCTACGTGAGGATTTTCCCCTGTCCAAAACTGTCCCCAGAGACCTCCTCTTCAAATTAAGTTTTTTGGTGTTCACAGTTACCTTCATCTTCTCTTGTTCTTTGTCCTCCCCTTTTGTACACACATACATGTCTGCTTTTTCTTCATCTTGGGCATGTGAAGATGATGAGGAAAAATAGGATGAGGAAGAGGATGAGCTGTCTGGGCTATTGTTGGTGGGAGAGAAAGAATCGGCTTCTGAACTCAAACCTGAGGACTCTTTCTCACACGTTATTCCTGCGGTTCGCACGTTTTTCTCAGTGGCATCCATCCTTCTGTAAAGAGATGGTGGAGAGTTCAGCAGAGTGACTGTGATGCCAAAGTTGCCCACCTTATCAAAAGCAACGTTGGACAGAGAAGGTAGAAAGATAATGGCAAGGAAAGAAAGCCTTAAAGGAAAATACAGCTTAGCAGACTGCGTGGTGTTGCTGTTGTTCCCTACAAAGCCAACAGCTCCAAAAGGAATCTGACACTGGACTCTACACACCTTCACCTTTTGGCCTTCTTAGACCTACACTCTCCCTCTCTGCCGCTTCCTCTATTCCCATCTATCTCTGCCCTTCACTCTCGTTTCCTCTCTCCCGATGTTTTCCCCAGCCCTTTTTCCTCATTCCCAGCTTATATTTTGTAGTCCCTCTGTTCCACTTCTTGTCTCATTTCAGCCACTTCATCGCTCATCATTAGCAACATTAAACCTAAAACTCAGACCAAACTCCAGCCCATCAGCGCACCTCGGCCTCCGACTCCCAGTAACCATAATGCCATAATGCCCCAGGGTTGGACAGGGTTCCTGATTCGGCTTCTAAAATTTCCTCCTGTTCCTGAACTAAACCCCTCCCCTTTGGTCCCCAAGCCAGCCGACTTCCTGCCTCTATCGGCCCCTGAGCTGACCAACACTGCGCAGTGTCTGAACTTGAACCTTTTTCCGGGTCAACTGACATCCCGCCTGCTCTAGACTCACCAAACAACCTACCTGTGCCGGGCAGTCTCCTGTGTAGCCATGTTCCTGAGCCTGCTTGATCCGCGGGCTTTAGAGGCACGCTTACTCATGTCCGGTGGTCCAAAAATGATCCACTCCACAAACACTAAATATTTATTGAATTCCACGTTCCACAATTGAGCTAAAAACAAAGTAATACCGCATAAAATGTTGAGATGATAAGCAAAAAATTCCACAGAACACGTTTCTCAAAACAATTCCAAAGAACACAGTAAGAAACCATGTATCTCCACAGCTACACATTTAACTTTCCACTACTATCTTGTTGCTCTCCACATCTACCTCTTATTACCAGTAGCTGAACTTTGTAGCTCCAACAGCAGTAAACAAAACACTGCTCCCCCGACAACTGAGTAGGCAAACTTCAAAGGCAAACACTTCAAAGGCAGTTATGTGACGGTATGTAATTGATGACATCATTGATACGCTTATCAGTTATCACACTTATCATACATATCCTTTTTAATTTACCTAACCGTTCAAGACACAACGACCACAAAAAACAAACAAAAACAAGCCCGGTCCTGAGCTTGGTCATGAGCCCATTCCAGAACGGTCCAATGACCTGTCATTGACTGTTTCTGCCTCTGAGTTGGCCTACACTGTGCCTGTCCCAGAACCTGAACCCATTCCCGCTCAGATTGAAGCCGCCTGCAGTCCAGAAGGGCCCATTTCTGCACTTGCTGGCGCCTCCCCTGTTTTCCTGCCGGTGCCTCCCCTGTTCCTGAGCCTACCTTGAAGTTAACTGATGCCCCACTTGCTATATCTCCTAAGAGGTGCTGGAATATTTGCCAGCCTACAGCTTCTCCTTCAGAGTGGCTCCACCTCGGCCGTCTCCTGCAGAGGCGTTCACTCCCCATCGCCTCCTCCTGAAAGGGTCATCACTGGCTTGCAGCTCGGCTCCTAGGATGGTTCACTCCCTGCCACCAGTCATCTGCCTGACCTCTGAGGGGATTTAAGTACACCCCCTGGCTCCAACACTTGTGCAACCTGTCCAACCCTGCCACTCTCCTACCTGGTTTTCTCACCTGGACTTTTAACCCTCCACATTCCTTCCCCTGGCTCCTTTCCTCAAACTCAAAGATATGGACTGACTCGACCCCATCTCCAGACACCCTCAATCTGCCCAATCGGAATCTGGATTTCTGACCTGATACCCTCTGGTATCCAGCCATTGAGGGGGGCTTCTGTCATGGATCTGACACTGGATTCTATTCACTTTCATCTTTTGGCCTTCCCTGCAATAATCTACCCACTCACACATCCTATCCTTTGTCAATTCTCTGCCCCCTCTTCTCTGTCTCTTCTCTATTCCCATCAATCTCTGCCCTTCACTGTCAGTTCCTCTCTCACTGTTTACCCCAACCCTGCTTCCTGTTTCCCCACTTTTATTTTGTAGTCCCTCTGTTCCACTTCCTGTCTCATCATTTCAGCTCTTTAGTTTAGTCTGTTGCTGTGTTATTGTGGGCCCTTTCTATCCTTCTTTATAGGAGAGATTGTCTGTTGTTTTCCTTACCACATTATCACAATAGATCCCTTTTACCACCATAGCTCCTCTCGCCATCTCCTCACGTGTTACCTTCTAGACAAAACATGACAGCCTTCTAAGTTTACTCACTAAAGTATAATCTACATTTTGGCACTGACAATTTTTGCTGTGAACAACTGCTTCAACAACTGATTTCAACTATTTAAAATGCATTAAAAAATTATATTGTAGATTTAGTCACTCATTATCATACATATAATGAAACGTGGAACTCTGAGTGGAAGGGTGGAGTTACAGGGAGCAGAGGTAATGAAGTAAGTACTTCAGTACTTAGGGTCAACGGTTCATAGCAACAGAGAGTGTGAAAAAGAGGTGAAGAGGCGAGTACAAGCAGGTTGGAAAGGGTGGAGAAAAGCGGTGTGTTGTGTGATAAAACAGAATCAGCGAAAATGAAGGGAAAGGTGTTCAAGACGGTGGTGAGACAAGCGATGTTGTTCAGCTTAGAGAAAGTGGCACCGAAAGAAAGACAGGAGGCAGAGCTGGAGGTAGCAGAGCTTAAGATGTTGAGGTTCTTTTTGGGAGTGATGAGGATGGACAGGATCAGGAATGAGGACATCAGAGGGACAACTCAGGTTAGATGTTTTGGAGATAAAGTCAGAGAGGCCAGATTGAGGTGGTTTAGACATGTTCAGAGTAGAAACTGTGAATATATTGGTAGAAGGATGCTGAGGTTGGAGCTGCCAGGCAGGAGGTCTAGAGGAAGATCAAAGAGGAGATTTATGGATGTAGTGAGAGAGGACATGAAGTTAGTTGGTGTGGGAGAATAGGATGGAGAGGATAGATGGAGGCAGATGATTTGCTGGAAAATAAGATATACTGTACAATGTACTCTGGCGCAATAAAACCCAAGAACGAAGAAATACGTAAAGACATCTTGAAAAACAAATGTGAAGGCAGTTTCTATCTGTCAAAAAGCTATTTCATTGTCTATTATTATTTCATCTTCTTTCAAGCTTAATGCCCTCAGTTTGCATCACATTTTCTGTGTGCAGTGTGCACTTTCTTATTTGCTAATAGATGCAAGCCCACCACAATGTTAAAGTAATAAAAGATCATTCTTGAAGGTCTATCATTGGGCAGGTCAACTTAATCCCAAAATGTTGAGGTAATTTTACTATCACATTGTTCAAGACTGCAGATAAAATGTTTAAAAGCCCACATCTAGATATATGAAGTTATGTTTCACATGTGGAAAATTATGCCTTTATGAAATAATTGTACATTGCCTTTAATACTTTATCAGAGTGACTATATTTCACAATGCTGGAGATGAGACATGTAAAATACTATAGAAATGTACATGTGTGGTTAGTTTGTATCAAGCTATATATCATTTCATGTGGGTGTTGACAATTTAGGTGTTTGGCAATGTAATGCTAAGAGGTTTTCCGGCAGGTGGTCATGCACTTCTATTCCAGACTTATTTATCACAAATAATTAAGGTATTTTAAGGTATCCCAGTATAAGCTAAAAGCTCAACATTGTTATATTCTATAAAAAAACCCAAGAACAAGACTTTGTCATTGTGTTTAATAAAGGTAAGGGTTATTATAATGTTTTATTGACGCAAACCACCCAAAATGGTCCGCCTCCTGGATGTAAACGCTGATTGGACGCTTGAATTGTCAATTGACTTCCTACGGTTACGTTAATTGCTGAAAAAAAGAGCGGAGGTACGTGGCTTTGACGTCAAAATTAAAGCACATAAAGAGAATAATGTTTTATGCTTCTAACTGTATATTAAAAATTAATTACGAATTTAAGTAGGCAGCTTTATTAAAAAAAACAAATGTATGGACGATACATTTTTTATTTGGTGGTAGAGTATGTGACAGTCGAAATGAGGGATTTATTTTGAAAAGCTTTGCCGGAACTTAAAAAAACCCTACAGGTAACTCGACAACTTTGACAGTAAATGTGTGTTTTGAGGAAGTCTGTTGATGATGTTGCTGCGAAGGTA
This sequence comes from Channa argus, assembly GCF_033026475.1. NCBI lineage: Eukaryota > Metazoa > Chordata > Actinopteri > Anabantiformes > Channidae > Channa > Channa argus. The sequence goes on along the minus strand of NC_090219.1, from coordinate 7,280,442 downwards.
AAGGGAAAGTTACTGAACGGGGCTGTCTGGAAGACAACTCTTGTACCTGTCTGCCTGCTTACAGGTAATGTTTTAAAACCGTCCTGTAGCATAATGTGGACGCACCGACATTAGCAAGCTAGTAGGTTAAATGCTATTTATGCAGCTAACTAACCAGCTTCTTTGCTAGATAATGAAAGAAAAATGTCTTATTTTGTTGGTTTCATATTACACATTATTCATTTGAATTCTGCATTGTCGCCAATGTTTATTAATATGATAATCAGTGACTTTTGTGCGTTTTGTTTCTCAAAAACAGCCACTTCCTGGTTGAGTGTTTTGTATTTGAATCTATCTAGATTATTGTAGTTATTGACAGATATCATTCGTTTTCTCCTTGGTCGCTTTCGTCGCCGCCTTCTTTGCTCAGAAACGTGTCCGTTCGCGTAGGTTACATACACGCGATTACACGATGCATTGGTATCGTTGTGTTTTGTGCACTTGTGTCACGGAGGTTGGGGAGACAAAAACCTGTTTACCCAGTCACATATGTAAGGAGCGTGAAAGAAGCAGAACTCCTTGGATTCAGGATTAAATATGTTGTTTACGGTCTTGGGGTCATAAAAGTATTAATTACTTATTAATGTGTTTACAAAAGGGTACGTTTATGTATACGTATAGGTTTTAAATTAAAGTTTGATGGTACAATTGGATTAAAATTTCCGATATGTGCTGTATGCGTCTAACACGTGGTTAGCTTAGAGGGATCCTTACCATACATCTTGAAGAATATACAGTAAACGCATCAGTAATATCTTCCCTTAAAGTAGAAGCAAACTTAATACCTTATTCACTTATTCGAACAGTTTCGTCATTAGTTTGCACCACTTCAGGTGGTATAAGTGTTTAAATTTGTGATTTATTTTTTTACAAAGAATAATAAACGACATCATATTTAATGAGAATGAGAAGGAGAGAGAGAGAGAGAGAGTGAGAGTGTGTGTATTCCAGTTGTATCAATATCATTAGATTTTCTGTAGTTTCTTGCCTTTCCAGAATTACAGCTTGTAACCTTTGCTCTTGGAGTTGCTTGACTCACTCAATTCAGAAATCGCTTACAAAGAATGTTGGATGGTTGGAAAGGAAACTGTAAGAGAATGTTGGGGGATTTTTATTTTAAACCAAAATGGGCACGTAGGACTCGTAGTCACATCTGATCTGACATTGGAGTCTCACTGGATTTCTAATTTACCGTGAATATCATCCTGGTAATGTCTAAATTAAAAATACTCTTAACAATCACATATGTTTGAGTGGGATCTCGTTCAATTCCTAATGTTATTCTCAGGTGCAGTAAAATCTGCTATTGGCTACTCTCTCACATATGGTATTGGTTTAGTATTCACGCATAGAAACTCTAAAACAAAGACATAAACTCTGTTTTACATTTGTCTGGGGAAGAACATTTGTGAGAAATGACCTTCAGAGCCCAGTGAAGAGTTTGTTATGAGGAGACACAGAGGTGGTGTGTTTTTAGGGATGTCAGCCTTCCCAAAACACAGCATGTAATGTAAACACAAGTAGGTGGGTGGGAAGGAAGATAGTGTAGGTAATGTGTACAGATAGTATCTTAGGTAATAGTAAATGTACAACATCGATCGGATAGTAGAGTAAGTACTGCATCCTTGTATGATCCTGGCTAAACTTAATAGGTAGAGGACCAGTGACACTCGGCTTAATGATCATCATCTTGATGCTGTTTGAACACTGTGTTTAGGCTGTTGTTGACCGTTGTATTATACTGTACCCAACATCCTCGTCCTCTGACCTCTGTAAGGAGAGTCTGGTAAGACACGTTAGGTCCAGTGTTACTATCCTTTCATTAGGGCCGTACATAGAGTACAACTGGAAGTAAATTATCCTTAAGTGAAAGAGAAAACTCTGATCAAGAATTGTCAAGTAACAGTCACAGTTTACAGTGATCTGCAATTTTGTAATAAATTACTATGTATTTAATCTCCACATAACCCAACTTATTAATTGTATTCTAAAAGTTAAATTTAACATTTGTCCTTTCTGAATTATTGTTCTCTAGAAACAAGATTCTAATAACCTTTATTACTTAATTACTTAACTTCTTCCTTTAGTTTCTCACTTACACAACATATTAAAAGGGATCATGCTCCAGGACTAACTTAGACAAGTAAAAATCATTAACTTGAAAGGTCCAAATGGAGATAATTTGGATTATTACTATACATTGGTTTGGCTACTACGTATGTGGCCACTAATATCCATCCATTATCTGTCACCGCTTATCCTATTTGGGTCACGGGGGGGACTGAATTTAGGTGTAACACTGAAAAAAATTTTTAGTTTTCATAAAATATAGAATATTTATTTTTCTTTTTTTCCAGACATGTATAGCATTTAGCTAATGACCCAAAAGTACAGGTAAAATCAAACAACTATGTTGTATTACAATACTGGGTATGTCAATGATATATTTGAAATTTCTAATGGACTGTCTTGCTCTTTGGAAAGGTCTTTGGTGAATTGAATTTTGCATAAGACATGAACAGGAATGTACAGATGCTAATTTAAAATGTGATTTAAAAATGGAGTTGATTAAAAAATAAAAAGGCAAAATTTCCACTTAAAAAAGACAAGTGTCAGTTCTTTTTAACATTAAAACGGAAATTCTTGAAACTGTTCAGCAAACATTAAGCAGTTCAGTTACACACATTTCTGCCACCCCCACTAAATATTATGATATTTCACACATCTTCCCCTGTCTCAGATCTATAGTATTAATTGACTGACTTTCTGTCCACACAGAACACATTGTTCTACATACAAACCTACAGAAAAGCCCTGTGTCATAGGCAACAATGAAGCATGTAGACATGACTTCAGCATGGACAATACCTCACATCCATCTTTAGGAGTAGATTAATTACAAATCCTGTTGCCAGCAGGTACAGCGTGAAGCAACCGCTGTAAGTTTCACTTCCCAAAAAGTCAAAGTGAAAGACCAAAAATATCCTGTACTTGGCATCCAAACAATCGCTTTTTTTCTGTGTGCTTCTGAATGTGACAGTGATGATTTGTCAACGTGTACAAGGAAATTAAATGTATAGGCCATTGCTATTCAGCTCAACATCTAAGTTTGTTTAGTGTTTTTGTACTGTAACTTTATTTTGAAAGCATGAATGATTGTGTTTCTCCTGCCATATGGTTCTCAACCAACACACTGTCCATTATTGTTTAGGTATGTGAGATAGTCGGTTAGAAATGCTAACAGATTGGCTTTAATGATTTCAGTGGAGGTCTGTGTATGGGTTTTTTGATCCTTAGTGTATATCCACTAACTTTAGGTTTGATTGCACATTTTGCAATCAAAGAATCAGAATAACTTTGACAGATTCATTTCCTAAAACTAGCTAAACAATTAGCGTGGATGTGCAATTAAATACACCATCTTATACTAGATAACGTTGTTTGTTCATGTCTATTCAGAATGCTGCTTAAAATAGTGCTGGGCTTCCTGTGTGGCATCAGAGCTTTAGCCGCAGACAATAACACAGCTCAGGAAGGCCCTCTACCACTGCTGCTGGTGTCCTTTGATGGTTTCCGAGCAGATTACCTACAGAGGTTCCCCATGCCGAACCTGAATCTTCTGTACAGCCAAGGTGTCCTGGTGGAGCAACTCACCAACGTCTTCATCACTAAAACGTTTCCCAACCACTACAGCCTGGTAATCCTGCTGTTTGTTCTTTCTGTGTTAAAGAAAAAACATGTGATTCCTGTCAGCTGTTTATTTGGCCTCATCTACTGATAATAATGTAGAGCCTAAATTTGTCCAGGTGACAGGGCTGTATGCAGAGTCTCATGGGATCCTGGCCAGTAACATGTACGACCCCGTCAGCCACAAGTACTTCCACACCTACAATGACACTGACCCGATGTGGTGGAGCCAAGCACGGCCTCTCTGGATCACGGCACAAGACTCCGGCTACAAGACGGCTGCCATGATGTGGCCTGGCTCTGACGTGACCATCGGGAATCGCACAGCTACACACTTCCTTCCTTACGACTCCACTATGACGTTCCAGCAACGACTGGGGAACATTACAAATTGGATGTTGGGAAATAAAAAGGTATAAAAGTAACGTCAGTCAGTCTGTTGCCTGCACAATACTATAATTAAAGACATTTTCCTCTATAATAACACTTTTTTTTTTCCTTATTAGTGTCTTTCAAGGTTTTTATTCCATTGTGCTCTGTCACTGTTCTAAAATCTTTGCTGCACATGAAATGTTGTCTAACATTTAGCAGGTGTATTTTGACATGGCGTTCTATGCATCTCATTCACCCAGGAGCCAGGAGTGATGTTTGCAGCTCTTTACTGGGAGGAGCCGGACCGGACAGGCCACATATTCGGCCCAGACAACACTACAGCCATGGCCAAAGCACTGAAGGAGGTACAGTTTTGTTTTTGTATTGTTTTTTTAAATTTACTTTATTTATTTATTTAATCTCAGAGAATGCTTCTGAGACAAAAAGTCCTTAAATCTTCTTCAGTGGAAAAAATAGAAACATGACTTTCAGTGCTTGGTTGCTAATTACAGAAGGCAAACAAAGCTCTGATCTTTTTAATGTAAGAATTGTGGTCAGTTTAACCAGACGTTAAGCTGTTTTCATGTGATCAGGTTGATGAGAACATCGGCCTGCTGATGTCAGAGCTGAAGCAGAATGGCCTCTGGGGTCGCGTCAATGTCCTGGTAACCAGTGACCACGGCATGGCTCAGTGCTCAGCAGAGCGCCTTATACAGCTGGATGATTGCCTCGACCCTGAAAATTACACTCTGGTGGACTTAACACCTGTTGCAGCACTCATTCCACGTAAAGGTAACCAGGTTAACAAGATTGTTTTGTAAAGAAACACAGATAAAAGCTGAGTACTTTTGTTACTTAAGTCATTGGTGTAGTTAGTGCAAATGTTCATCTCAATCTAGTTTTTAAGTCATTGCTATTTTTATCAATGGCTTTGTGTGCTTTTCAGATCCCGAGCTTGTTTTCGAACGATTGAATAAGTGCCACAAACACATGACGGCGTATCTTAAGAAGGCCATCCCTGACAGGCTGCACTACCGGAACAATGAGCGCATCCAGCCAATCATACTGATTGCTGATGAGGGCTGGACCATAGTGCAGCGAGGGAACAAGCTGCCAAGATGTACGTGTCCTTTTTTTTTCCTCATGGAACTCAGTAACCTGTGAATTTTTTTATGTATTTATTTGTTTTTTTTTACACACATGTGCAAAGCAACTTACTGTATAGAGTAAAGGAGGAAAAGCCTTGTTTTAATGAACAAAAACAAAAAACAATTACATTTAACATAAAACCTTTTTCCTTCTTTCCCTCAGTGGGTGATCACGGTTATGACAACTCCCTACCTAGCATGCATCCTTTCCTGGCAGCTGTGGGTCCTAGCTTTCGTCAGGGTTATCGAACCAGCAGTTTGCAGAGTGTAGACATTTACCCTCTCATGTGCCACCTGCTGTCGGTACCGCCGCAGCCCAACAACGGCACAATGAACGGGGCTAGGTGTCTACTGGCTGATGAGTCCTGCTGGGATGTTCCTCTGGTAGTTGGACTGGTGGTGTGCGTCCTGTTGGTATTCTCTTTTATTACTCGTAAGTCACATTGAGGAACTGTACATCATTGTGTAAGACTGCATTTCTAAAATATAAAAGGGAACTTGCAATCCCTGGTGGACCATCGACAAAAATAAGTGAACTGACAAGAAGGAAAAAGTGTTTGCAGTTGGAGAGTAATGGCTAAAGTATCTGAGACAATTTGCTGAAATCTAGTGTAGTGAGAATACAGTGAGAAGAGCAGGTGAATGATTGTGAAAATGCCACAGTGCTTTCAAGAGATTTTGAGTAAGTGGTCAATGTTTGAGACAATAAACACTATAAAATTTATGTGACGCAGTCAAGTGAAGTCTCGTCAAATGTTCCTCTGGATCAGCTAACAAACGGTGCTTGTCTGTCTTCAGTGGTTTTCAGGTTGATGAGCCACCGCCGCTCGCTGGGGCCTCGGCCCTTCCAGAGGCTGCAGATTGATGACGATGACGACGACGACCCCCTGTTGGAGTAAACCACTCACAGCCCAACAGACTGTCCTGTGTCACCTGTTCATGCTCCAGTAGGTAGTTAACATGTTGCACTTTACGCACTAAGGTTGATACCCTTGTTTTCCGTCTGTGTGTGTGTGTGTGTGTGTGTGCGCACGTTTATATGCGTGTATGCCCACACAGTAAAAAGCCTGCTCTTTTCAAAGACTTCAGATCTTCTGACACCTACTGTGGAGACATCCACTGATGTACAAACAGCTGGAAGGAATACTACAGTTGGGTTTTGACTGCAAAATGTTAATGTTGGTTTTACAAAATACTTGAACCTTTAACAAGAAGAAGGTATTTGAAATGTAGCTTGTTTTGAGCCATACATCTAAAGTTTTTGGTGGGAGGTCCATAACAATGACATTAATTATTTTAATCTAGGAGATGAAAGGTAGATTTTTTTTTTTTTTTTTTTTTTTTTATGCTACTGATTTTAGAGATGTATTATACTGTATATGTTTCTGCAGGAATTGTGTTTATAGAAAACTTGTGTGAATGTTTTAATTATTTTTTGCAAAAGTTTTTGTCAGCAGAGGGAGCCAGACGTTCTATGTTTTATAATGTATTTCACTGAGTTCCTGTATTTCTAGAAGGGGAAAAGTTTAGGGTCAGTGTAAAAAAATTTTTAGCTCTATAAATCTGTCTTTATTTTTCAGATTTAAGCATTTGCTCTTTCTCCTTTTTGTGTATCTGTTACACTGTGAACAATAACACTTTCGTTTTCCTGTTATTAACATTTGCATACTGAAATTTAAAATCTTAATGAATGGGTTTTATAATTAAGTTAAAATTAGCAACAATGACTATGAAAGTAAAATGAAATAATGTAGGGTCATTTTTATGTCCATTTAATGTGTCAGTGATCAATTTTGTGCTGACAGCACTGTATGTATACGAATCACCGTTAAGACCATTATTAACATACGCAACAGATAAAGTTATTAGGCGACTGAAAAAAATTTGAATTTATTTTCATTAACATCAGAGGGGATAGTACCCTCCTTTTTTCGTATTTATGCTTATTTAAATATTTATTATTTTTACTCCTTTAAAAAGCCAAAGCCAAAAACAAATTAATCTTCCTATTCAAAGCAAGTATCCAAAGCCTGTTATAATATCTTCTTTTTGTCATTTTATTTTGAGTCAATCCAATGTACTGCATCCTACAGCTAAATACTTACTAAATCACCAATTGTATTGTATTATCACTGAAAATAGACTGTATGAAATGCACTGTTCACTCATGTTTAAGTAATATGCCCGAAAAACTGCAGTGCTTGCTTTTTTAAGAAATTTACTTGCACATTTTTTTGCAAAAGTTTAAGCCTTCAGTATAGTGCTGTGTGCATGTATTTAGTAGTATGATTATACTGTCTGTGCATCTCTTTGCATATGAGTGTAAGTGTGTTGTTGGAACAAGGAAAGTGTCCAAACTCTTGCTACAGCATCTCTTTTCTTTTTCTTTTTTTTTTTTTTGCATACAGCATTTTTTAAAAACATCAGTCTGCAAAATGTCTCATGTTGCTTTCGTGCAAGATTCACTGTGGTAGTATTGTTATTGGTGATATTTGCCCAAATTCCTGCTATATTTTGCATTGAAATTGTTCCTTTGGTTACAAGGAGCAACTCACGGCCTTTAGCATAATGTTTTCTCCTCACAGTCGATTTAGAAATATTTACTCTGATGAAGTTATTGACAAGTATTGGCTTATAGAGGCTACTAGTCTCAACACGATGATGCCATTCTTTATGTGCTTGTGATGCTTTAAATGTTACATGTAAGAATTTCTTTGCATTACTTTTATATTTGCATTTAATACTTGTGGTGTTTATGTTATGTTACTGTTTTTACCTCCAATTTTGAGAGGTATAAAAGTCTTTTTGGCACTATGCAATTTTGGCTTTGCCTGTAAAGAGATTAGAGTGTGTAATGAGATTTTGAAAACAAATAAAGTGAATTGAAATCTGAATTCTCGTTTTGCACTTCAGAGGAATGAAAAAAACACCTCACACCCATGTGTGGTAAAGAAGAGAAGACACACATTTGGAAAAATTAATTTGTATTTCTTTATAATCTTTTTAGGATTTTTTTTTTCTCCATTGCAGTCACAACATTACAATGTAATAAAATGGTAAATATATAAAATCAAACTCAGTACTGACACACATACATTTCTGTATTGTGTTCAAAACCAAATGAACTGTACATGTGTTTCATTTATATGTGTTTTACATCATTTAAAATCTGTCATAATTTCTATGTAGTCATTTGCATTATTGTAAATAGACTTTATTTTTCAGGAGGTATTGTAACAAAAATAACACATTTCCTAATGCTGGCCACCTAGAGCCATTGAAAATATCATTCAGCTCTTCCTCAGAATGATTTTACACTATTGTAGACACAGAATACACAGACAAACCAAAGATACAGAACCTGTTTTCTCCTTTCTCGGCTGTATCGTTTGTGGTTGGTCAGAAACATTCGGTGTGATTACAGAAAACTCACTAAAGACCACAAAATTCCTGAATGGTGTTTCTATGAGCAGGAGCGGTTTGAACATGGTTGATGACAGCAGCCATCATTTTTATAGTGAAGTCAGGAGACGTTAACCAGACAGCCAACTGTTCAGTGACACGTAGCTGCATACTGCAAATATGAACATCAGGTTGCTTATGTTAATAAATACATTGGACTTGAGTTGTTGCAACCTAACTACAAAAATGTAAAAAGAACTATTTCTCCTTGTCCTCATAGTATGTCGGCATGTGTATATTAGTATTTGTTTAGCACAGCTGTTGAGTTGCATTCAAGGTGTCTGTCTCCTCCCTAACACAATGACAACAGAGTTTTTACACCAGGAAACCTTTAAATGTTTGACTGTTTGTTTGTATTTTTCGATGAACTAGTGAAACATTTTGAGCAAACAATTTAAATGACATACCAACTTGTTTCCACTGAGTCACTGTTCAAACTTATTTTAAAGGAATTGTTTGTCATTTTGAAAAATATACTTTCACTTTCACTTTCTTATAATAATTAGAGGAGGAGCTAATATGAGTCTGATTTCTATAAATTAGAAGCTAATGCTAAGGAAATGGTTTGCATCTCCATATTTTACTTTTTCACCTGTTTCGATCAAACCTGTAAATGGTATGGGTTTTTTTAACATTGCTGGACCTCAGGTCTCTAGGCTAAGTTCTGGAGAATTTTGGCAATTCTTTTACACTATTTGAGAAACATTTTCACAAAATTCTAAAAATAATTAAAAAATGTTATTTTTAATGGGTCTGTTCTTTATTTGCAGAGCAGTTAACACTATATCAAAACTTTTTCCTCCTCACAACTATTTATACTAATTTTCACTTTTTTAGTCAAATAGATCCAAACTGATTGTAGCTGTCTGGCAAATCATCTCCAAAAACTTCATCCTGCCTATAGATCTAATATCACTGTGCTTTTACTCAAGACAACACAATGGCACAGACTCCTATGAAAACAGTTTCCAGTCAAGCCATGTTTTTCTTCTCTTGTCTTACATTCGGGATATTTATAAAGAACATTTATCATCAGTACATTTGAAAGAACCACCTAAGCAAATGCATCAAATGTAAATTCAATTGAGGAGAATTACAGTAAAAGGTATTTACAATCAAAATGCCAACCACGAGAAAATAAAAGCTACTTCTGCACATTGAAATCCCAAGAGGTACAATTTTTTTTTTGTTGTTGTTGTTCCAAGCTGGGAGACACAGTAGAAAAGCATGACCACGACAAAATAAAAGCCCATGGTTCATCTTATAGATACATCCACGTTATGGTTTAGTTTGACCCTGCCCTGTGCTTGAAGTATTCAGACCTGAGTCAAACCACTGCAATCCTTTCCTCTAGTTTTCCATGATTGAAAGACGTATTTGTGCCAACGCAACCAAAGGATTTCAGTTGTGTTTGCACTCAGATCTGTTAGAAACTGGTCTAAAAATCGGAAACAGCTTAGTGTCTGGCCTCGAGTTCTACAAAATCATGATGAGTAATGATACTTTCACAGCTCTGGACCAAGCAAGTAAAACTTTGGCTAAATAAAAGCATATGAAGCAATACTGACACACACACCATACACATCACACGTTGTCATCACACACATACACACAGCCTAACCAGGCCTCATATGCTTTGCAGACCCTGATAAGTAGAACATTTGTATGTTTATCCAAAGAAAATAGTTTTATTTCACAATCAGATGCACATCCCTCAGTCTGGATGTTGCATCAGTTGCAGTTATTTGTAATGTAAAGGTATGTTACACTTTTTTCTTCTCTCCTGACTAATTTCAATCCATCAATAGGCAAACTTGATTAAGAAAAATGTGAATTAAGTGCTTGAAAACGATCTCAAACTGTCAAATGAATACAAAAATTTTCCAAAAAAATGTAAACAAATGGTAAATTACATTTTTGCGTTGTTGCACGTTAACACTTTATGGTTTCTGCTGTATTCGCTTTGTCATAGCAAACAAAGAAAAAAAGGCTAAAAAGAATGATTTAAAATCAAGCAATACATATAAAACAGTGATGTGGTATTTTTTTTAAAGGTTATCCAAGCCCAGAATCTTTCTGTTTGTATCCTTGCATAGCTGTGGATATGTAGCCATACAATAACACTGACTGGATTTCATTTCCACAGAGGAGGCCTGACTAAGGCTCAGGTTGTTTTGGGTGAAGGAAGAAACTTGTGTGTAGCATCCACACTCAACTATAGACTAAGGGTAGATCCATGAATGTTCAACTACTGTGTGACAATAATGTATTCTCAGTTAGAAACAAAATGGAGGTGTTACTGGACCGGGAATTTGATTCATGATTCATGAGTGTGAATGCTACACGTGAAATCTTCTGTAACAAGGAATTTTTTTTTGGTTGTGTCAGACCTGATTTGGCTGTGTTAAACCTGATCTCTGATAGGCTTAAGCTCTGGGTGCAAAGGGGCTGGGGTGTGAGTCGAAAAGATCAGAGGTCAGCGCTAAGCTAGTGGAACAGCTGCTCTGGAGCTCAACAAAAATCTCCCTTTAGCAACCCAGAAATACATAAGCTTTGATTCTTCAAACATTTACACCTCTGGAATAATCACATATTTTTCTAGAAGCACATGTGCGCTCAACTCTAGAACACTCAGGCAAGAAATTCACGAGCACGATCTGTGAAACGAATAGAAAAGACTTTGTTCTCTAAATGGCACATATTCGGTTTTTAGGACAACGTGCTAACACAGTATGCTGTTTTCCTTTGATTCAGGTGTTTTGACACACTGAACCCATGCTTAATATACAGTGCACGTCCAGATCAGAGTGTACCAAAAAGGAGCAGCACCCTCCAAATGTTCATCTTGTTGCACGACTCAGACAGCTTAAACAAAAAAAAAAAAAATCCACCTCCACTTCTGTCAAGTGGATAAGGCATTGTAGCTTTTATGTGTCACTCAGTTCCACAAAGACAGAAGGTGTTGCTGTTTTTATGTACACTCTCTACATGAGGAGTCAGACTGACTGAATAGTTTGATTCAGTCATTCTGAATATGAAACTCTTAGTTTTTCTAAACATATTTGGCTACATTCTTCCTACCACTGTAACCACAACTATACAAAAACCATCCAGCTTTACTCAATAGCACCATAAGAATGTTGTTCCCAAATTATACAGGGGTAAGGGATTATTGGACATTTGTGTGTGTGTGTGTGTGTGTGTGTATGTGTGTGTGTTCTATTGGTGAGGTAGGGCTACATCCCATGTCGTTCCACTACTTTTCAATGTGTGTCTACATGTGTGTACAAAGCATATCTCCCTGCTGCAGAGGAAAACCCTGTGTGTGTGTGTTTGTGTGTGTGTGTTTGTTTAATGCACGTGTGTGTGTGTGTGTGTGTGTGTGTGTGTGTGTGTGTGTGTGTGTGTGTGTGTGTGTGTGTGTGTGTGTGTGTGTGTGTGTGTGTGTGTGTGTGTGTGTGTGTGTGTGTGTGTGTGTATGTGTGTGTGTGTTGTAAGCGTGCACACTAAGCACATCTCCCTGCATCGGAGACTTGCATAGCTTCTGCCGGACAGGAAGAGCAGTTGTCCATTTGGACGGAGCCTTTGGCACAGCCTTGGCCGATAACTGAAGGCAGTACTCAAGTTGCACCATGGAATTCAAAGAGACAATCTGCCCTTATTGCACCATAAGTACATGTGGATATATTTGCACCATATGAAGTGGGATTAGCAGCCAATTGACTCTGTAGCTTGACTGTGTTGCACCATATGAACATTGATACTGCTGCTTCTGTTGCACGTTTGCACCTACTGAATCTACTTGCCAGTTTACAGCAAATGAAGTGATTTGTCTTTTTTTTTTTTTAAGTGACTAGCACCACGGAAAAGTAATGTAAGCCCACTCCTTGTTCACATTCTAAGACATAAAAGGATTGATTCAACATTTTTGGAGTTAGTCTCTTCTTTTTTTCACTTGATTTACAACCCCAATTCCAAAAAATGAGTAAAACGTACATAAACGCAAAATGCAATGATTTGCAAATCTCATCAACCCATATTTTTTTCACAAACATAAACAACGTATCAGCTGTTGAAACTGAAAAATGGTAAATTTCATGGAAAATATTAGCTCATTTTGAATTTGATGGCAGCAAAACTCTCAAAAATGTTGGAAGAGGGGCAACAAAAGGCTGAAAAAGTAATTGCGCAAATCAAAAGCAAATTTGACAACTAGTTAGATTAATTGGCAACAGGTCAGTAACATGACAGGGTATAAAAGGAGCATTTCAGAGAGGCAGAGCCTCTTAAATGTAAAGATGAGCAGAGGTTCACCAAACTGCAACAAGATCCAGCATTAAAATTGTGGAAAAATTTCAGAACAATGTTCCTCAACTTAAAATTCCGAAGACTTTGAGGATCTCACCATCTAGAGTACATAATACTTTTCTGATTCTCCAAATCTCAGGAGGAATCTCTGTGAGCAAGCGACAAGGCCAAAGATCAAAACTGGATGCATGTGATCTTTGGGCCCTCAGGTGGCACTGCATTAAAAACAGGCATCATTCTCTACTGGAGATCACTGCATGGGCTCAGGAACACTTCCAGAAATCACTGTCTGTGAACAGACAGTACCTTCCTTATTTCAGCAAGACAATGCTAAACCACATACTGCAACCATCACAACAGCATGGCTTCACAGGAGAAGAGTCCGGGTGCTGAACTGGCCTGCCTGCAGTCGAAACCTTTCACCAATAAGAAACGTTTGGCACATCATAAAACACAAATTCCGGCAACAAAGGCCCAGGACTGTTGAGCAGCTAGAATCCTGCTTTAGACAAGAATGGGACAAAAAACATCACCTAAACTCCAGCAACTGGTCTCCTCAATTCCCAGACCTTTACAGACTATTTTTAAAAGAAAAGGGGATGCTACACAATGGTAAACATCACCCCGTTCCAACTTTTTTGAGATGTGTTGCTGCCATCAAAATCAGAATGAGGTAATATTTTCCATGAAATTTAAAATGTCTAAGTTTCAACATCTGATGTGTTGTTTATGTTCTACTGTGAATAAAATATGGCTTGATGAGATTTGCAAATCATTGCATTTTGTTTTTATTTAGTTTTTACACATATACACATTTATTTAGGGTTGTATTAAATCATTTTACATTTCCAGGCTTTTTAGGCATAAGCCAATAACAAGGGAGGAATAAAAAAACTACGCTTTGGCTGCACTGGGAAGCATTAGTCTATAAGAAGAAAGCAGCTTTAAAAGTTTGATTTGACCTTACCACTTACTAACTCATCAACACATTTTCAAATTTGATCAGAAATTTGTCTTCATTATTAATTTGATTGGTTATTAAAACAGTTGTTTATACATAAACCATGAACTGTATTTATCTTTTGTCACTGAAAACTACAGTGGATACTTTAAGACAGTTGTTAATCTTCCTTAGAGGGCATTGGCTAACAAATCTTCTAATAATCTGACTTAATCATGAAAAAAATAAGAGACTAAAGCTCAAAATGACCAAAATATGCTAAATTAACCCTTTCACCCGCTTCATCCTCTTGGACAGCAGCAATATTAAGGAGCATGTGTGTTTGTGTTTTTTCCTTTTGTAACGGCACCATCTGAAATGACTCATGGCCGGGTTTCTCCTGCTCTGCCCTTCGTTTTACTCGCCGTCAGGTGGCGTTGAGGCGGCCCTATCACTCCATGAGATTTCAGTGTTCCTGTGGACGGGCTGATGACTGATGTCTTAACTCATTTGTTGTCGCCTGCCAATGTAACAGCTTGGATTATAGGGATAAACAAACAAAAAATAAATAATGAGCCATGCATCACAGCTCAAACGTGGGTGGCTTTGGAGGAGTCGATATTGGACACGGAACAAGAGAAGACGAGTCATCGGAAGGTTTGTGACGATTACAGTCCCAAACTGTTTTATACCAGCTTCAGTGGCAGCACCCTGTTAGTGTGGGACCAACGTTATTAAGAAATCACACAGAAAAATGGAGCAGACATAGATCTGAAATAATTAGTCTTGCTTTTTTCTCTTTCTGTTGTGAATTGGAAGTGGATTTCTCGTAGCCAGGTCAACCAACGCAACCAGATTTTTTTTTTTTAAGAATAACCTTCTGTAAACGGGATAAATAAATGAAAAAAGTGCTCACTTCCACAATCTCATGTCATCGAAATGATGGAAATGATGGAGAACAGTTACAGTAAAACCCTAAAGACTCATACTGAATGTGTGATTAAACATAAGTAAAACTAAAGAACATCAGCAGGCACTAATACGTCAGTAAAACAGCTGTGAAATATTTTACATTATTAACCAACACAGCGTTTACTGAAATCTCTAGTCATTTTTTTTATCATTCAGGTTTAAACAACACATTTGTTTCCACTGGTCTGGTTTGGACGTTTCAGGGCACATTGAATAGTGCACAGTTTAGCAGTGAATAAAATGATTTGGGGTTCATTTCTGGCAACGCTGTAACCAGGTCCACATGTGCAACATTCATTTCTATTGTGCAAAACAAAAACAAAAGGTAGTCGACATTACATTTTTGCATTGCCGCACAAACACTTGCTATTTTTGAGTTATTGCTATTCTCATTTCTACCTTTAGAGCTAACTTTCTAACTGTCACGTTACAACCTTGCTTTTGCTTTCTGGCTGAGATGAAAACATCGAGACCACCCATTTATTTCTGCGGTAGATACACATCCACAGGCAAAAGAAAACTCTCGATATCTTTAACTAATTATGGGCTGACAACTATGTCATTTTCCAATTTCTGCAAATACAAGAAACTCTGTTATTTCTGTTTCTAATTAATGAGCTTTGGAGGTCCTGTTTCAGTTTGGAACCAAATGAAGCCAATCGCCTCCTGGTTCTAGCTCCATATATAGTGAACAGGAATGAGAGCGATATGCAACTTCCTTTAAGTGACTGTGTCAAATTTTGTCTCGTGTTTTTCTTTTGTTTGTGTGTTTGCTGCCAGTGCCCTGTCTGTCTCCATCTTTCCCATCATGCTTTGCTACTCCTTCCTTGTCACCCAACCCCCAAAACCATTGTGTCCAACGCCATTGTCCCCATGTAACGGTACATAAAAACATCCTTTCTGTACATACAGTAGAAAATAGTTGCACTACCTTTAGACTAGACTAATGACAACAACTTCACAAACTCATTTTATTAAAAGTGACGTTTTTCTTTCTTGGTTTCTCATCTTTTTGTTCTACTGGAACGCGTGAAAGCGTGAGCCACGCAACGTATAAACGGCATGCGGTGGTTAAAAAAGTGTGAAACTGTGCACTGTTTTTCAGGTTTTTTTTTTTTTGTTAATTTGTTTTTCTCTTCACAGCAGAGCGTGGGCACAGGAAATGAAAGACCTCAAAATCAAATGAGGAGCAATTAGGGGAGGGGAAGTAGAGAGATGGAAGGATAAAGACAGGAAAGAGATGGACTCGTGCTGAAGCAGCTTGTTGAGTCATGGCCATGGGACTCGCAGATCGCAGATGCCCGCAAGGAAAGTGTGTTTGTGAGTGTGTGAATTAAAGTGTGATTGATTGCTTTGTGTCTGTGTGCTTATATTAAGTGTGAAATTGTGTAGTGAATATGTTTTTAAATCTTCTCTAAATTTGAACATCCATGTGTACTTACATGTCTTTTTATGGTGCACATGTGTATGTGTTACTGTGTGTGTATTGTCAGAGTGAGGACTCATACTGCAACAGTTCATACAGTAGGGGTCCATCACGGTAGCGGATGCCCACAGCCGCCGGTGTTATGTATTGTAGGATGTTTATAGTCCTCCGCAGGCGCCTGTCTACATAGTGGGCATCCCATGCCGGATAACGTTTCCTGGGCATGTCAATTTTTATAAGTGGGCCCTCAGGTTTGGAGATTGGGGGCGCTGACCTCACCTGAAAAACCGGAAGGCATGTCTCAGCCACATCTTCTTCCGTCTGTGACTTGCCCATGTGAGCCGGGGTGGGGGGTGCGGTCGGCGGGGCTGACGGGGGCAGCGGAAGACCCCACAGGAGCTGGGCACAGCAGGATGAGGCGGGGCTCGGCTGGAGGTGGGCGGTGGCCGGGTGCAGGAAGCCGTAGTAGAGGAGCATTACCAGGACCCCCCCAGCGAATGTCAGGTAGACGCTGCACAGTGCTGGGACGGCGTAAGAGTCGGTCAGCACGGGGTCCCTGTAGGCGTACCTATAGGGTGGTAGACACACAGGGGTTTACATTCATACTGCATATACAGTATACCTCCTTGCAATGGCTTAGAAATGTATTTTATTCTACGATGCATTTTTCTAACTCTCAAAACCCATAAAGCAATAATCTGGTCTCAGTACTATCTGACCTTCAGAGGCTGGTGCCACAAAGCTCATTCATACCTGCTGAATAGTTTCGCTTTGAGAAGGGCAGACAGATACTATATATTGTTTATTCTTTTTCTTTAAAAAATTCAGTAGTTTCCTAACAGAGCTGGGCTCTGTCAGAATAAATACACAAACTGTAGTAAATTTCTCGAGGACTCTCCAGACTTACTCTTGGAGATCTGAGGCTTGTTATTTTCAAAAATAAAATCCCCAGAGCCTTTTCTTACATATTTTCTTTGGAATGAAGTTGTACAGTTACCTCAGGGAAGCTGTCTCCGTTGTGGGTGAGGCATTTTCTAATTACACACCCACAAGGATTTAACAGTCTCTGTAGTGTCTGTCCAGTTCAAGCTTAGCTGTGGTAAACGTGTGCTTATTGGTGGTCCTTCTTCAGTCCAATCTTATATCATTCCTGACCTCACTTGAAACTGCTCAAGATTTTTATGGATTTACATCCTGAGACCTATAACTCACCACAGCCCAGTGAGGATGGTGTTCTCTGCGAGCACCACAATGTAGTAGGCCACCATTCTGAAGCGTGTCCTTCCCTCCTGTACATTGAACCAGCAGAAGATGTAGACGATGCCAACCACCATATTGAAGAGCACCTCCTCCCACTTAGACATGCAGAAGTCGGTGCCTCCATGCACCACCCAGAATGCCATGGCGCACCAGTGAAGCACCACAAAGATGCCAAAATAGATGTGGAAGAGGGAGGCAAAGAGGGCGAGCGAGAGGACACGAGACGAAATGGTGAAGAGGCGCCAGAAAAGGTGTAGCAGTGCCCCACGGTAGCTCATGCTGCGCTGGTCATCACGAGAATCTCGCAACAGCTTGTGGTAGGAGGCCAGAACCCAGGAGAGAGACAGGAGGGAGCCCAGGGAGGAGATGCCTGCAGAAGAAAAAGAAAACGTAAAGAGGACAGAGGTGGATAATTTAGCGGCCTTTTTTCTGAGTCATTCGATCAGAACAAAGTTGAGTGATGGTTTCAAGGTTCGTAAAACAAAGAGTACATTTCCACAAATTTCTGTTGAGTCAGTGTGGGTGTTTTGTGTAAGAATGTGAGAACATCCTTAAATAAGAGGTAGAGTGTGACACGACAGAAACGCTTAGTAATGATGCTTAATGGTATGAGTCTGAAAGCTAAAGTTATTTTTAATGTCCCAGCTGCTGTGTGCATCCACCCCCTTGTTCTAGTCACATATTTGCATTGAAGTAGAAGGTGTCCCAGAACTCCAGAGTGATGGGGATGAATAACAGCAGTGGGTGGCCACCTAGATGATGCATTCTCTGGATGAATAAGAACGAGGAGGCTGATGGACTTTGGCTAGCACATCCCCCGAATGCATATGATTCTGCGTTCCTTCACCTGAACAAAAAGACACTGTGTGAAAATCCAGAAGAGGCACCACGTGCAGCCTCAAATTACTAAGCACAATGTGTGCAAATTGCTAATTACTGTTTGTGCAGCTGCTGATTTGTATTGGCTTTGTGGGCTGTATGAAAACATGGTGCAGTGTTTGTTAAAATGGCAGGTAGTCTGTGCCCATAATGTAACGCTGGTTTTCTTGGCTTTTCAGACACACTTCGCAGGATCGCTGAACCGAAGGCCGTCCAGGCAGTGTGACCTGTGCTCTGCTTACACTGCAGCGTCTCGGCCCGGTTCTCCTGGATCATGATGCAGAGCTGGAGGACCAGCTGAGGGGCAGACTCCAGGAATGTCTCCAGCAGTCGCAGCATGTTGACATCTGCGTACTCGAACATCATGGCCCAGTACCAGCGACGCTGGTGCTCCTTCTGCCGACGCGACATGATGCCCAGGTAAAGCGTCCTGATGTACCTGCAGGGGGGTCAGGGGTATGAGTGCTGATTGATAACAATATAACAATGTCAGTCTCATTATTTTTAGCATTTTTTGTTTATTTTGTCTCTCTTTGTCAATTGCGTGTGACTTCTGTCTTACACTCTGTGAATGGGACATTCAGGCTAAGTTCTGCTATTACTGAATGCTGTAGTTTGACATGTCAATCAGTAGAAATCAATTAAATATTCTACATTTTAAGCAAGAAATACCAGTACTGCTTCTAGCTTCTACAATAAAATATTTTGATGCTTTTCTTTGCCTTTCTCGAAATACACTTTTGCTTTGTTGGCCCAATAAAAAAAGTGGAATAGGTCACCTTGGGTTCTGCAGAATGATATTTTCACTAACAAAAAGACAAAGCAACAAATTAGCAGATTATTCAGAATTACAAATAATAATTAGCTGTAGCCAAAAGATACAATGACTTCAACAAAATATAAACAAATTGCCTGTTATCATCATATTAACTATAATCAATATTTTGGTGTGAATAATGGTGAAAACATGCTCTACTAGAAGATATCTCATTTATAATTCAGATAAGGTTACTATTAACACTATCTATGAAATTATGGTTCCATTTGGATAATTCAGACTAATAATAATTCACTTTAGTTGCTTTTTGATATTAAAATAGTTACAGACAAATGACCTACATGATCCTTTTCAACATATGCGTTTATAAATCATGTGACTTTAGTGTTTCGATTTTAGTTTGATTTTCCTATAAAATATGATGCAAAAGCAGCACTGTAGATAGTAATTAATGCTTCCCTTTAGGTCAAAGATTATTCTGCAGCTACAGTGAGACTGTCCAACTGGGAAAACCATAGTTCATTAATCCCTGGAACATAATTATTACACATAAAAATATGTTTGCATGTGCTATAAATCGTCCTACAATTCATTGTTCTCTAATGGAAGCTCTTTGCAAATAACAGCCATGACATGAGTGGCATCCATACATAGACGAGAGTCGATATCTAGATCCTGGTGGGAGGATCCATTCCGCGAGCTGGGGGGGATTCAGTGTGAGGCAGATGGAAGTAGAGGAGCAGTGTGTGTGTGGAGGGGTGGTTTAACCCTACAACCACAAAGACACCGAAGCAGAGGAGCTGAGTAGCACATCACTAGCACAGCAGGGTGTAAATACACACATACACACACCCACACAGACAAACCCACACACAAACACACACACACAAATTCATCACTCTTCTCTCCCTGCTGCACAGCCCGGAGGCTAGTGGAAACCATTAAGGAGTCTTCTTGCAGCGGGGGGTTGGTGAGGCAGTGTCCTTGTATAAAGGGCTAGGAGGCTCTGGTGAACCTATAGCACACTCCTGCTCCTGCTACTAGTACTACTACCACCACTACCACTACTTGTCCTGAACAAAGCACACACACACACATGCACATGTGAACAAACAACGAATAACAGAAGAAGAGCAACGAACCCACTGTTACTACAGAAAGACGTGTATGTGTTTAGAGCAAACGAGTGTATGTGTGTATGTTTTTCCTGCCAGTGCTTTTAGCACTACAATTAGCAGCTACACTCATCCAAATGTGTGCATATGTGTGTGTGCGTATGTTTGTGCATGAGAGAGAGACAAAGTTAGAGTGACATAGTGAGAGGGAGATGGGTTGCCAGAAGCACAGATGCTTTTTCTCTTTGTACTCTCCATGCATGCTGACACTCATGGGAAGAGTCGTGACACCGTTTTCCACTGGTCACACACACACACACACACACACACACACACCCCACACGTGCACGTTCACACAGACACAAATGTGCACCCATGCAGAGCCCGAAGTCCTCTGTTCTCCAACTGAAGTGAGGAACCCTGACTGAGACACTGTCCTATAACACTTATTTAGCACCATGGACAGTTCTTTTGGACGTGCCTTTGTTTTTACTACAGAGAGTAAACAGGATTACTGTGGTAACTTTACAGCTAGAGTAGAGACAGTGCTCTCTGACTATATGCTGCTCTTTTCAACTGCAAACTTTGTTGAATTAACTTTTCCTAAGGTGACCCAGAAATGAAAAGAAACTCTAAGAAGTCTATATCACGGCGTGTGTCTGAGGAAGTGGGATCGTTTTCCCGGAATGAATGTCTCTATTAATATTTGTCTGTCTTTGCCAGATAGTAACTGAAGCAGGAGGTCACTGAGTGCCTTTCTCTGTCCTGCCTGTCAGTGTGAGGCAGGCTTTCATTCCTTCTAGCTACTCCGAGTAGACACACCACTCTACCCATTAGCAGCATTAAGTGTGTGTTAGAAACCGAGTTTGAGAGGGAGAGGAAAGAAGAGCGCGAGTGAGGTGATCAGGTGGGGATCAGCTGTGTGTTGTTTGTCTTGTGTCTCCCCTACCTCCACACTTGTCCCAGCTGGAGGATGTGTATGGTGGCTTGCCACAGCCATATGGTGGCCAGCTGCAGACGGTCCCTGCCGGGATACAGGCACCCCAGAGCCAGCGCGCCCCGCTTGGTCAGCCCCTCCACCTCCCCGAGCCCCCCGCCGGTGTAGTCCTGCACGAACCAGCGAAAACTCAGAATCTGGACCAGAACCGAAGGCACCAGCACAAAGAAGAGAGTGAGGCCGAACCAGAGGTAGTTCTGCCTCCGGTAATAGTCCACCGCCAGGCACAGGTCCGTGCCAACGTCCCAGAAGAAGACGAGGAGGGCGAGGATGATCCAGAGGCAGTCCAGCCACAGCTGCTCCCTTGGCGGGCAGTGGGTCTCCCGGATACCGACCCCTCCAGGAGGCTGGCCCCCACCGAGGAGGGAGCCGAGGCAGGCTGAGCGGCAGCCCCAGTAGCAAGCGGATGAGCGGCAGCACTGACAGATGTGGATCGCGGCAGAGTCCAGCGGCTCCTCGCCATCAACATCGTACAGCTGGGCGAAACCGCCGCCGCCGTACCCGACCCCTGCTTTGCCGCCGTCCGACTGCGCGGCCATGTTCCCCTTCCCGCTCCTGCCCTCCTGTGAAATGCACGACAACCGCACCGTTGTGCTTTCTCGCGGGGCGCGGATACCACGTCACTTCCCAGATACCTGCTGCCCTCTTCCCTCTCGTGCCTCGGCGACTGCTGTGTCTCTTTACCGCCCGGGGCGCGAGGAGCCATCAGAGCCGGCGGCCGCGCGGCGACGGCGGCTCCGCTTTTCCCTCGACTGATCGAGGCACCGCCACCGGGCGCTCGTGAGCAGCAGCAGCAGCAGCAGCGGAATCCTTTCTAGTTCTGGTCCAGCAGCCCTGCATCATCCCGTCCTGCGCGCGCGGTCATCTAGGGCGACGGGAGGCTATGACGTAATGCATCTCCCGCTGTTCTTAAGACGTTTGAGTGAGTGCGCGCGCGTGTGTGTGATGGGATGTTGGTGTGCGTGCGGACGCCCACCGGACACAGGACTCTTTTTTTCGACAACGACCTGTGATAAACCTTCCTTTTCAGTCAACCGCAGGACCCCGACCCCTCATCCTGCCTGCAATCAGGCTGCAGGTACCCGGCGTCCGCTGCAGCCCACGTCCGCTCCGCTCCTTTCCGCAGCTCCTGTTTCCCCACTCCCCACTTTGTCTATCAGACTCTCACTCCGCCCTCTACTGGAGATCCACTTCAACCACGAGACCACATCTGCACGCGGGTACGTGCACGGGCACGCGCAACAAAGTAGAGGGGTCGTGCAATCGTCCTGCACCGCTTTGCAGGAACAGGAAGATTGTTTTGCAGAGGAAACAGCTGGTTTCCTCCAGTCAGAAGTGAGAGGAAAAACAAGATTTTATTCAATCTATCCACCAATTATCGATCTTTTTTCCACCTCGTCTCCTTCTACCTCTTTTTCGTCCATCTATCGTCCCACCATTCCCTCCACTGGGCTGACTGCCTGTGCCTCTGCGCGCCTAATCAGCACTAACATGTGTGTGTGTGTGTATGTGTATGTGTGTGTGTGTGTGTGTGTGAGTGATCCCTGCTACACCAGCAGGGAGACAGAGTGGAGATGATTGGAATGCGAGAAGCTGGGATGTTGTGTGTGTGTGTTGAGAGACAGGCAGGAAGCTGAGGGGTAGGGATGGATTTAGATATTAATATAGGGATGAAAGGTTTGTGTGAATGAGAGAGAGAAAGACAAAGAGAAGATTCAGCCTGAAACAGCAGGAAATGATGAAGAGAGGAGGGATCGTGGAAGAGTGAAGGATTTGGGAAAGAAAAGAAGGGAAAGGAAGTAACTAAATTGGGAAAGGAAAGGAAATATGGATAAATAACATAAAGAAAAACTGAAGAAAATAGCTAAATGTAGGTGTTTTATGGGAAGTAAAGTGAAGAGGAGGACAATCAAATAAGCATTTGAAAGTTTAGAGGAACAAATACTGAATTATGGAGATTGATTTAAAGGACTGAATGTAGAGCAATGTAAAGCAATAAACTGAAGGAAAAGGTGAATTTAGGAATTAGAAAGATCACAATTGAATTTTCACACACACACACACACACACACACACACACACAGCTGTATGAGTTTATCTAGTTAGAACACATTCTTACTGACCTAAGGCAGTTACCTGCATCACTACCTGAAGCCTGACTCTAACTCTAATTCTACTCCTAACCCTAAAACATCCCTTTAAAGTTAGGACAGGACAAAATGTCCTCAGAATGATGGTAGTGACTTAAGATGTGTCCATACTACCACGGAAAGATACACATACACTTGCTCCTCATTCTCAGAAACATGTTTCCCTGTGAGCACTTTCTCCATCTCTCTGTCCATTGGCGATTAGCCTTTCTGTTGTCATGACAACCGGCTGTGCCACTGAAGGACAGGAAAAGGGAGTATGGTTGTATAGCTGTGTGTGTGTGTGTATGTGTGCGTGTGTGTGTGTGTGTGTGTGTGTGTGTAAGTGAAGAGACAATGTGAGTGAGTGACAGCAAGACTGGAGTTATTCAGCTGCAGCTCAGAGTGTGGGCTATTTTTCTGTCACCCCGGCTTAAGGCTAATTACACTGAATCTTTACAAAATGCAGAGAAATATGACCCGAGCACCTGCAAAAGTATGTGTCAGCAGAGACCTGGGAAGATGTTTGCAGCAATCGTTCACAGCAGATTAATAAATACTCAGAAAAAGTCAAGGTTACACATTTTGCTAGTTACAGACACACTGGAAATCTAAACAAACTCAAATGTTCTCCTGCTTCGTTTGCAAGTGCGAGACTCAGTTTGCCATGAATATCTCATGCAAAAATCCTAGTATGCAGAAATGGATAAAAAAAAAAACAGACATACACACAAAGCTATACCAAAACTACACATGTGCAGTGAAAACAAAGCCCCTTCTCATGAATCATTGTCATACAAGGTTGCAGCTGCAGCCTCACCCACCACTTCACAATATTTGTCCAGATGAATTAGCAGAAACACCAGAGGACACAAGATCAAATGCTTCTTGTGTGTTGATGATTCAGTCGTGCTGTTCAAGATTAAAAAAACAAAACAAAACAAAAAAGGAGAGCACTGGCAGCAGCTCCTGGATCAGCAGCAAATTTGAAAAGATCAAAACAATTACTTTGTCCTGAGCTGATGGGAATGTGGCTGTAATGGAAGACAGGGCGAGATAAGGTGTAAATGTAATTAGACAAGTTCAGATATTCCAGTTTGAATGTTTTTTCCACTTGCTTCAGCATTCAAGACGTGTGTAAAACTCTTTAATAAGCCTGAAGTTCAAAGACAGACACATAGTACAGCGTACAGTGCAGAGTTTTACAGTGAAATTACAACTAGCGAAGAAGAATACAGCCAGGAAGACAGTTTAATTGGAGCATTGTTTGGCTCCACATAAAGATCACGCTGCTGAAGATAATGTGAGCACAGTAGGAATTAAAACTGGCAAGGATACTTATGACTTTCAAACTTCTAAACAGTCTGATAGTGGGTGAAAAAGTGTTTACATGCAGTAGTTATACAACTATAAAACTGCTTCAGTACAAGTAAAACTCCCCCGTGTAAAAAAACAACTCTCTATTTAACCACAGCATTTTATTTGACACATTTACACAGTCTTTAATTTTTATGGGAAAGCAGCCTCTCATAATACTGTATATATTCAAGTACGAGGGATGCTGAGGAAGCAGCATAATTAAGATACGGTATTCGTCATTTGTTGAGTTTTGCTGTGTTGGCTGATTAGATGCTACACACACATCACCAGAACTCATTCAGATAATGTTGGGTGTGTATACACTCTCTGCCCAGACAAGAATCGTAGAACCCTTTTAATTTAGCCAATTCCTGCTCTAACCACTCTCCTATGTATGGATTAACTCATGCTGTCAGATAAACATGGTGGAGTTAAAAATAGTTTTCCCTTATGAAATGTAGAGAAGGAGAATAATGTAGCAGTACAATACATAATGTAAGTAAGTGTACATAGTAACATTCCACCACTAGATATTGAAGGAACAGCATGAGATGTGCCAGTCGGACTGTCAATATGTCAATATATAATTTGTGCTGTAGGTGACGCAGCAGAATATGTGAATTTACACAAAAATATTGAGGAAACTAACAGACTGTAATGAGGGAAAACATCAGAATCTGGACCATTAGTCATCTTCCACAGCCTCAAAGGAGTTGAAGTTGATTCATGTCAGACAGAAAATGACTGCAGAGCTGCAAACAGTTTCTTACGCTCTCTGTGCCCTGAACAAACCATTACTCTTCCAGGCTTTTATGACTGATTATGAGGAGAAAAACTTAAGTGTGGATGACTTATGTTGGGGGTTGGAAGGGGGGTGTGTGTTTTGGTGGCAAGGAGGTCCTGTGGCATCCTCAAAAATGGTTTTAGTGCCAAGGTCAACAGGCAGCGCTGCGCTGGGACAGTCTTAGCCATGCATCAGGAGAGGAGCACAAGGAGAGTTTATTCCTATCATATTTATGAAGGGTTTTTCTATCAGCAGCCGTTGAAAATGTGTTTTTAAAGGCACCTAAACCCAGTTACTGAAAAGAACAAACTCATTAAAAACAGAAAAAACAAATGGACCAAACATTTTAAACAGGAGGAGAAGAAGACACTCAAGCTCCTCTGACTGTATTATGTATGTGACTAGTCCGAGAATCTGCTACTGCATCATTCAGTGAGGACAGTGTGTTCAGTTTATGAAATTTGCACTGGGGCTGCTGTGCTGCTAGGAGCCAGACACAGACTGAGCAAAGGGTCTGGTGAAGGCGGACATTTACATTTTAAATGACATGTCATATTTGTGCAAAAGTCAAAACAATGAAATAAGCTCTGGGTGGTGTCTGAGCTGCAAGGACAGAAACTAAGATGGTGTCCAGTGCAACTCTGCCTCTTCACGATCTATTTCTGCTTGTGTGGAAGGCGATCGCTTAGGTTAATTAAAGAGTCAGTTCTGATTAAGCAGTGAGCTTCTGCAAATGCCTAAAAGAACTTCCCGATAGCTTCATTTATTTTCTGTGAGATAAAATACACCACTACACCTCTGTGGGTGCAGGTGGATGCTGTGTTTAGGACTAAAACCCTCATACCCTGTGAGTGTGAACAATACCAGCTGTTCAGCCTGGCTGCAACTCCACTCGTGGCCATAGGAGGTAGATGTTTTCAGTGAAAAAGGAGTTTTACTCTTAACATTATGAATCATTATTAAATGAGTTTGAAAATATTATCCGTATTATTCATTATAATGTAAAACTTAAAACTTTACTTTTTCACTTTAAGTTTTTCAAAAAAGCTAAAGTTCACCACATTGTGAAAAGTTGGAGCCACTAACTCAGACTAACCAGCCTCCCCTCATAACTGACTATTTCCCATTAGATGTTCCTTTTTGGTGATTTGATTTTTAACACCTGACACCATCACTGACACTTCCCACGTGCTCAGATTTGAAACGAAAGGTCTAGTTGCAGTAGCTGTCCGTAGTTCGTGCATCCGGCTGTGGTGATGCGAAAGAACCAAACTGACAAGAAGCAGTTTTGAAACCTCAGAGAAACAGATAACAGCATGGTTACCTGCCTGTGCAGCTGTGGGTCGAAGCCACTTTAGTTCCTGAATATTGTGGATTGCTGCAGCCAACACACTATGAAGAAGCCTCATCATGTTATCACACTTATCACCCAGCCCTACGCACAGCTCTGCTGCTGGACTGACTCAAAAAGGTTGACGCTGGAATGGACTTCAGATGTCTGACATCATTAAGAGTCCATGTGAGCCACTAATGAGTAGTCCATCTGAATGCTGTGTAGGACGGGGTGTTAACTTATGGCTCAACAGAGAGTTCAAGGCATTTGCAGCACAAACTAAATTCATCTGTTCACACACGAACGCACGCACGCACACACACACACCCACACGAGGTGACAGGAGCAAAGTGTGAGGAGAAATAATATTAGTCTATTCTTTGTTGATAGGACATGATGTCCTCGCTGCTGTGTCACTGACAGCAATTAGCTGGCAGCTCTGGGAGACTGTGGTGGGAGTTTGAAGGAGCGAAGCACGCTGCAGCAGACAGTGTGATAGAGTCCGCTCAAAGTGATGAAATGTATTAGACTCCACAATCTGCTGGGGTGTAAGTATGTTCACGCTGTGTAGAAGCAGTTGGATCTTGGGTACACTGCAGGGTTAAAAGCATGTTTGAAAATGGAAGAAGAAATGTCACCAGTGGAGCTATTTATTTATTGTGAGCCAACATGCTCAGAGCTGAGATCAAGTCTCCTGCTGAGGGTTCAGTTTGATTTCCCCATCAAAGCTGCTTTTGCTGTGGTACTGTTTGTGATGTGAAAATCAGGCACTGATAATTTCTTGCCATTTACATTTACATTTAGTCATTTAACAGACTCTTTTTTCCAAAGCGACTTACAAATGAGGTACAAGGCAAGACAAAATCTATGTCAAGGAAAAAAACGTCAAAGCAAAGTGTTTCCATTCATGAGATGCAAGTGCAAGAAAGAGCAGAAACAGAAATTAAGTTTTTATGATAGATTAAAGTGCCTAGGGAGGTGCAGAATAGTTCAGTTTTTAACAGTTTTTGTAATATCAGGAGTGAGGTTGCTGAGCGTGAAGAGTTTGGTATCTCGTTCCACTATCGAGGGATCACTGAGCTGAAGAGTTTTGCTTGGTGTCCTCTGTGGGGTGCTGGGAACACCAGACATCATTTGTTTGCCGAGCTCATCGGACAGGAGGGATTGTAAACCTCAATAAGGGAGTTGAGGTAAGCAGGAACGGTTGTGTTGACCATCCTTTAGGCAAGAGACAGAGCTGTGAGTCTTATGTGGGCAGCTACAGGAAGCCAGTGTACAGATCTGAAGAGTGATGTGACGTGAGTTCTTTTTGGCAGAATAAAAATGAGGCGTACTGCTGCATTTTGGATCATTTGCAAGCGTTTGCTTGCGGGTAACCACATTAACAGGTCATTGAGATATGACCAGCGCCTGCTCAAAGAATTGTGTTGTATATAACGTGACGTTGGGTCTGATCTTTCAGATGTTGTAGAGGGCAAATCTGCATGTCCTAGAGACTGAAGAAATATGGTCCGTAAAGCTCAGCTGGTCGTCAATGATGACCCTCAGATTTCTGGCCAACTTAGTGGGGACGATCACTACAGATCTAATGTTGATGCGTGATAAGACAGTGGAGTCATCTGGTGGAAAGGACAGAAAGAGCTGTATGTCATCAGCATAGCAGTGATAGGAAAAGCCATGCCAGCAGACGGTAGAACACACGGATGTAGTATAGATGGAAAAAGAAGAGGACCAAGAACTGAACCCTGCTGCCCACCATTACAGAGGCTACAAGAGTTAAAAACAAGGATACTTTGAAGTTTCGTTTCGATAAGTAAGACCAAAGACAGGCTAGAGCTGATCCAGAGATGCCCAATTCAGAGAGTGCGGACAAGAGGATCTAATAGTTCACAGTGTCAATGGCTGAAGAAAGATCGAGAAGGATTCAGACAGAAGACTGTCCTGGAGCTCTTGCAGCCTGCAGAGATTCCACGAATGTCAGGAGGGCTCTTTCTGTAGAGTGACCACTCTTGAAGCCAGACTGTTTGACATCGAGGAGGTTGTTCTGGGAGATAAAGTCTGAGAGTTAATTGAAAACTGCTCGTTCCATGGTCTTGGACCAAAATGGGAGAAGAGAGACGGGTCTGTAATTCTCCACAAGGGAGGGGTCAAGAGAAGGCTTCTTAAGCAGTGGGGTAATCTGGGCCTGGTTGAATGATGTCGGAAAAGTGCCTGTTGTGAGAGATGTGTTGATGATTTGTGTAATAGCCAGTATTAGTGTGGGTGCAACTGCTTGAAGGAGAGTGTAAAGGATCGGATCCAGAGAGCGGGGGGTCGGATGGTTAGAGAGGAGAAGGGGTGGATACTTTGTACTCAGTCATAGTTGAAAATGAGGGAGGCGATGCAGTGTTGGTACTAGTTAGCAGGATGTCATCATCTGAAGGAGAGAACTGTGAGCAGATGGTTGCCATTATTAGTAAAGAAGCCGGCAAAGTCGTCTGCAGTGAAAGACGGGGACTGAGGAGGTCGAGGAGGGCAGATGAGTAATTTGAAAGTAGAGAACAGCTTTCTGGTGTCCGTGTTGCTGAGCTTGTCCTGGTCGTATACAATCTTTGCCCTGGTGACACTTAGAGAAAAATACACAAGCAGACCCTGATACTCAGCAAGGAATCTTGGATTTGCATTTTCCTTCTTATTAGAAAAAAGTGTCAAGAAAGACTTCTGCCATTACTCTATGTTATGTGTGGTAAAGAGATATCCATTCCTACTTTAACTACTCAGTCTCAAAGGTCCTGAAGTGAACTTTGTCCCTACAAACAGAGCCCAGCACTTTATGGTTTTCATTATGAACCTGACATAAACAGAAACACAGTTCTGGTGACGACGACAGACTTGTGTACAATGGCAGGACCAGACTGGAATCATAGTCTCTCTTCTATGTGGGAATGGGAGGTAAGTTAGTTTGCATTTCGGTTAATATTTGCAAGTTGCAGAGAGTTAGATGAGGAGATTGAAACCAAGGCTATGTTTGTATGATTAATGTGAATATACAGCTCAGCTTAGTAGAAAAAGTGGAAGCTTGGTATTTTTGTCTCCGCCTTAGGAGAAAGTAATGAGAAATATTTGCGAAAAGGTCAAACTGTTCCTCTATGTTAACTTGTCATGAAACTCAAAACAAATAAACCGGCATCAAATCCACTTAGCTGTGGTGTATAAACGGCATTTATTAAATTAACATTTAGAAATGACTCGATTGAAGCTGTCAGGACAGAATTGTTTTAAATGCTATTTTGTGTTTCGCAGGCCCCAGATTATGAGCCCACGCTCCCTGTTTCAGAGAAGACTAATCCCCTGACTCGTGACATCGACCAAGCTTCAGCCAGTTCCATAGTCAAGATGCTAAAGGCCTGTGACACCCAGATGTTTCAGGAGGGGGCAGGAAGGACCTACCAGGTAAATATCAGGACTCAGAGACAAACAAAAAAGTCTTATTGTGAAAGTTTCTCCTTGAAGGAAATGAACATTTTAACGTTCATTTTAGAGGTTGTTTAGTGACCAAGTGATAACAACCATGATGGAGGTGGCTAAGAGGGTGGAGGTTATTCTTAAGGTATGTATCATCTCTCTTTCTGTCTGCGTTTCTGATCATCAGTCAGGTGAAAGGTCAAAGTCATTATTCGTTTTTGTTTTTCCTCACAGGATCCTGAGGACAGTCTGATTGTACTGAGTGGCTGTGGAACGTCTGGTCGACTGGCTTTCCTTTTAGGGGTAAAGGTCCTGAAATGGAAGTGTGACTTGTTTTATAGAAAAATTTATTTCTGTGTTGTTGTTTTTTTCTTGGTGTACGTATATTGAGTTTATTGTTAGTCAGGCTTCAACAAAGAGCTAAGGAAGATGAACCAGAATCCGATCTATTTCTACATCATTGCAGGAGGAGACAGGTAGGACTGGGGAAGAAAACTGCACTAAGACAATGTGAAATGCTTTCTTTACTGCATGTTGCCTGGGCAGTGTAATGAGGAAATGTGTTTTATGCTTATGATTTAAGAAAGATACTTTTCTTTTAAATGTTCCTTCTCCGTTTTTTCAGAGCCCTGTTTTCCTCCCAAGAAGCTCCTGAAGATGACCCCCACCTGGGCACGCTCAGTTTGAAGAAGGTCAGGGACATGATGGGAAGTGTGTGTATGAGTGTTTAGTTTTTCCTGTGCTCCAACATTTGACCACTGTGTGTGTTTGGCGCCCTGCAGATCTGTGAAGGAAAGAAGCGGGTCTTGTTTGTAGGCATTTCCTGTGGACTGTCTGTGAGTGGCTCTGATTGGTCAGGATCTGATTTCTGTGTGATTTCTTTGCCAACTTGAAAATATTTTTTTCCATTTGATATCTGACCTCTAGGCTCCCTTTGTGGCAGGTCAGCTGGAATTCTGCTTACAGCACCCTGATGTTTACACTCCTGTACTCATTGGCTTCAACCCTGCACATCAGGCCAGGTGTGTAATATACAATAACAACTGTAGGGGTCACATTTCCCCTTAAGGTCGATTCAAAACTATTATTTCTCAATGTGTAGGGATGAGCACATCCCAGGCTGCTCATTCACTTTCTGCAGTGTGGTGCAAAGGATGCAGGAGTTTGCCAAAAGCCAAAAGGCCTTCCTCATCAACCCAGCAGTTGGGGTAGGAACCTCTAAAAGTTCTCATCATACTTGTGTAACATGAGGACTAACTGCTCAAGTTGCATTTGTGTCATGCCTCAAAATTGAGTGTGTGTGTGTCTGTGTTCAGCCAGAGGCCATCAGTGGCTCTTCCAGGATGAAAGGAGGCAGTGCCACTAAGATTCTCCTGGAGATTGTCTTGTCTGCTGCTCATGCTGCGACCTTCTCACACACGCCCGTGACATATAAGTAAGCACAAACACAAAGTCATTTATGTACATTGGCACTGCTGAAATTGTGGTATGGTAAAAGTATTAGTCTAAAACTAAGAATCTGAATGACAACAGTTGGCTTAAAGTGTTGGCTATACAAGTATTATATTTATAAAACATAAACATTTACATATACATTTACATAAACATATACATTTACATAATAGAATATATGGATATAATGGGTAGGAGGTCAAATGCAGGACAAATGTGTGGACTAATTTAACTTCCTGTTCCATTTAATATTACACCCCTCTGAATGTACTGTATAATGGAAAGTTTGTGATTTAGACATGTGGCTGTGTAATATTTAGACCATTTAGAGTCTTTTGTATGTTGATACAGAACAAGATTCACAACCAGGACAGTAAGTCATAACCAAACGTTTGTATTGCTCCTCATTTATGACCTGAAGTAACATTACACTGTAGCATCTCTGGTCTCTGCACCCAGAGGAACTACATGCAGCCTCTTAAGTGCTTGTTTGTGTTCATCAGCCTGCAGCCAATCCTCTCTAAAAGCCACTTGACAGATCTTTGCATGTCCTGGACTACACATGGTTTTCACATCACTAGTGATCTGTGTATTTGTGTTAACTATAGCAGTAATTTAAAAAAAACACCTTGGTTTGTTTTCTCCTGTATCTCCATCACCAGCTTAGATGTGATTTATGCTGATAGCACCAGCAAGTTGAACATCATGTGAAAAGCTTTAAGTGTTTATAGCAGCAAACACCAGTGTTTGTACTGTTTATCCATTGCGTGTTGCTGACCTCTAGAGGTAATTGCAGAAATGAGAATCTCTGATTGTGTAAAGCTTTAATCCTCCAAAACAAAATCCTTTCCTTGTAAATTATTTCTTGCAGTATATAATAATTTGCACATAACACACACGACTCAGTCATGCTCCTCTGTTTTTCCAATAGAGGCATCCTGCAACACATGAGAGCATATGAGGCAACTGTGGATATGACATATGCTCAGAGTGAGGGCATAACTACGCTGGTGGAGGCAGCTGGACAGAGGTGAGATATTCCATTTTGCAGGTTTCATTGTGAATTGTACACAGAAAAGAAAAACGCACAAGTTATTGACTCTCCTTCATAGCATTAAATATATCCATGGCAGTGACTTCATCACAAAATTCACAATAAAGACATTTTGCAAGGTGGATTAGCAGCTCAACAAGCGTCCACATTTGACCTAGTTGAATTTTAATAATCCCCCTGTTTGTGTGTGTGTTTTAGTTTACGGTGTGGGAGGTCTGTGTGTTACTTGGGTTGGGGTTCTCTGGCTCTGCTGGCCCTCATTGACGCCAGTGAATGTCACCCCACTTTTGGAGCAGGTGAGAGGAGCGCGAAGTGCTGACTAACAGCAAGATTATTCATAGAAAGGCAGTATATATACTATATTTATATTTATATTTATTTATATCTATCTTGTGTGTCAGCATATAAAGACGTTCGAGGCTTCATCAATGGAGGATACAGAGACCTGAACAACAGCGAGGGGGCCCTGACTTCACTGGTATGTGGAGGAAACCAATGAATTAACATATAGTTAAACATAAAGGGAAACAGAATTAAAGAACAATGAAGTAAAATAAACTCATGACTGCAAACAGAGAACAAAGGCTTCAGTCTCAGAATGCGTTGTTGCTTGGTGTTGGACGCTGATTAACTGACTGTACTGATTTAACATTTCTCTTAACTTCTTCTGCTTGTACTACAGTGGGTGATAACATAAATATTCCTGTTCTGGCTTTTCTATGCATCTGAAAGCCCTTTACAAGGCCCTGCAAAGTATTAAAATGTCTGAAATCCAGTAAAATCCAATTAAAATGCCTCCAGCTCTTGCATGTTGCTCAGTGTGATTACATGACTGTGACTTGCAGATTAACCCAGGAGAGGATATATTTAAATACACTGTACCTGCATTATGAAACAAAGCTGAGTTTAATGCCTGTTTTCAATTAATCCGCCTTAGTCTGTTTTATTATTCTCTGGTCTTCGATTCAATTTATGTGCAACAGTACTTACCGTACAAGGCATTTCAAAACATTTTTAGAAAACAAACAAAGTTTTATTCACCCCAGCATCCACCTGCAGGCTGTCTACTTTTTCATTGTTACAGGAGGTGAGGCCAAATACAACTATACAAATTATAATTTCATTCTCTTCTTCAGGGTCCTGAGTTTGGCATAGCACATGAGGATTTCTTGCATTCTTTTCTGCCCAGTCTTAATGACCAGGATATAGTTCTACTTATTTATACACACTCTGGTGAGCCAGTGATTCTTTTCATCTCTGGATCCTGTCCACATGAAATCAGCATGTGTTTTAACAGCTTCTTTCCGCAGACGATGTCAGTGAAGTGGTGAAACTGGCACGCAGAGTGAGAGAAAAGACGTCCAACCTCCACGCTGTTTATCATCAGTCTGACGGAGACCCTGCAGCTTCTCTACAAGTATCTATCTATCTATCTATCTATTTTTCTATCTATCTATCTATCTATCTATCTATCTATCTATCTATCTATCTATCTATCTATCTATCTATCTATCTATCTATCTATCTATCTATCTATCTATCTATCTATCTATCTGTCTGTCTGTCTGCAGGAGGACATCAGTAAGCTGTGTCTATCTACCTTAGATTTCACTTGGTCATCATCTGCTTCAGGGTGCTTACTACACATGGTATGGCACACTACACACACACACACTACACACACATACACACAAATGTTTTGCTTCATTTATTCTCTCGTTTTTTCTCTTACACTTTCTTGAAGCATATGAAGAGTATTTTTTAGAAATATAAATATATAACATCAAAAGTTAAAAAGCCTATTTTCAGATTTTCTTGACAGTTGTTTGTATGTTTTAATGTTTTATTGCCTCCTCTCAGTCCAGCTGATGCAAATGCATAGCAAAGAAAATCAGTTCCTTCTTGCTCTCAGCAGTGGGAGCTGTCCACTAAGCTGGTGCTGAATGCTGTGAGCACTGGAGCTCATGTCTTAAAGGGGAAGATTTACCGGAACCACATGATTGACGTGCAGGTTACCAACAGCAAACTCTACCACAGGGCCACACGCTTACTCCAGGTATGTTAAAATTAACCCTATGAGCAACGGCATGACCAAAATCCATCAACATAGAGTGAGAGAAAGTGTTCCAAGAGCTCAAGGTCCCACTTTTAAGCGAGTGCTAATATTTTAAGTTTGCAAATTAAATTAAAAGACACAAAATGACCAAAGAGAGATGAAAAATTTCCAAGAAGAGTCATACAATCACAAAGATAGCACAAAAAATTATAGAATAGAGACGCAAAAAAAAAGACAATTATGAATTAAGTCCTAAATGAGACATTAAACAAAAATACATTTAAAAAGGAATAAAGAAAGAAAGAAACAACAAAAAGACACAAAATTGCCTAAAGTTATAACATTTGAGCAAGAAGACATAAAAAGCAGCTAAATAAAAACACAAATTGACTACTAAAGGCTTAATGGCTACATTTGTAGGTCATTAGTCTCTGTCTTGTCTTCCTTTCAGTCAGCTCAGTCATTCTTCTCTGCTTTTGTGTTTAACATGAATACAACCTGGACATTGTTCCAAGGTTCTTCATTGAACCTTTGTCTGTACCTGAGCTTGACCCTCTGGAGTGGGAAAGGAGAATCTTAAAGTTCTTAAGGTACCTTAAGGGGTGAAAACAGGAACTGTCTTGTCTTTCTTCTAGAAGCTGTCTGGTTGTCCAGAGCCCCAATGTGAGGAAGTTCTTTTAAAGGCTGTTTATCAAGTGGAAGAGCTGTCAATGGACATCACATCCTCTGACATTACCAGACACACACACGCTGCCAGAAACACGACCCAGGTGAGGAGGACATAACATGTGATGGTGCATGTCCCGTATGGTGGAGGCTGGTTTAATAAAATCTTCTCTCTGTGTGTGTAGGTGGTCCCTCTGGCATTGGTCTGTCTGCTCACTGGCTGCTCTCTCATGGAGGCAAAGTCTCATATCAAGCGGCAGCCAATCATAAGGGAGGCTGTGGCTGTTATAATTGACATGTCATGATGTCCAACATACTTGTTGCACCCACATATGATTGCACATATGACTATGTATTTCTAATATAAAAGAACACTACTTAAAATCTATGTGTAGTATGCAGATAGTAAGATCCTTGTTTTTGTTCAGATGCTCAGGTGATCATTTAATGCTAGAAAGAGGCAGATGGAGTTAGAGTTTACAAATATTGTGCATTAGGAAGGAGTGTCTATGTGTTAGAAGCTGAGAAGCATTTTAATATGATTTATTGTATCAACATCTGTGGGAAAAATACTTCTATGTATGTATGTAGTGATCTGTTATCCGCTTGTGACTCTGATAATGGGCAGAAATTGGCAGCTTATGTGCATTCTTACAATAATCATTTGCAAATATCTGAAATGTACATACAACAAATAACTCTTTAAAATAAGTTGCTTAAAATTGTAGGTGCAAAATGTTGTGCAACCAAACCCCGAAATCAAAATAACACTTTCTGAAGCAACTGTGTCCAACGTATGTTTAATCCAACATAAGTATTTTGCATGGTGGC
This sequence comes from Channa argus, assembly GCF_033026475.1. Classification (NCBI taxonomy): domain Eukaryota; kingdom Metazoa; phylum Chordata; class Actinopteri; order Anabantiformes; family Channidae; genus Channa; species Channa argus. The sequence continues at coordinate 7,243,951 of NC_090219.1, read as the reverse complement.
AGAACTGCAACATGTTTTTATAAAGTCAACGTTTAAGTGAAATTTCCCACTTTGCTCTGTAACAGTTCTCGGGGTGCAGGCTCAACTGTATTTGTGATGTAAGTCAACCTCAATCCTTTTGGGACTTAACACACACACAGACACACACAGGTACAGGATTAGTGTGACATGTGAGTGTATCTTGAGACCAGATGAGCAGCTTTGACTACATCAACAGAGCAGAGCCAGACACAGTGGAGAAGCACAGGGCAGCCCAGGAAGTTAAAGTGCACATCACATGTACGTAGGTGGGGGGTTTGTTTTTATTTGCTCAGGTTTAGCTTGAAATAACCATCCTCGGACTTTTCTCCTACTGCTGACATAATGCATTTACAAATTGCAGAAATTAGATGTAAAAACATCACTGGATAATCCCCAGAACTCGCTCTCAAGGATGTAAAATCAAATGAGAATCATCGACTTGTGTGTTTATTTCATTTACAGCACTAATATTACATTCATGTATTCGTTTGCTCCAGGTACAGCCAGACAGACCAACAGCACCATAGGCAGGCACACACACACACACATTGGAGACATTTGTCAAACTGAGCAATAATGCAGTGATGCATGTTTTACCTGAAAATACACCTAACTGCTACAATATCTGCTCTAATAGTACAGGACCTGAAGAAGTATATTTTCCAGTGTTTGGAGAGCAGCTTTGATCCATCTCTCTGCTGGAAAGGACGTCAGTAAAACAATAGACAGCCACCTCAGTCCGCCTTCCATCATATAACCATTTAATACAATAAGGCATCAGTAACACGCTTCATGCTGTTGTTCCAAATGGTTGCTTATGCAAATCCCACCTAAGGAAAAACTCTGACATTCAAGCAGCAGATGTAGATATTTCATTGACTTACAGATATGTGCTGCAGTAGTACAAATATAATCAGCTACAGTTGCTGGAAAGAGTCTGTAGGGAAAATACTGTATTTAATGGAGGAGAATCAAACATTTGAATTAGCTTTAAACACATTTTTCCGTTTGGCCTTAAATGTTAATGCTAAACTAAACTAACTGTATTGTGTATATCTTCATCATGAGATTGTGATACAAGGGTTCATCTGCAAGAGCAAATCAATCTTTACCCTAATACTCACACTATTTGTAAACGGTATTACGATTAAATCACAAATCAAGCCTCCTGACAGACTACAGGGTTAGGAAGGTTGTTAAGTAGTGGCTGTCCACACCCCTGAACATCCTTTATCTTCCAGGAAATAGACACAGTAGTTAACTGATATACAAACCAAGAATCAATGCACTACTGAAACAGCAACTAACATCTCACATATCTCTGAGGTATATTAATGGCTATTTGAGTCAATAAATTATTAAACCTGATGCACTGAACACGTGTGTCAATAATGTTTTGTTGTATTCATTTCAAAAATATTTTCTACCTGATTCACACACATACAGCTAAAGGAACAGAAATATGCCTTCATTTGTACAACAAGCACATAACCATAATAAATATAATGGAGAAGGTTAAATAAGATAAGGTGTTGGTTTCAAGTTTTAAGATTCTATGTGTAAATCACTGCAACGCCTCCAAGGCCGGATCTGGACCGGTAAAGTGCTTCAAGTGTTTTAAGTTTTCAGTTAAACCTACATAATTCTACACCTAGTCAGTAAAAGAGCAACGGTTTCTGGGCTTCCGTCAGCTTCTTATGACTCTGGAGTCACACAGAAGTTCTGCTTTCTCTGTGATTTGTGGTTATCCACTGTCTTCGGGTTTGTGGTGTTTTATCTTTCTCCCTACTCCACCAGTGGCCATTTCAGGCGCTTCGATAGAGTTTCCTGGTGAATCCGTGTCAATGTCCTCCAAAGAGCCGGGCTGGGACTCCACAGATGTCCTTGTGAACTGATGAAGGAGAGCACCATCGTCCCTTGTGTTGCTGTTCACCTCCTCCTCGTCCTCAGGTTTGAACTCCTCCACAGCATCTTCCACAACCTCCTCCTCATTTCCACCACCACCTTCCTCTTTCTGCTCCTCATCTCCTGTGGTTCCACCATCAGCCTCCCCTCCTGATTCCTCTGCAACGGTTTCACTTGGACGTTTGCAGTCTGTGTCTGACTCTTCAATGTCAGCCTCCTCTCCTTCGGCAGCTGGAGTTAGACCCTGTCTCTGAGGGTTAAACAATATAATAAATCACCTTTGAGGAGTTGTAATTAACTAAACTGGGTAATGTCACTAATTACAGCTAAAGATTAAATTAATCTCACGCTTGGTGTTTAGATTTTGTTTCACTTTAGCCCTGCATGAAGTCTGCAGTAAAAATACTACACACACTGAACGTTAACTGGTTTAAATTGCTGTTTGTGCGTCAAACGGCCCGAGAACCTGCTGATTTTAAGGTGTGAGAGCTCGATGCAAACAGTTGCTGAGTGGCAAAAACAGCAGACGTCCTCAGTGGAAGCACAGCGCTGCTGCCAACCAAAACCTATTTGTTCAGTCTGTCTAATTGGATAGCGAGATAATCTTTTCCCACAGGCTTGGAATTAGTGGTGAAGCTGCAGTAGGTCAGATTCCTCTTTAAGGCGCAGTAGACTTATAAACTTATAGTCATGTCAGTGGTGTTTAAAGAGTAAATGATTATCTATAATACAGTTCAATGAATAATATTCTGATTCACTTTAAGGATTCAGAACCGAGAAAAAAAAGTCAGATTAACTGCTAAATCAAACGCTTTTGCATCCACTTTACCTGTGTTGGGGAGACTCTTTCCGCCTCTGACGTCTCCCCTCCCTGCTCCCCAGTCTCTCCTCCTTGTTCGTCTTCTTGTGACTCCCCATCATCCTCATCCTCAGCTTCTGCTGAAGTGCTGACGTTTCCCTCCACAAACTCCTCCACCGTTGTTGATTCTTCATTTTCTCCCATTTTTGCAGAGTTGTCATCCTCAGTCTCCCCTTCTTCTTCTTCTTCTTTTTGCTCCTCCTCTTCCTCCTCACCCTCTCCATTTTCAGTGGTTTCTCCTTCACCTGCTGTTGCCTCTTTCACTGTCTCCTTTTCACTCTCCTCTTCCCCAGTTCCTGTCTCTTCCTCATTGTCTCCAGCCTCCCCGTCATCCTCTGCGCTCTGCAGCTCTTCCTCCCCTGCTCTCTCCTCATCATCTGCTGTCTCATCCTCACCTGTGTCATTTCTCATTTTCTCAATCTCTTCTCCTTCCGTTTCTCTCTCTTCCTCTTCAGCCTTATCACCCGTCTCATAATTGCTACCACAACAGCACTGACATTTTGCCTCCTCCTCTTCCTCCCCCGACTCTCCATTTTCTGATGCCTTGTCTTCTTCCCATTCCTTACCACTAGTTTCTTCCTCTTCCTGCTCCTCATCACACACACTGTTTCCCTCATTTTCAGCTCCCACCTCCTCTTTTTCTCCTATTTCACCCTCATCTTCTTTTTGTCTTATGTCCTCATCTTCTTCTGCAATCGTCTCCTCTAAAACAACATCAGCTTTGATATCTTCTTTAGTTTCATCTTCCTCCTCTTCTTCTTGCACCACTTCTAAATTCTTTTCCTCCTGATCCTCCTCTTCCTCTATCTCACTGTCCACCTGTGCAGGCTGGGGCACAGCTGCAGGTAACGGGCTTTTCTTCCGCTGAAGTATCTTAAGGAGGTCAAACTCCACCATCACCGGTGCTTCAGCAGCCATTGGGTTCGTTTTCAGAGGGCGGGCAGCCATTTTCTTGCGGACACAAGCGTCGCATGGGCAGTACTCATCATCGCTCCTCTGGTCGCTGTAATCACCTATTATCTCTTCATCGCTGAGGGAGTCAGCGGTTTTTACGGACTGGTTCTTCATAACCTGAAACATGAATTAAATTTTAATAAACACTGTCTTTCTCCCATTGAAGCAGCAAGATCTTGCAAGCTGTAAAGACAAATTCTGGTGGACTTACCTTCAACATACGACGCCTTTTCTCCGTCATGGTGGACTCCCTGGAGAGGTTCCCTTCTTGTGGTGGCCGGGGTGACCTCCCTCCTTTGCCTGCACGGCTCTGAATCTTCCTCATCTCCCTTTCGATGCTGCTCTGGATGCGTCGACCTACCTCGTCCCTCAGCTCCGTAATCATGTTGTTGAGGACGAGGCTGTCATCCAGGTCCCAGCGAACTTTAAACTCTGCCATGGCGTTAACGTAGTGGCTCATGAACTGCTTCTCCAGCTTCTTTAGCAGGTGCAGAACCCACACTGGATCGGGCTCTTGAGAAAATCTTTTGGTCAATGGCGCTCGCACGACAGTTGGAGGCGTGCATGAGCTGGAGTCCTCCAGCATCTCTTGCTCATTGTCAGTGGGGGATTTGGAGCTGTCTTTAGCCGAGCTCTTGTCCACCGATGATGAGTTCTCAGTGTCTTTTGGGCTGTCTAGGCTTGGAGGGACTGTGCTTTGCTGTTCACTCTGTACAGGCTCATCTACAATGTCTGTCATAGCTTTCTCTGTCAACGTCTCCTCTGCTTCTACCTTGGATTCCTTCACTCCAACCTCTGCATTTCTCTCTTTCTCCTCTTCTACAGCCTTTTGAACCTCCTCATCCGAAGACACTGTGTCTTTTGTGGCTGTTTCCTCCTCTCCTTGATTTCCATTCTCCTTTCCCGATCCCCCAGAGCCACTGCTCATACCCACCCCAGACGAGGACCTTGGTGGAGTCACCTGCTCCTCGCCATTGTCCTTCGCTTCCATGGCCTCATTTTCCTTGGGTTCAGTGAGCCACAGAGACTGAAGGATGCCCATAATGTTCTCATACTGTTGGTTAGAATCCTTTTGTTGGTGACAGCCAGGAGTCACTGCAGGCTCAATAAGCTGGAGCTGTGCAAGACAGTCTAATAGCCCCCTGGCTGATGTGCTCAGTCTACGACCATAAACTGGAGACACCTACGGAGAACATAGATTCAAAAATAGGATGTAATGTAATGTAAATAATGTAACATACATAAATTTGATGTGTCACATTGAAGTTCCATTTATGCAAAATAGGAGTAGTGGTGTTTTTACAACATAAATCAATTAGAGAATAGAAGATTTATGCTGCAGCGTGTTTTACATCCTGAATAACTGGATACTTGTAAACGCAATATAGGAAATACATCACTCTTTTGGATGGCAGTGTTGATAAAAATGTTTTTTTTCTGTTTTTTTTTCTGTTTTTGATTATATGTCGACCAATATGGGACAGAACAACATTTGGCATTTTGTGATAATTTCATATAACAGATCAGAACCGGCTTTGTTACATCAAACTGACAATAGTAATTTACCTCAGGCATGCTGCGACATCGACCCAGAGAAGAGCTCAGAAGAACTTTCATCACAGCCGCAGAGGAATCCCAGTTCCTGGGCAGTGACTCACCAGTCATCAACAGAGTGTCGGGGCAAGAGGTAGCCACTGCATCACCTGGAGCTCGATCTGGACTCCTCTCCTTCTCTGTTGCATCACATTTAAATCCTTCATCTTTGTCTTCTTCTTCTTGAACTTCACTTTTCTCTTCTTTGTCTAAAGTATCGACTTCAGCACTCTCCTCCTCCTTTGCTACCTCTTCTCCAGGTTTCTCCTCCAGTTTCTTCTCCTGCTCAAACTCCTTCAGCTCGTCGCAGAGTTCGAGCATGCTGCTGTCAGCTGGGATGCTCCACAGCCAGTCACTGACAACTTCACTTGGGGAAGCATAAGGGAGACAGGCAGGCGTCAGTTCCAGCTCATCCCTCACCTCCCGCTTCCTGCTTCTCTTACACCTCGCACTGTTTTCACTTTTAGGCTTGTCACTGGTTTTGCTGGGTTTGGACTGTGCAGCATCCATGGATTCCCTGAGCAGTTCAGCAGCAGACATAGAGGGAGACAGGCTACTTGCACGACAGGTTTCCACTTTGCTGTGTGGTTTGTGCACAGGACAGGGGCTTGAGGATTTGAGATGTGTTTCTTTCCTTTCAGAATTTGATGTCTTGGCACTGCCACTGTTGCTTCCTGCATCACATCTGAACTTGTGGCCTTTAACTGGATTCAAATAGTCTGATTTGACTGAATTTTCTTCTGCAGTTTGCTTTAACTGAGTTGAAGCTCCCGATTCAGGACTGAGGCCATGATCTGGACTACTGACAGTCTGATTTTCAGTGCCACTATTTGCTGAATCTGCAGCATATGTTGTTACTACAGCTTTTGTGGTTGAAGCAGACTTCACAATCTGATCTTTGGTTGGGCTGGCCCTAGCATGTTCCTCTTTCTTCTCATTCTCAGTTGTTTGAGCTCGTGATTTGACTCTACAATTACAAGAAGACTTGTGAGACCTGCTGCTTTTATCTGTTCTTTTTCTATTTTGCTCTCCACCTTTTGCACCATCTTGCCCTGCTTCTGGATTTTCAATAGTTGGGATGTCAACTGCTGCAGGATTGTGTGACAAAGAGCTTTTATTGTGGTTACTGTTGGACTTTTGAGACATGGTGGACCCTGCTCTTTCCAGAACAGCAGACTCTTCTGGGTTTTTGAGGAAATCAGGTGCCTTTACTCTGAAATTATCGTCAGTGTTTGTGTAAAAAGAAACACTGGACTTGCCACTGTCTGATTCGGCTGCTTCCTTGTCTTCTGGCAAGCCAAGAGAGACTGACCCTGACGAATTTCGACTCAGTGGTTGTTCTGTCCCTCTTTTAGATGAGGATGACATGATGCTAGCTGCTCGCTCAGAACCTTGCTCTAGTTTCAGCTCCTCATTCTCTTGTTTTTTCACCACCTCCTCATCCTCCCCCCCCTTAACATTTTTTGCTGAGGCAGCTCCACAGCGACATTTGGACCTGCCAGATTTAGCAGACGTTCTTGAATGAACTGACAGCACACTGGGTTCTCTTGATTCTCCACCAGGTAACAATTGTTGCACAGGGGAATGGGGACTTTTCTCTTTGGTTGAGTCGGTCCGTGGTGAATGGATTCCCTTGGGCGAGAGCATTTGGCCATGAGAGTCTCCACTGCCTTCCACAACCTTTATATTTGCATCTGCAGAAACATCAACTGTTCCGTTATAGTTGGACTTAAGAGATAGAGCAGAGGAAACGTTGGATTTTTCTGAATTAGCTGATGCAGCACTTGGGGCTCTGTCTGTGGTCTCATTGCCTTCCTCATCAAACCCTTCTGGTGTTTTAATAGTGACAACATTATGACTGGGTGACACTAATTTAAGAGTTTTGTTGGCCCTTGCTGAAGATTTGGACTTTACAGACATGGCACTAGCAACTGAAGAAACACCTGCTTCACTTGGATCTGGAGATGCTGCAGTGTAGTTTGACTTCTTGGACTTGGATGATGTGGCAGAAGTGTGTGATTTCACAGACAGTGCACTGGAGGTTCTGTTATGGAGGCCATCCATCTCTGCCTTTGTATGGGGACACTTTGCAGAAGAAGCTGATTTACAAGACAGAACACTGGCAGCCTGGTCCTTAGGTTCTTCATTGTCTCCTCTTTCTGAATCTGCTCTTGTCTTGTTGCTACATTTAGAGGACCCAGCACTGGCTGCCCTTTCTTCTTTTTCTGATTTAACAGATTTTACACTTTCTGGTCTCTGCTGAGTTTCCACTTGGATCATCTCCTCGCACCCCCCAGCTACATCTAAGCTTGGAGGAACCACAGTTCCATTGTCGTTATAGTTAGACTTGCATGACTTAACAGATTTAACAGATCTGGCTGACAGGTTACTTGCTGCCCTTTCTACTCCATCTATTTCAGCTTCTGACCTGGGAGGGAGTGACCTCCTAGAAGCTTTGGTTGACTTATGGGATTTGTTAGACTTGACAGATAGATTGGACCTGACTGACATGACACTGGCTGCTCTCTCCTCCACCCCTGTTCCTTCTTCCTGGCCTGTTTCTTTGTTGTCCACTACCTTAGCCCCTGATGCTGCTGATGCACAGTCACTGCAAGCGGACTTTGCTGTAAAATTTGAAGTAGCTGAAAGGGCACTATTTGGTCTTTGTGCTTTACCAGATTTTACAGAAGTATTAGACTTCACAGAAAGGTTACTGGGAGCTCTGTTGTTGATGTCACTCTGCTCTTCCATGGCCATATTGTCATTTGGGGAAGCAACCTTTAAACTTAATGGACAGTGGGACTTATGAGACTTTACTGATTCATTGGTCTTTGCAGAAACATCAGATTTGACTGACAAGGAGCTGACTGTTCTCGCTGCAGCATCCTCTCCCTCTGCTTCCTCTCTTGTCCTGATGTCAGGAGCTGCAGCAGTACCACTGCAGCTGGACTTGTGAGACTTGCTAGACTTGGCAGACAGGTTAGACTGAGCTGACATGTTGCTTGGACTTCTCTCCTTATTTTCTTCAGCTGTAACCCCAGTGGCTCCATTGCAGCCAGACTTGTGTGATTTATTGGACGTGTAGCTTTTGGCTAAGCTAGTAATAGGAGCCTTATCATCTTCATTTCCTTCAGGCTCAAGATTGGATTTTCTGGACATTGCACTAGATGCTCTGCCCTCCAGGCCATTTGTTAAGCACCCGTGGTTGGTGAGATTGGTCCTGTTGGATTGTGTTGACACAGCTGAATCATCTGAATCATCATTGTCAATGCCGTTTTTTTCATCCTCTTGATTGGGAAGAAGTGAAGCAGGGTTTGAAGAGGCTTGGTGGAAATTACCAGACTTTTGTGATACTCTGTCATTGGAAAGAGAACTCACCCCACGTTTGCAGCCCCCACAAACCGGACACACACTAAATGCTCCTGACTTTAGAGAGCATGCTGAAAGTACTCTGTGACCAGACAAACCACTAACAACCCTCTGTACCTCTTCATCCTCATCATCTGCCACCACCTCGTCCTCAGAGTTTGGAACTTTGGATTCGCTGGACCTGCCAGAGACTCTGCTCACTTTAGACTTGGTGCTGGAAGTTTGATTCATTTCATCAGCAACAGCTGTGGAGTGTGGGGTGAGTGCTCTGTGGTGAAAGGAAGAAGTTGCATATACTGCTCTACTTCCTCTGGTTTTCCCATCCCCATGCATCTTGTGTTCTGTAGAATGGCTTGTGGGGTAATCATTCAGATGAGCCTGGGACGCTGAGGATAGTGATGCTTTACTACAATGACAGCACTGCGAGGCGCTGGGGGGCAGGTCCTCATCCTCATCATCCTGATCCTCTTTCAGTGACTGCAGTATATGTGAGGAACTGCTAATTGCAGACACTGGGCGCTCGCCCTCATCTTCCTCAAGCTCATCCTTGACTGACTTCCTGCTTAGTGGTCGTAAGTTGCCTTCCATGGCCACCACTTCAGTGTGGCTGCAGCTCTGGCTCACCCTGCACACCTCTACATGGGTGTCTCCGTCCTGCTCCACGTCCACTCTGCGCTCAATCTGCTCAGTCATACACATCTCCTCTTGGACCAGTTGGCTCTGCTCTGAAGCTGAGCCTCCTCTGCAGCTGGACAGTTGAGCTCGGCAGCGCACCACTCTCCGTGAATTACAGGATGAAGAGGAGCTAGCAGAGTGAGTCTCTCTCATTATAGTGTGGGTGTGACTGGATGTGTGCGGATGTGGGGGTGGGACAGGTGGTTTTTTACGGAGGTGTGTAGGGTTTTCCCACAAATCATACTGTTGCTCTTGTCTGTGGTAGCAGCAAGGGCAGTGGTTCGCCTCCAATGCATGCTGCAGAGATTGACTGGGATAATCCACATGCTCTGGGTCGAATGACATGGAATCAGGGTCAGAACTTTCTGATTGGCCCTGCTGTAGGTAATGGGGCTCAGCCTGGCTCAGTGGGCAAGAGTCATTTGTCAGCGATGGGGATTTTTTAATCTGTGTGGACCACTGTAGTGTCTCGTCACTGTGGAGGCGAAATCGTACCCTCATCTCTACAGAAAGGCTGCCATCTTTATTGACAAGCACACGTTTTTCAATGTCATCATTCATAACAGCTGGTCTGGCCTGTGAATAGGCACTGACCCCGTTGACATATGACTTCTCTGAAGATAAAGAAAAACGGGTGGAGCGATTTGAAGAATCAGAACGAGGGTGGATGATGCTCTTTTTGGTTTCCAGACCAAAGTTAACTAAAAGCAGAGAGAAAGAAAAGCACATTGAGGTATGCATTTTAAACACTTTCCTTTAGGTTTGTTTTTGAATTTAACGTTTTTGTGATTTTACAACAACTTACCATTTTTCTTGCTTTCATGTCCTTCACTGTACTCGCTCGTTGTGGACTGAGCTCCATGAGGTGGGGATCTCGCTCCTTGAGTAGGAGGAGATCGGGCCCCATTTCCAGGAGTCCTCGGGCCAAGGCCAGGGGATCGGCTGCCGAGACCAGGCAGTTTTTCCTCTGAGCTCTTCCTGATAAAGTTTACCAACACTGGGCTGAATGCTTCCCGGCCGACACACACTAACACACCAGGGCAAGTCATCAAGCTCTGCACAGTCTCAATCTGCAAACAAATTCAAACACGTTCAGGAGTTTCCACTGGAAAGGGTTCTTATTGCAATGCCAAACACATTCTAAATTTTTAACTGCACATCCAAATACAAATCACCTACCCTCCGTCCCTCTGTTGTGTAGAGCTTGCGGACATGAAATTGCATCACCTCGGAAACTTCATCCAGAAAGGCCCTCAGGTTCCTGGTTGACCTCCTGCTCAGCACCACGCTCCTCCTCATTCCTGGTTCGCTGTTCTTCACCAGCAGGATCCGTCGCTGTCTGTAAGGTAAGTGGCTAGGTGGTGTTGCGGACGATGTTTCGGGGCGCTGGGGCCTCCGGCTGTGATGGTACCAGATGCTCGGGCGTTTACTGGCCAGTTCCATATTGATGGGCTTAGCCTGGCGTCGGTCAGAGCAGAGGTAGCAGCCGCCATCCTGAAGCTGTTCTAGATGTCTGATAGTGTGGGTGCCGTGGGGTGTGGTTACAGTTCGCACACCAAACGGCAGGGGCACCTATATGTGTATACATAAACACACATACTGTATTCAGTATCTGTAGGTGTATTGGCAACTAAATTCTAAGCTTTGCTTAACTATAGATGCACAAAACATGAGGGAATAAAATTGTTGTTTTTATATCAGTTATAGGAAAAAAGATCTATTACTGTTCTCAAGGTGAAAAGCTGAAAGTGTAAATCACGAGCTTAAAGGGAAATCTCCTCACCACAGCTCTGTCACACTAACCTTTTGAGAAAGGTCATCCAACAGGGCATCAAAGCATTTGAAGCTGCGCTTATGGACCGCCATCCTGATGCCCCCGAACTGGCTGTCACCGCTTTTGTAGAAGGTGATCCGCTTGGCTGGGGCGGCTGTGGTCACATGGGTGAGGCGCGAGTGAGAGGGAGGTGGCCCAGGGAGGGGTGATACATCTTTAGATGGAGGCTGGGGGTCCCATATTGTTGCCTGGACTGAATGCATGCTGCACTTTTATGCACACCTGTGGGACACACAAACATACAACACTGAATCTAACAAAGCTTAGAATAACAAAAACATACTATACTGTATAGGACTACTTATGCACATTTCTCAGAACATTGTTTTTAAATTTAAATTTTCTTAGCATTAATTGATGAAATCAAATTCAGCTACACGAACACCCACAGTATATTGAGGGTGGAGGCAGAGCTTCCTACAGTGACCTATATTTAGTGGAGTGGCCTAAGTACACATCTAGAAATCTTACTTTGAATAGATGTACAATTTTGCATAATATACACTAGGTAACTTACACTGCTCGGCTTTTTACGATCTCAAAATGTACCAAACAGCACGGTAATGCTGAAACGTATTCATTTTCTGCTGGGTTTTCATTGTTTTCATCTGCCTTTATGCACTGGATCACTGGATCGGTTCAATGATCAGCACATGTCTTGTCAGCCAAATGAGACAACTTGTTCTCATAACCACTATGGTAACTATAAAGTTAGTCATGACTGAGGTTACTTTCGGCAACCTAAGAAAAGGTGAATGTTATAAGCAGGTTTAGGAGAGCCCATGAGGCTAGACTTCTGGCCAAATCACTGCTCTTAGCTGTAATCCCTCTTTAGCTCTGTGTCTCCTAACAACCTTACTCCTAAAATATAACTGTATTCATTTTAACTCAAGGGATCTGTTTGACCCAAACTTGTCACTACATATTTAACAACTTGCCACTACATTAACTACACATTTAAATGTTTGCTTTAAATTGAGCAAAACCATAGATTTCCACAAATAGTACCTGAAGCTTATTTTAAACTATACCAACAAAACAATTACATTTACAATAGTCACCATCAGTTACAGTAATATTATCCCAGTCTACATTTGTCTTGTTTTCACAAACTCACACATGACTATTTATGCGTAGTAGGGTTGAAACTAGCATCTGAAACTATTATCTTCTGCCTATTAGTTTCCAATTTTATTTTATCTCTGATAAGACACTATATATTCAGAATTTGTCCATGCATTCCCCAGAATTATTCAGCTTACTATCATATGTGACAAACAAAGCAGTGAAACCTTTACATTTGGGAAGCTGGAAACAACAAATATTTAGCAGTTTTAGTTAATAAAATAATTGAAACCCTTTGCTTTATCTTAAAAGTGGTTAATGTAAAGAATAATGAATGAACAGCAGCATGTAATAGCTATATACTTATTATTACTGTACCAGATTTATCACCACATTATTACCAGCTGTTCTACTAAGCCACTGAAAATATCAGCGCTAAAAAACTACTGCTGTTGATCTCTAATAACACACCATAAAACTATATTACACTAGTTGATCTATTAGGTACACTACTCACATATCCAGGAAACATGATCCAAAGAAATGTGGAAAAAGCTGGGTGTGAATCTGTCCGTGCAGGGTCTAACCAGTCGGGTAAGACCTGGGGTTTGCACAAAGTGAATGAATGTATGTATACGTGTGTGTGTGTGTGTGTGTGTGTGTGTGTGTGTGTGTGTGTGTGTGTGTGTGTGTGTGTGTGTGTGTGTGTGTGCGTGTGGGGCCGCTATCTCTGCAGCTTGAGTCATACGCCGATGTGTAGCTTCAGCAGAGCCCCCGGTTGCCCGGGTCTCAGAGTAAAATGGCAGCAGGTAATTGGGAACACGGAGGAGGAGGAAGGGGGCGGATGGAGAGAAAAGTAATGTGGAGAAGAAAGGAGGGGGGTTGGGGTGGGGACTAAGGATAGAACGAAAAGCCCTCTTAAGAACCTGTGTGTGGGAGAAGGAGGGGGTTGCTATGGTGAGGCCAAGATGGAGGCGAGACAAGTGATTTACTAATGCATGCTGCACCCGACCTGTGGAAGAGGCACATGCTGATTTGAAATTTTGATGAGTTTTTCTTTTATCCTAACTTACACAGCTGGTTTTTAACAACAGTGACAAGAAAATGTAGCTGTCATAGCCCAGTGTATTAAGAATAATTTGGTACTTCCCTGTTTATTAAATGTTCCTACAGTCATACAGATTTATGAATAAAAGAAAATTAAAAGTAAAGAGGAAGGTGAATCTGTCAATATTTTTCTCTCTATGTTGTATTCTGTCTCTCTTTCTATGTTTCTCAACTACCCACCCACACACACACACACACACACAGCTCTAGTCAGAGAGGACTGTAATTTCACACAATCTGTCTGACAGTAGGGTGCCTCCTGTCTAAAAACAAATCACTGAAAATATTAACTGTTCTGTTGAACTCTGCTGTACGTATCAGTTATTGTATTCTTATAAAAGGCAGAAATACAGTGATGAGCAAATCATGGCCAGTTGGTCCACAATCAAACAAACTCCATTATTAACTTATTATTAAGTTTGTGTCCATGACCTTACAGTACTGTATATGAGGTATAAAGATGGAATCAAATCATTAAATTGTTTAAAAAAAATAAATGGTCATCAATGGGAAATAGTTGAAATGATTGCAAGCTTTGAAAGTGCTGACATTCTAACATACAGAGAAGAAGAAACAGAGAGACAGAGATCCCCAGTGGCTACAGTCTATGTTGCATCTTCCTCACTGCTGGAGCAAGTCTTTCGATCTTTTACATCGATAAAACAATACTGAGAATAATAAGAATAAAGTAACAATGTAATTATAAGGTGATCATATGGAAACTCTTAGTCATGATATGTTAAAGCCCTGCACACTTTGTTAAACCCCCAATGCATTTCTTATAAATCTGTTTGCAGATGTTTTTCATCCTCTAGGGTCATGGGGGTTGTGATGAGCCCATTATAGCTTACGACATCAGGCACAGAAGAAGCCACATTCAAAAACATATTTAAACATACTACGTTACCCTGGTAAACATCCCCTCATCCAACAAAAAGTGGGCACAGTTATTTCTTACCAACAAACAGCAAACCACCACCTTTTCCCTAACTTTTCAGCTGTTTCTGCAGGGCAGTAGGATTTATTCCTTTCTTTCACTGAAACCAATTGCACCAGCAAACACTGCTACTTAGTGCAGTGGGACTGAGCCAAAATATTAAAGCTGCAGGCTGTATGACCAAAACAATAAGCTGAAAGATGTTAAATGCTTCTTAGAGCCAAGGACACCATAGGAAGTGTGTGATCACTCGACAAGCAAACACATTTTTACTATAGACAATGATTTTAGCATTTGTCAAAATAAAACAAATGATTAAATCAGCTTTAAGTGTTGAATAATATAATAAGTCTTGAATAACAGTGTGAACGGAAAAATTTCCCTGATTAAGTTTACAGTAAATAAGCATATACAGTCTCATAAGGCTTTTACATCTGAAGCTGGATTATGTTCAATAGAACAATCATGTGAGAAAGTCAACTAAACCCCAGTTGAATTCAGGTGTCTTTAAAGAGTTTGTGTTTTTTTCTCTCCAATTAAAAAAAGGCGTCTGAATATTGTATGGCTCTTTGGGGAAAGTAACAAGAAATGTTTTTTCTAGCAACAAAATGAAAAGAAACGCAAAAACAAATTTTTCCTAATCTGCAGTACACTATTTCTGTGAGTTTGAGAACATCCATGACAATTTACAAAGAATCTATGCCCTTGACACAAGAGATCTTTATATTCAACAAATGATTGCACTATTCAGAATTATGTAACACCTTACTAAATCAAACTATATCTGCTTCACAGCTTTAATGAGAGACAGAGTAGGTGGGCCTTAGAGAATTCTGGGTAGACAGGAAGTCAGGTGTGAGTAGTTCCTGTGCTGACAGGAGCAAGGCATCAAAGTGAAGCGTCAGGCAGCTGGTCTCTGGGAAACTGCTGGTGCTAATGGGTATTCCTTATGGATAAATCAAGGGAGTCATCACTTTTGCATTGTGTCTGTTTATGTTACGCAACAGCACTGAAGCAGAGACATTTATAATTCTGCAATAAGTCATGCAACTCACTTTTCCTTTTTTCCCACTTTAAAATGGAACCAAACTTATTGAAGTCCAGTCGATGTTCAGTCAGCAGGACAAAGAAGCAGAGAGGAAAGGAGAGATTATGTGATTGTGGCCTACTTTTGGAGGCCCGCTCACTCATGTCAATCCCTGCTGCTCATTGTCTTTTATCCGATAAGCCAAGCAGGTGTGTGTTTGTGATTCACCTCACCACTACCACTGGATCTCACACACACGTAATGCACTGTTCCATAATGTTTACACAGCTTCCTCTTTACAAATACACATTTAAAGTAAGGAAGTGCACAGCAACTTGTATCCACAGGTTGGATACAAACAAAGGTGTCAACATCAACTACAGATCTAATAGATTTTTTCCTTGGGAATTTATAATAACATGGTGTAAATAAAGAAACCGGACTATAGAAGAGGAGAAGTAATAAAATGTCTTCCTTACCCGTATAGACGCATTCAGATAGCAGGAATATTAGATCAACAGCTTATTTCTAATCAAAAAAACAAAACAACTTTGATAAGAACATACTAAACTCAGCAGAGAGAGGAGACCGAGGTGTGGACCTGGTCCGTCTACCACATTGACCAGAGATGTGCTGTGCGTTCACTTTCCTCCGGAGATTGAAGGTCTGAGGCGCATGTTCAGTCCTGCGTCAAGTCTGCGTGTAGAAGGAGGGCACCACCGGAAGTACAATGACTGGACCTCCAAATTAATACTGTGACACGTCCTTGTTAGAGCCCGTGCATTTCAGATTTTGGCAGAGAGTTTAACATTAGAACAATGTACTGTCAACCTATCAAAAAACAAACAAACAACCCCCTGGAAATTATTAACCTTAATATCAAACAATATTTTAAAAAACTGCTGAAAACAGAACTCTTCTGCACCCTCCTATGCACCTAAATCTATTCTATCTTAAAAAACAAAACAAAAAACAAAACTTCCTTTCTGCTCTTTTTTGGACCTGCATCTCATGAAATGTAAACACTTTTCTGATAGGACTTCGCCTTGATGTTTTCTCCTTGACTTAGACTTTTGCTCTCCTTGTACCTCACTTGTAAGTTGCTTTGGATAAAAGTCTCTTCTAAATGACTAAATTTAAATGTAAATGCAAATGTGAAGGATAATACTGAGACATTTACATTAAGCTTTCTAATGACATGAAAAGGAGAATATGATCACATAAAACTTATAGAAATTCAGTGTAAAACGTTTCATTGTCATTGACGACCGGAAATGTTGTATTGTTGCGATGATTAGCTTGATACCAGTCCAAGTCCTCTTTGCGTCGCGCTGTCCACCGCTTTATTTCTTAAAGAGAGGAGAGACAAGTGGGACTCATGTTAAAGACGATTACACCTGTCTGACCAGTCTGTGGCCCCAGACTGATAAGCCTAGTTACACGATCTGCTGCTTTCTCAGCTTATGAAGAACAGCAATAATAACTGTTTGGGGACTAACTACTGCTTCCTTTACTTTTCACAACTTTTATCGAAGATAAAATTCCCAACTAAAACAGACGCATCAAACTTATTGAAACAACAGGTGTCAGCTAAATTCATGTTGTAGTTTTTTCTTTTATGTAATTTATTATGTTACATTTTATGTTTATTTTAAAAAGCAAGTAAAAGCAAGTAAAATAAAAATGACAGCGGTTTTATTTTACATGTATCAATATGAGAGAAACGTTCCACCAAAAGCCACACGTCGTACGTGTGTCTGACGTCATCGCGTTTTAAGCGAAACATCGTCCGCGTCCTTCTCCAATGGCAACCAACAGCCCTTGTGTGTTTGCCAAGGATGGATTCTCTTACAGAGAGTGAAATAGCACAGATAGCGAAGCTCCAGGTAGGCGGCTTGTGTTAACACCTGTAATTATGATTGAATTAATGCAAGCAGGAATCTTGCTGAAATAGCTTACTCAAATACTGAAGGACTTTATAAGTTAGCTTAGCCTAAGATGAAGTAACTGAGCAGGATGAAAGTTTACTGATGTGCAGGAAAGTTGCCAGGTAAAATTAGACTCCACAGTACCTACCTATTTAAAACCATGTATTAAATATTGATAAAAATACAATACAAACAGAAATATTGATGAAAACGGCACAAACAAAATGTGTGAAATGTGTGCAGTCTATATAACTATCCAAAGGTTAACAGTTGTGAGTAGCTTCACTTAAAGGCAGCATTTACACATTTTATGCCGTTTATTAGCATGACTGGCAACTACCTGTTAAGTCTTGAACTCTAAAAAAGTCCCACTGAAACCAAAGCTTTCATCAAAGCCATATACTTCATTTTAAAACGAAAAAAACGTGTGTACTTGTGTCTTTGAGAGGGACGCTGCTGTGCAGAGGCTCAGGAGTCACTTCTCATGGACGGAGTTCACTGATGAACGGCAGTGCTTCCATCAAGAGTTTGTGTGTGATGTTGCTATGTTCACCGCGGCCCGTGGTTTCCCCTGGTCTAATGTGATCCAGGCAGCTGTGATAGCCAAAGGCATCTTCCCACAACTGGACGGTAAAAGCAAACTGCAGCACAGGAGGTCATGACCTTTTAGTGTGGCCAGAGGGAGCACAGTTTCCTTGGAGCTTTCAAAGTGTATTTCACCTTCTGTACCGACTGACTCACTGTGTTAGCTATTTTTGATTTTTTACTTCTAGCCACTAAAGTACACAAAACTCACGAATGCCTGTCATTGCTAATAATCTATTACATGTTCTTTGCATCCTTGGAACCCAAATGTGAGTCATTTAAACTGATTCATACCTTTCGAGCCCATTAGACTTAGGCCTTGAAGCTATATTTTTCAACAGTGCTTCTTTTCAGAATCATATCTTTTGCCGTTTTTTTGGTTTAATAAAACCTTCTCTCTTCTGAACATTTCTACATTGCAGGTCATGACATATCTAAACTCCTCTCCTCACTGAGAGATGCACTGTCTGAGAGTTTACCAAGCCTTACGCCTGTCCACAGAAAGGAGTTAACCCAGTTCTTTGTAGACACATGCATAACTCGGCGAAGGCTTTTTCAGGCAGTTGTGGGTGGGGCTGCTAACATCTCCATTATTCGGCTACACTTGGAATTGCAGTTGCCGCCCACACCATGCCCTCTAGCAATGGTAATGAAACCTTTGCATCTAGTAATGTCAAAGTAAAAGAGAATGATAACATTTCCACAAAATCTGGTTTGTGCGTTGGGGAAAAAATATTAATTATAAAGGGCATAAATTCTGTTAAATATGTCAAAGAATATATTGTGACCTAACTGAAATACACAATGCGTAGATGTAATTTAATGCAAATATGATCCAATGCATCTACTGTATTTGTGCTGCAGGGCAGTGATCTGCATGAGTGGGAGCATCAACGCAAAAAAGCCCAGCTCACCTCAGCCCTGAAACAGAAGGAGGAGGAGTTAAAGAATCTAAGAGAAGAATCAAGGGTCACGCTGGAGGAAATCCGTGTCCCAGAGGATGAGCAACTGGACACACATGTAAGACTCACTCATAGATATAAACTAAAAGAGTAAAAGCATCTAGGGGCATCTTTCTTTTCCCTCACTTAGCTTTTGTTTGGCACTTTCTGTAGGGGGTTTTGGAATTGGTTCGTGTAACAGTGAAAGCCACAGAAGGACAGATGTTGGCCAGTCTGAATCGAGAAGCCTCCCTGCTCGGTGACATCCTGCAGCTCAAACTGCAGCTGGCAGCTTTGGCCACTGGGAGGCTCTACAGTCCTGCTCCTGCCAGTACATGTCACTGATTCAACATTTATAAATATTTAGCACCAAACTGCAGGGTCCAAACAGAAAATGATAAGTTAACAAAAGGCATAAAAAGCAGCTGAGCAGCAAAGGACAAGTTTTTTTTTTTTAAAGCCGAATGCTCAGCTCAGTCTCTGAAAACAAAACCGCAGCAGGTAATTGTTGAAAAAGTGCCTGTTGGATATCTTAACTTTACCACTAGGTAGGAACCACAGTTTCTATAGTAACAGTCATTGAGCTAAAGTCTTTCAGTTGTAATAATTAGAGTAAGCTGGAGTGGAGGTTCCCAGCTGGAGTGGAGGTTAACTGGTTTCCCCTAAAGGCGAGTGTTTAGCAACATCACATAAATATATTCAGTATTAAATACAGGAAAAGAAAAATGATGCACAGATCTAATCCAAAACTTATACTGACTGATGTGGAATGTGTGCTATCAAGGCTTTTAGTTTTGTTTCATTTTGCAATTATGTGAATGATCTCAATTTGAATCCCCATTTTAAATAGGGTGGAGAGATTGTACGTGTACCTGATGTTGTGGCTGACTGGTGTATTTTAAATCTTGTACAAGCTAAGAAATCTCAATGAACAATTTACTTTTTTGAAGTTATATTTAACAATAAATAACCTGCCTTAACAATATCATTACTGTACACACTGTAGTTTTTATTTATTTATTCAATTTACTTTTTCTCTTTCATATTTAATTTGAATATTTATTTGATGTTTCCCAGGACATTTGTTTTTATTGAATGCAACTTAATGTTGTAAACTGAATCTGTACCGTTTACCTTTATATTTCTTTCCTTGTACTACCCCTACAAAATACATTGTGACTTACATTGTCATTACAAATCTGAGAAAAAAAATACCACTACTACTACTCCTACTACTACTACTACTACTACTAATAATAATAATAATAATGATATACACTTTGGCAATATAGGATTGTTTTGTCATTGCAGTAAAGTCAGTCAGCTGCATTGTGGGTAGTGTAGTTTCTCCAGTGAGGGTCTGTATGAGCAAACTGCGCCCCTCTGGACACTAACAGCGGCCGAACGTCGCCCAGTCTGTGTGTGTGGTAAAAAGACGGTATTACACCTTCACTGTAGCGTAGAGGAGGCAACTGGGGTGAAGTTAATTAGCTAAAATATATGTATTAAACCAAATACAGTTAGTCTCCCGCCACTGTGACACTTTTCGCCTGTTGCTCATAGTTTGCTAATAATTAGCCACCGCAGTTTAGCAAGCTGACGTTAACGTAATGTGAGCAAAGATGGAGAGAGATGAGGGACTTTTGTTAACCAACTGAGATATTAACTACTTGACATAGAAACCCTGGTCAACATCAACGACAGGTAAGTCTGTCACACACTCTCTCTCTGTCTTTTTGATACCTAGTTTCTTTCCTGGCTTCCTGATTGTCTTTCCGGGATTGTATTTAAGACCTGCTGTATTTTTGCTAACAAATGTTTATTGTTGCTGCCGTGTGCGGAGACAGATCCTGCAGAAGCTCAAAGTATCGGATTTATTGGCTGTTTTGCAATTCTTGGTTGTTTAGTTACCCGTTGAGTGTGTGTTTTTTGACCCTGTGTACAATCTCAGCAACTTTCTTTTGGGATAACCTCAGACTGACAAAGACACAAAATTAGTTTGTCTCGTTGTTTGTAGTCTGGACATGTCTCATCAGTTGCCTCAGTGAATCATGTGCCTCCATCTAACCCTGTCCTCTGCATCCTCTTCTCTCACACCTACTAACTTCATGTCCTCCCTCACTACATCCATAAATGTCCTCTTTTGTCTTCCTCTAGACTGGCAGCTCCAACCTCAGCTTCCTCCTACCGATATATTCACAGTTTCTGCTCTGAACATGTCCAAACCACCTCAATCTGGCCTCTCTGACTTTATTTCTAACACATCTAACCTGAGTTGTCCCTCTGATGTCGTCATTCCTGATCCTGTCCATCCTCGTCACTCCCAAAGAGAACCTCAACAACTTAAGCTCTGCTAACTCCGGCTCTGCCTCCTGTCTTTTCTTCAGTGCCACTGTGTCTAAGCCGAACAACATCGCTGGTCTCACCACCGTCTTGAACACCTTTCCTTTCTTCTTTGCTGATACACATACATCACACAAAACACTCTCCGTTGCTCTGAACCATTGACCCTAAGTACTTAAAGTCCTGCACCTTCTTCACCTCGGCTCCCTGTAACCTCACTGTATTCAGTCTTGCTGCAGTTAAGCTTCACTCCTCTGTTTTCCAAAACAGACCTCCACCTGTCTAGATTTTCCTCCACCTGCTCCCTGCTCTCACTACAAATCACAATGTCATCTGCAAACATCATAGTCCATGGAGATTCCTGTCTAACCTAATCTGTCAGCCTGTCCATCACCAGAGCAAACAAGAAGGGGCTCAGAGCTGATCCTTGATGCAGACCCACCTCCACCTTGAACTCCTCTATTACACCTACAGCACACCTCACCAAGCTCTTACAGTTCTCATACATGTCCTTCACCACTCTAACATACCATTCCGTGGGCATGCTCTCCCTCTTTAAGATCTTGTTAAACAAACTAGTCATCTAGAAGCACCTCCAAACCACCCAGAGTCTGTCTCAACTCCTCCCTGAAAACTACACAACATTCTTCCTTTTTCAACTTCCACCACTTCGTCCTCTGCTCTGCCTTTGTCCTCTTCATCGTCCTCACCACCAGAGTCATTTTACACACCACCATCCTGTGTTGTGTGGCTACACTCTACCCTACCAATGCTTTGCAGTCACTGATCTCTTTCAGATTACAACGTCGGCATAAGGTATCGTCCACCTGGGAACCTCCGCTCTTGTACGTCACCCTATGTTCCTGCCTCTTCTGGAAGAAAGTGTTCACTACAGCCATTTCCATTCTCTTTGCAAAGTCTACCACCATCTGTCCTTCTGTATTGCTGTCCTTTAGACCAAACCTGTCCATCACAGTCTCATCATCTCTGTTCCTTTCACCAACATCTCCATTGAAACCTGCACAAATCACCACTCTCTCACCTATGGGGATGCTCTGCATCACTTCCTCTAACTCACATCCTACCTGTGGGGCATAACCACTAACGACATTCAACATTACGCCTTGAATTTCCAGCTTCAGACTCATTAACCTGTCTGATACTCTTTTCACCTCCAGAACATTCTTCACAGACTCCTCTTTCAGGATAACACTCCTATTCCATTTCTCTTCCTAACTGACCCCATGGCAAAACAACTTGAACCCTGCTCCAACTGGTCTCCTGGACACACAGTATATCCACCTTCCTTCTCTGCATCATGTTAACCAACTCTCTAGCCTTCCCTGTCATAGTCCCAGCATTCACATTTAACCTGCGATCCGGTATGGAAGTCAGATTTGGTGTGTAAGTCATGATTTGCATGTTTAATTTGGCATGTATTTATCCAGACTTGGGACTGGCACAAGAAGAAACTGGCATGTGCCCCCTTGTTGTCGCGTTTTTTAATAATTTTGCGTCTTTTGATTTCTGTTTTTAAATTTTTTTTTTTTTGTAATTTTCTTTATAGATCTTTATTGAGCTCTGTAATTTACAAACAGGAAATAGTAACACTCACTTCATACAGAGGTACAGGCCAATGGACCCAAGAGGTCATGGTAGGCCCATTCGATGGTGTCCTACAAACCTGATTTTCAAATTTTGTTGGTAAAATGAAACAGTTACTTCATATCAGACTTTTGAACCATTATAGTGCTAAAATAAGCGCTGCTATATTTTTTGGGATAATTTAAACTGCTAGTCTAAAAGAAAAAATGTGTCTCAACTGTTACTGTCCGATATGGTACGATATCAGCTTAACAAACACAATTACAAACAAATGTATGCTAAGCCAAAAGCTCCCATTGAAATAAATTAAGTGACCAGTTGTTGTGAACATTTACAACAGCAATGACAAGTGTGATTAACTTATTTAGATGAGATGTGTTCATGGAAAGCCCATAAAATTAATGGAACAAATTTCCCTCCTTTTAATTAAGATTAAATTCAGTGTCAGTTCGAACCTTGCCCCTGCTAATTATGTACAAGTGATTTATTTTCTGTTGCATGCAGGCAGATTAATCTGTCTTGCATCACTAACTGAATAGTGGACACACTGCAAACTTCAGGGTATGCATCGTGTCGATTTCTGTGCAGCACTGAAAGTCAAGTAATAATTTGTTTTTTTGGCTTTCCTAAAGCTTGTCATCTTATATTATCCTTTCGCTTTATACCCAACTAGTTTATGCATGTAAATGGCTGTGTATTGGGCATAGACTCTACCCCTGTCTGGTGTTATATATATTTGTAGAACATACAAATAATTAGGTGCTATTTTAAGATGAAACCAAATTTACCTGTAAAAGTAACATTTTTCAACTAATGCTATTTTCAGAGATCATAACTAGTTTTTGCAAAGGAGGCTTTGTCCAGATGTGACTGTTGTGTTTTATCACCTGTGTCTGCCTGCAGCCACAGGGTGGCAGTAGATACCAAAATATAAAAAAAAAACTCAGCGACCACCTTGCCTGCTTTTCAGCCAGCTGGCTCAGCAAATGCAAAGATAGAAATACCTGTTTTATATTTTTTATAACCACTGTAAACTGTAAAAAGTTTTATTTTCTTTTATTGTTCCTAACAGCTTTAACAATAACCACAAGAGCCGTTTAGATTTTCCTCAATTTCAAACAAAAATGAGAATTTTTAGCTGCATTTTTAATATTTTACTATAATATGAGCTACAAATCAATGGACTGAAGATACAGTACATAAAAATGCTAAAATGCACTATTTTTGAAAGGACTGAATTAGGCAGGATTTATTCATTATTGTAAGTCCTGTTTACTTCCACGATCCAAACATCTGGATATGAACCAGTTTTTCTTGTAATTCAGTTTCGAGCATGCAGAATGGTGGACAATAGATGATGCATGTCTTATTGTTCACTTTCTGAAATGGCCCGTGTTTTGTTGCCACTTTGGATGTCTGCCAAATATCTGAATATGTAGTATACACATATTCCAGGCTTGTTTTGCTCATTGTTGCTTTGTGTACATGTTTAACATAATAGGATGTTTTTCTTGATGTGGCAGTCTTGGTTCTCTGCATGAAAAAGAAGATATTCTTTGTTTATTGTGGAAATGAAGAGTGGAAAAACACTTACATACACAAAATATGAATGTTATTACTCAAAATGTCCTGGTTAAAACAATGGCCTTCACTCTCACAGTGACGTAAATTATTAGCTACAATGTACCTTAGGAGAAATACGTTTTTTTCTGTTGTACATTTTAGTAGAAGGGTCTTACTAATCACAAAGTTGTACCTTCATTGTACCAGTCATTGTATCTTCCCACATGCTGCATAATACTACTATAGTCCATACTATTGTGTGGATACCTTTCTTTATACTACAACTTGTAACTGCATAATATCCAGGCTAGGGGTTTTATTTATTTATATTTGTTTTTAGTTTCACATGCTAAACTCACTCAATTTATCAAACCGTGTTGGAGAAAATGTTGAAATCTTTTTTTTTAGTAAAAGAGCAAGGGTCATGTTATAAAAATAATTTATTTCATTGGTCATATGCAACGTAAAGTATAAAGGCATAATTTACTATGCTGAAGTACTGAAATTATTTAAATATTTTTATGCAGTGATATTTTTGCAGGTTTTACAAAATATGTGTGTATATATATAATAAAGAATATTTTAAAAACATATTAACAAGTAAAAACTAGATTTGTGAAACAAGTGTTCTGAAAAAATTATTTAGAGTAAAAAACATTTAAAGGATTTAGTCAAAATTACAAAATCGCTATGTTCCGTTAAAATTAAATGAGCTGTTGTGATTTTCTTAAAGCAGCCTCTCGTGCAAAACACACTCTACTGACTTCAATACAAAAACAGTGCTGCCTGTTTGAAAAAAAAATAATAATACAAGCCTCTCAGCTAAAACACATCTCTATTAATTTGTAGCTGTCTTTTCATTTCGCCACCTCTTTGTTCTGCAGCCACAAATGATTTCCGTCCAACATGAACCAGTTGTTACAAGCACTGAGCTATCAACACAGTCTGAGATATAAGGACAGTACCCAGTGTCACCCTTAAGTGCTGTGACGGTGTTCATATTGTACATGAATGAACTCCATCCCAGAATTTTGTCAGTATCCCTCCTATAATTTACCATCATGACTGCAGCAGCTAATGGGATTGTAGTCAGGCCTATTTATTACCATTAAGCAATTGAGGGTACATAAAGTGGGTGAAGGGTTAATTAAGAACAACTGAAGAGGTCAGAGGTGTGTGTGTGTGTGTGTGTGTGTGTGTGTGTGTGTGTGTGTATGTGTGTGTATATGTTAAGCACATGTGATCATGAGAAGGCTGGACCTGCAGTAATAGGGGGCAGATTTAAAGAAGGATAATCAGAGGAAGATTTATCCGCTGGCTGTGACACAGGGACAAATAGTGCGTATAGGTGAAGGCCTCTCGGTGTAGAGTCCGGTCTGGATGATAAATAGCTTGTGTATGTGTATGGGGAGGGGAGTTGGAGGGAATATAGGATGCCAGACCATATTCACTTATCACTGATTCAGGGCGTTTCTTGAATCCGCTCTCGACAACCAACAGGGACCCATTTGCTCTTCTCACTCGCCACTTGTTTTGTCCCTGCCTCTCTCTGTAGTCCTATCTATCTGTCTTCTATTTAATACATATCCCCATCCCCCCACCGCCACATCCCTCACCTCCTCTCCTCCAGTGCTCTCAGCAGTATCTCCCCAGCCTCTCAGCTTCCCATATTACAGTGCCAGATAAGAGAGAAGAGGGCCCCGACTGACAGGAACCCCAAATTAATTTACAAGCAATGATGCCGTTCCTAGGCTGATAGAACAGTCTTCATACAATATGAACGGACGGGGAGTGACGCCTCGGAGGCTCCACTGAGGAGGGAGTGCGACTCTGCTATCTTTGTAATTATAGGAAGAGACCTTGATCCTTCTGTCTCTTTCCGTCTCCCTTGGTCTTTTTTTTTCTTGATAAATGTTGTAGAAAGAACCCCAGAGAAAATCCCAGCTTAGTGCTATATATGGATGTAGGCAATGAAGAAATCTGCGGTTTGCTTTCAATCTCAACTTTTCTTTCTCTCAGTGGCTTATATTAAGCATGATTTGATCATATTACGTAGTGTTTTCTTCAAGGCAGAAGAAAACTACTACAGCTCTTCCTTCCTACTCCACCACAGTTCTATGGCGTAATAGGCTTACCACACTATAGAATCCAAAGAAACGTAAGTGGATTAAGGAAATCAGTTTTCCAGTTTACATAGTATTCATCTGCTGCTGCCAACAGTTGATGTTGCATCAAAGCTTCTAGTATGGCAGCTGTTACACCCAGTATTTTTTGGCATACATGCTTCAAAGTCCTCCGACAGTAGCTCCAAAAATGAAGACGCAAGCACAGAAAACCTGAATCCAAGCTGGCCCTGCGTTGTTTCCAACAGTCATTGGCATATATACTACTGTTACACAGGAGCTGTGACATCATGCTTACTGCTAATTGTTTTCTTAAGGTTAAGATAAAAATAAGAGACCCAGGAGCTAAAATAGGAGCCAATGTCCTTTTCCTCTTTTGTAACATACGCACATGACAAGCTAGCAGTAATAATTGTAGTTAATAATAGTTTTTTGAATGTGATGTTGAACTGTCAACGCTGTATATAGTTAACTAATGATGCCTCCTGAAGTTTTACTTTTTCAAAATCAAATAAAAGCCACAGAAACTAGGAGCTGAATTGATAAAAATACAATTTCAGTACTTTTATCCATTTATTTGAAAAAATGTACAGTCTTAATAAGTGTCATACAGTGATTGGACAGTGAAATGTATGTCATTTAAATCAATTAAGCCCATTTCTTATTTCTGTTCTGTAAATGATAATTACTGTCTAAAGATTTCAAGTGGCACTGACAATAGTAAAGGGCTCGTAATAGCCTGCGTATGCCTCAAACAGCTTTAACGACCTAGTCTTTGACATCAACAGCTGTTGGGATTCGACACTGGATTTCAAAGACAGTACTTGAGACTTGTTTGAAAAGTCATCCTTAATGGTTTGAGTAGTTGTGCTTTACAGAGTCAACAACAGATGCACATGGGCATAAAGTGGGAATTCAAAATTTGAGGGCTACAGTTTCCTATTTTTGAATGATACTCAAACGCAGCTTTAAGCAGAGGAAATGCAAACAGAAAAGTATTGTTGCTCCCCCTTTGTTCTTGGTCCAGGCTGGTCGAAAAATTCACGAGTATTTTATAGTTTTTTGCAGCCGCTAACAAACATCAGAATCTGGTTATAGAACTGGGTCCATGGCATTCAGACAACTGATTACATTCGCATGTGAATGGGTGTCCTTCCAAAAGCACAGGCAGAGTGGGTTTTTTCACATACGTGGTTTGGAGGCTAAAGGCTTTGCGAGCTGTGAAATGGGTAATTTGTTGAAGCCGGTGTTCGGTGGCAGCTGCATGCACTTTCTTAGTCCTGCCCTGATGGAAGTCCAGCAATCTGACACACACAAAACCCATTCAGGTCCAGTTAACACATAAATGTTGGATTTCCAAGATTATTAAATTGGGCTTTGTGGCTCAAAATGTAATGATGCATTTAGAAGTAATGGTTACCTGCAACAGGCTGGCTGTTGTAGGACAGCCAAGTTTGTTTTTTCTTGTCTTTTCTTCTTTTGGAAAATTAATATAAAGATTAGCATGCAGAAAATAACTAAAGAAGTTGAATTTCTGTATTTTAGATATGATTACGAAATATATCAAATTATATTTGGAAATCATAGGGGCTGTCATATCTTAGGATGACCAATTCCAACGATTTACTGGTATTTAGGTGGATGTAACACAGCCTTTCGAGAGATTTTCTATGTAATTTATTAAATAACACAAAACATTAAAAAAAGAAAGGAAAACAGATGTCAAATTAGTTTGCCACAAAATGTGGGACAACCATGGAAGGGGAAATGAGTTGAGGTGAAGTTAGCGTTGAAGCAAATTTTACCGAGTAACAGTTGTGGGACGAGATCACTGTGCTAACATAGCTGCCACAGAAACGTGCAGCAGCTAGATTGTGCTTATGTGCCACGGCTCCTCTCATAGATGGAGAGGTGTAAATCCAAAGCTGAAAACTCCATTAGGCCGAGTCAGTCATGCGTCTGTGTGCTCCAGTGCCAGACAGCTCTGTAAATCAGCTTCCCTTTTTCTAGCTCCAGTGAAGAAGACAATATGGGTAGTGTCTGGATACTGAGCAATCGGGCCCTTGGGTTACACACACAGACACACACACACCCTAGGGGCTTGGCTGCTACAGAGTGAAACCAAATGCTCTGATCCAGGTTGAACTAACCACTGACATGTGCACCTGTCAGACATGGACTGCTGGAGGTGTGTGAGCATTTATATGTACGTATTGTACTATGTGAATTGGTAAACCCTTAATGCCAAAAAACTGTATGTGTCTATCTCTACCAGACCGTGGATTCATTAGTCTTCAGCTTTGAGCCATTTGTATTGATATAGTGAGATTTTCTTCTTTTGTTTTCAAACAATACAGTACATGAACTGTTCACACCTCATGCAAGACATTTTATAGCAGAATAACTTCAGAATTAAAGTTTCATATTCTATATTTCTCTTTCTCCCAGTGAGACACACACACACATACATATTCACTCAAACACGCAGACTGTAAAGTAAATGGATTTGGAGTGTCTGCCCATCCTAATCTGTTGCCCAGTAAAGGCTGACGGAGGCCTAGCAGGTGCTAGACACTTGTCTGTGGAATGTGGAGGGCCAGACCTCAGACCTCCCACTAGGTTTGAGCTTCCTCTGTGCTGTGTGTGTGTGTGTGGTGTGTGTGCGTGTGTGTGTGTGTGTGTGTGTGTGTGTGTGGGTGGTGGTCACCACCTGCTCTCAACCTAATTTCAGTTTTTATCAAGAACAAAACACTGTTTTGCACTGTGATTTTTTTTGTCCAGGATGGACTAAAATTTTAATTAACTTAATCACCTAAAAATCCCAAATAATTTGTGAAAGGCAAACCTAACCTGTCATATTTTAAGCTTAAAAATACAGGAGTTTTTCTTTAAGGAGCTCACATAAGAACTACATTAGTACAAAAACTGAAGAAATAAAACGAATGGTAAATACCATTGTCAAACATAAATCATATACAGACAAAAAAAATAGTTACAGTTTTTTTTTTATTATTTTTACAAGCGACATGAGCAATACCTTTGTAGTATATTTAGGGAGTTGATGCAGTACCTGGATCACTGTACCCATGAACAAGGCCCATAACCTCTACTGTAAGACTATGGGTGTAAACAAGGTGTCTCATTGAAACTAGGCTTAATAGAAACCTCAGTTTGGTGCAGGTCTGTTTTGAACTGACCCTGCTTATGTACCCTTTTTACACTTCCCATCTGGTGAGCTGACGTTTGAAGTCTGCTGCTATTTTTGGTGTGTGACTTAGTTTATGTTATTTTGCTTTGTCACAAATTCAGTTAAAATCTACACAATGTAAGAAAGAAATATCAACAGATTAGATTTTAACACAAGACTGTAGAAGATGGGAGATGATGTGTATTTTCTATGATTAAACTGGGATATTTAAAAAAAAACTGAAATTTACCACACAATGGCTTGTAACTTATCACCTCAGCAAAGGCAAACGGTGTTACGCCAAGCCTGAAGATTAATCTCATATAAGAATTTCAAACAAAGCATTTTTGTGGATGTTACCTACTGTACAGTAGATCACAGTAGCTCTGCATTTGCCATTTTAGTAAGTAAATGTGAGTCCAGCCACGAGACAAGAACCCAGTCCACTTGGCTTCAGCAGCTCACCCATTCCTTTGTTTGCTTTTGTTTGGACACAAAGACTATCATTTGTAATGAAGTAATGAATTATGTAAATGTTCATTAGGAAATCTTTAGGATGCTTGTGCTGATTGCCCCAAGCCTATTAATAATATCCTTTTGCATGTATGAGTTAACTGCAGCCCTCATTCTCGTAGCTCAGCATTTAAAAATACTATTAATTCAAGCTTATCAGCGTAACAACATGCTGCATTAAATAAGTTTGAATCAGCAGAAAACCGTTGTGTGTGTGTGTGTGTGTGTGTGTGTGCATGTGTGCTTTTGCCAATGTCTTTAATGTAGATTAATGCTACTTGCCTGTGTTTCGACTGCATCTCTGGACACCAATTAGGGCAGTAATCACCTTTTCATGGTCGTTAGCCTCCACCTCATAACCCCACCACCCACACAGTGCATTTTTGTGGATTGTAATTCTAACCATCAAAAAGAATGAGTCAGCACTATGAACAATATGCAGAATATATTAAGTATTTGAGCATCTCACTTTTAATTCAGCTAGAATTAAATAAAGGTAAAGGGTTATCACAGATTTATTTCTCCTCTTTTCCTGCCTCTCTTTTGCTCCTGTTTTTCCTTCTCTCATTTTTTCCCCCGTCAGAATGACTGATGTTGGCCAACAGATCCGGGTGTCCGGCATTACGCCTCCGATAAATGGCTGTGGCCTGCTCGGCCAGGCCTTGGACCAGACACAAATCAATATTTCACCATTTAAAATCTATCAGGATGATTCTTGAGAGTGCTACAGCTCCCTGCATTCCCTTCCACCCACAACCAGCCACCTTCCACAACCTCACCCCTACCCCCACTATGCCCATGCCACAAACACTGAATCAGACACTTTATAGTTACAACTAGTAATCAATAAGCCAGCACCTTCACAGATCTTAACCGCGGTCTCCTCACAGCGGTGATGGATGGCGAGGAAGGCCGCGATTCATTTTGTCAGGCCATTACGTCGGCGAATTCTGTCCACTTCATCCTGCAGACGATCATTTTTCACACTTCATAAGAAGCAGAAATGGGTTGCGATGGAGGAGAGGGAGAGAGGAAAAGGGAGAGGAGGCAGAGAAAGAGAAGGCAGACTGAGAAAGAGAGTTGACCGAACGGGGAAGAAATAAAGAGTAAAGATTGAGAGAGGAACTACAGAAACGAGGGGGGGAAGAAAACACAAGAGTGATGACAGATGGTAGAGAAAGCAGACTGAGTGGCTCCTGTAGCCATTTTACCCATTTCTGTTAAAAAAAAAAAGACACACTTCAGAGAATGTGACATAAAATCATTCTAAGCTTAATTTTGGGCTGAGAAAACAACCATTTAAACCTCTATGAACTGATTAACAACAAAAAAGTATGTTTAAGCTAAAAACAAGACAACAGCAAGCTCGACTGTGTCTGTGTCTATAGTGTGTGTAACCAAATCAGTCAAGGGGGAAATTGATTTTTTTTTCTCCCCCCCCCCCAGTCACTGAAAGCATTTTATCGCTATAAAGCACACAAGGGCAAAGTAACCATGAACAAGTCCCACTAGTCAAACGTATTATGTTTACAAAACAGCCAAGTGGTAAATTAGTTGAGCTAAAAAACCCTGTTCACATCCATGCAGTAAAATATTGTGCTATTACTTTACCTCATGTTTAATTATAATAGCCATGAAGTACTTTGTATAAAATATCTGCACGTATTAGACAGTTTTGTGACGGCACGGAACGAGTGGTCGTCCACGGCGAGAGCGAGAGAGAAAAAGATAAACCCTGCGCTGAATCCTTCCTTTCTTCCTCCACCTTCTGT
Organism: Channa argus; assembly: GCF_033026475.1. NCBI lineage: Eukaryota > Metazoa > Chordata > Actinopteri > Anabantiformes > Channidae > Channa > Channa argus. The sequence goes on along the minus strand of NC_090219.1, from coordinate 7,212,045 downwards.
CATTTACATTAATGCATCTCCCCCCCTCCTCCATCCCTCTCCTTACTCCTCCCATCCTTGGCCCAGCTCCCAAAGACCCACGGTGTTCTTGTTGGATCGGTCTTGCCTCGGAAAACAAGTGACAGCTGCTGAGTGTGGGTGTGTGTACGGTTGTGTGTGTGTATTTGTGCTGTCCCTTCATCGTGGTCTCGCCCCATATGTTGGCCCTCACCTGCTGGCGGGCGAGGATTATGAGCTACAAGCCCTTATTAAAACTGGATTTGTTTACCCTCCTGCTTGCACACGGTGACAACAAAAACAGTATGACCCGGCCATTGCTGGGCCACCGCCCGGTCGTGAGAAAAGCCTCGGTGAACCAAGTGAGCCAGGGTAAAAATTGGAAAAATGCACAGATAAAGTCTGAAGCTTATTAATAAAGATAACTTTCTCAATGCCAGAAAGTTAATTTGTCAGACAAAAAAAAAAAAAAAAACTAATGATTTTATCATTTATCAAAATGGACGAAAGGAATTTTATAAGAGTTTTGTCCAGATTTTTGTGTGTCTGTACATTTTCAACATTTTACAGCAAAGCTTAGAGTTGGCTTGTTTTAAGAGCTGATGCTTTTAGAGCACCACATACAACAGTGTTGTTTTGTTTAATAGTTAGGTTTTTAGTTGTTTTGTGTCTGTTTATGTAAATTTGTGTGTTTTAAAGTATTTTTGTCTTTGTTTTTGGTCATTTTTGTGTCTATTAATCTGTCTTTCGTTGGTTTTCATTTTCTCTTTTAAAGAGCTTCAAGTCTTTTATTTAAAACTTTTGAGTCATTTTGCATTTTTTTTCTGTCTTTTGAATGAGCTCTTTCAAACTAGAAATACGAACAGTAACCTCATAAGCTCTGCCCCACAGCCCCCGGTTTCATTGGCCCCTGGGCCTGTGCGTGGTAGTCCCATGGTTATAGCAAGAATGAAAGTCGATGTTGATAAGAGAAAGTCATCAAAAGAACAGTGTATGTCAGCATATTCCACCAAGGTCTAAATGTCTGCAGCTTTTCATTCCAACTACAGCAGGCAGTCTCACCTATTTCTGAACTAGCAATTGGATAGGTTCAATGGGGGCTTTTTGTGTGTGGAGCTTGCACGTTCCTTGGTGTGGGTTTCCTCCCACAGTCCAAAGATGAACAGATTAGGTTATTGGTGACTCTAAATTGACTGTTGGCGTGAATAGTTGTCTGTCTGGTGATCAGTCCAGGGTGTACCCCATCCTTTGCTTAAGCCCCTGTGCTTGTAGCCAAGTGCTGTGAACTCCTGAACACAACCATAAAAGAAATTAACTATGTAGTCACTGATGACGTCAGTAATATTTGCAAGTTGCAAAAGCATAACCCAGTCGCAATTGCATTCATTTAAAACAAAATTTGCTGTTACTTATTAATTATGTATAAATTGTTTTCAATGTTGGAAAGTCTATTATTGACTAATGCAACCAATTAAAATAACTGACAAATTATCTCATCACACCGATGCAAAATCACATAGAGGTTGGGTATTGTTAGCAAGCAGTCCTGCTAATTGATTAGCCCATTGTGTTGACCACAATGGGCTAATATATTTAGAGTTATTGAAGGGAGTGATGCTGGAGGATAAGAGCTGCAACTTAATCTACTTTTTGTGATAAATGTAGCTCATGCTACATAATAGCAAATCTCTACTACATACTGTGAATGCTGCATGAGTGACTTTTCAGTCTGTGCATCAGTGGGCAGATTAAAGTTTGTATTTTGTTTTTTTTGGGGGGGGGGTTAGAATGTTTTACACACAAAACAGTAATGCGTCTTTCTGCATATTTAGTTTTTTCCTGTTCTCCTCTCTAAATTTTAACAAAGCATTGTTGAATCAAATGAAATCTGTTTTGTTACAGATCAGTGCGTGTTTTATGTTTGTTTGTTTTTTTAAATATTTTTTCATGTGTTTCAAGGATAACAACCTATTTCTAGTTCATATCTGCTCATCTTCTGTCAGCTCTGTCTCTTTGACTCATAATCTCATTATTAGTTTCTCATTTTTCTTACTTTGGCCCTTCTTACTCACCAATATGCTCCACCTGCCCCCTTCTCTTTTTTATCTGTTAGCCATTATCTGTTTTCCATCTCCAGTCCTTTGCGTATTTTTATTTCCTCATCTCATTTTTCTACAGTCTGTGTCCTTTATATGTTTTGTCCTTGCACTTCCTTTTTCTTTCTTGTTATTTCAACCTTTCTTCTCTTGGCCTTCATTGCCTACTTTTTACCCACTTAACATGTCTATGGTTTTATTATTCCATCATGATACTAAAGGGTTCCTCTAATAGGAAGCCATCAGTCACAATAACATTTATGTCTGTGGGTCTACTCATCTCTGCCACCACTGAACAGCTACCATAATAGTGACTATTCCCATGGACTCTCGCTCACTGTCACACACTCACACATACAGTACATATACAGTACATAACCCACTCCTAGCCTTAACACTGGATGGCTGCAAAGTCAGCATCACTTCTATGGAATTTAATGGGTAATGTGATGACATGGGGGTTGACAGGGAGAAGTGTTTAAGGAAATGAAATGAGAAGAATGAGTAAAGAATAAAAGTAAAGGAGGGAATGTAGTGACATGTAGTGAGTAGCAGAAAAACATTCTGTACATAGAAAAGGGGCAGAGAACAAATGAGTGATAAATGGAGAGTAAGGTAGAGAGGCAAAGTCAGCATCTGTCATTGAAACAAATAGGGAGTTATGGCGCTGGGGGTTAAGGAGGGAATGAATGAAAGAGAAGATGTAGAGAGGGTTCTCAGTTTTTTACTGTTTCTTTTTTTGCATTTTTCTTGCAACACTTGCACCATGGTGGTCAGTTTTAGTGCAGTGAAAATCTAATAAAATAATGAGGGGGTTGGCATTTTAGTGGCTGAACAGAAGATATTAGGACTACATTACAAAATGCATTGGTCACAACTGTATCAGCTGGTCAGTTTTTGCAGAGTTGCCAGAAGGGGGCACAAAACTACTACAGGACAAGCAGAGGGGAGCTTCAGGCAGCCACCTCTGGTTGGCTGGATTTGATTTCCAACTACTGTACTTTGGAACATTTTATTTACAGTATATGCATATGTGAATTATTTATTCCCTATTTTAAAAAGTGTAGTTATGGATATTTTTATTGATATCGAATTCTGCACAGTTTTAATGAATGAGAAATCAGGCTCAGGTTAAGTAGCAGAGGAGGGAACAATTTCCTTTCTGCTTGTCACCTTTTGTACCGAATCACATTGGAGGATTAAACCTGTCAATCAAGCCTCAAACCAGCATGTTGCCTATGCAGCAAGACTATGACAAAACCCCCTATTTAGGATTGAAAGGGTTATTATGTTGCATTTTAGTGAAGCACATATCAAGTAATCATGAGAAGCAACATACAATATGTTGTTTCACACAGTGAAATTATGGCAATTGGGCAACTCTTGGAAGCTTTTTAAATTATCTAAAAAGTCTTCAATTAATATTGTCTTGATTTTTCTGTTTTCTGTTATCTCTTGAAAATCTTGATGATTTTTGGCCTTTTGGTTATAAATCAGTCACTTGAACAGTGTGTTAGTGTTATAAACATATCGATAACATTCCTTAAGTCACTGTGCAGAGGTAGTGTGTTTTAAAATAGTGCAGTTACTGTGTGTGGTTTAACATTTTATTTTTGACCTGTGCTCACAATGTGTGCAAGCAGTGTTGTACACTTATAATAAAGTAGCTCTCTATATTTTAAAAAGTTTTCAGGTGATGTTAAAATAATATGAAAGATGATATATACCATACATGTCGAGAATACAAGTCATTTATCACAGTTTTTAGTTAACTGGTTTCCCAGCAGGGACAAGTAAAAGGAATGAGGATGAAAAAACAGGGAGAGGGAATTGGGTGCTAAAGCAGATTGAAAAAACTTCCCTCGGCCAGCCAAGCATCACAGACATCAAAGTGAAGACATTGTTTGGGAGGAACAATGGCTGCCGTCACAGTCCAGGAGTTTGTGTGTTGTGGCGTGTTTGCACTCCCAGAATCCCCCTCTGATGGCGAAATCACTGGATTATCAAACCAGCAGATGCAAACGGCAGAGAACAATATCATCGGCAGCCCTTAGAGGGGAATCCTCAGAGACTCGTCAGTAAGAGACACACATATCACATCAAACAAAGAAAGTAGGCACCTCTGCTCAAAGCTAGGAAGTTCCCGACATATTCATTTTGATTCAATAGGATTTTTTAAAAAACACATAATTTCATTATTCATAGTCAAACCTAATTGAAGTAAGCTTGTTTATTTAAGAATGTGCTACTCTACTGCCAGAATTTGTATTTACTTTTCCACCACTTATGAATAGATATTTGACAAACAAATTGTTACATAATTTACTGTTAATTAGAATTTAATGTTACAAAATGTAATGCTTTAGCAGTGTTTTCCTTTACAATCTCAGCTGTTTAAACCATTAAATTAGTGTACGAATACATGCAATTTGTATGGGAAAGATAAAGATAAGATTCTCTGGCTGCTCTTTCAAATATCAGCAAGTGCCACTGTAGCATGGCCCCTACACCATACATTATATACAAATAACAAACATTAAAAGACATGTGAAATGGGTTGTGAAAACCTCTAATCTTAACTTAAAAATTGACCCCATGCAGAAATTCTTCCTTTTTAGTTTTGCAAGTTTTTCATCCATCCATGCCTGGGAATTCAATGCAGCACCAGCTATTTGGCCACTGTTTAACAGTTAAAACAAATCCAAAGAGTTATCAGGAAACACCATCGGTACACAAGCTCGTGTGTACTCAGGAATGGACTTTTCTGGTCAGCTGGGAGCATGTGGAAATATCATCAAACTGATTTGCTGTGTCGAAATACTTATAACCTCTGGGATGCTCTGCGGTGGAGGTCCAGGTTGCCATGCCTTCTCTGACACTTCAAAACCACGGACAGACTGGTGGGGATAATGCAAAACATAGCGATGGAGAGACAGACTGAAGGGGGAGGGGGGGTGTATGAATGTGATGTTTACCGAGGCACTAAAAATGTATTTCAAGGCTTTACAGTAATTCTCATAGGAGCCACTAGGGCAGCTATGGTCCTGAAATAGTCAGTTTGAGAGACAGAAATCCTTAGAAAAAGTCCACCTGGGTATCTACTGGCCAAACAGAAAATCAATAAAGATCAGGGTAATGGCAGGAAGCACACACACACACACACAGACACAGAGGTTCAGTGAATAAAACTAACACTAATCACACCTTATTAGCAGAGGCTCAAGTGAACGCCAACAGAATTGATCTTTGGGTCCATTAATGGAAGTCATTAGTGTTTTAATGAAGCCAAGTTTGGCCCAAAAAAGAAGTAGAAGGAAAAAGGAGTGAGGAGACACATATGGATAAAGAAAGAAGTTTAGAAGTTGAGCACAACAGGATAGGGTGAGAATGAGCAGAGTGCTCACTGCTCAAACTCTTGCCAAATACATTTGGCAAATTGCACTCACTCCACTGATATTCCTTGAATGAGAACATTTTTTAAGTGAGATGGGTAACTCTTTCTACACAGTACCAATCCCCCCACCCCCCTTTTTCCCTGTGTTTCATGTTAGCGTGCATCTTGTTAACTCCAGAAAATTTGTTGCTGACAGAGGCAGCAGCTTGCTGAAGGGCAAAAAATGCAAACGGTCTTAGCTGACTGGCAACAGGCAAATCATATGACCATGTTTTTAGAATCTTTTTCGGTCTGTCAACAGTGGACAAACATGTATTCATTACTACCTTTAGGAGTAAAGATGCTATCAGATATTGTCTGCAGTTCCACTTTGTGTCCTCTACCAGACTTCTGCTGAACAGTATAGTTAGGATGGGGGGAAAAAGGTTAATTGAGCTGAAAAACGTTGTACTGACAGTTTCTTTGGAGCTAGAAAAAACCTCATTGAGTTTCAGTAGTAGTTGGAGAACATGCAAGAAAAAGGTGATGATGCACCTCATTATTATTATGATTCAGTTTTAGGCTTTTATTGTTTGACTTGTCTGACTTTAACTTCTACATTTATACAGATATTTGTGGGGTTTTAGTCGAACTTTCAACCCGAATTTTTAAAAATTTATATAATGGAGTCATTTCAAGGCTACAGTTTTTCCCACCATCTTTATTGTGTACAGCTACCATGGTTAAATGTTTGGTGGAAAACGGCCATGTCACTCAGCTGGATCCGCTTACATTTTGACAAAAATGCTGTTTACCAAGTTTACATTGAGAGGAGAAGCTAAATCATCAGATAGCATTAATACAGAATGAACATCTATAGGAAGATTTGGTCGACTGCTGACATTAATCCTAGAACTTCTTTTGATAGCAACACAAAAGAAACCCAACTTTTTTTAAATATCCAAATCACAAAATGTTAAACTATCTTATCTTTTCATACGGTAAATAGCAGCATGCTGTCTGCTCTTTCATAGTTTGCCTCAGTTGTTTTTGTGTCTTCTTGTCTGTCAGTGGATTGTAGATGAGTTTAGGTCATAAAACCAAGGCCTGTGTTGCAGTAATAATGTAAAAGTAATGTAAATGTAAACTTTCTGAGATACTTCTGCTGAAATCACTGTCACATAATTAATATTATTCCCCCAGGCTTAAGAAGGCCTCACCAGAAATAAATAAATACAACTGTATTCAGAGGCTAAATAGTAAACTGGTCTATGTGTGTACTGTATAACGTGCTGAAGTGATAAAAGGTAAGAAAAAATAGAAAAAGGTAAAACAACATAAATAAAAATTACTGTGTATTTAAAAGTAAAAATTTTTCAACCATAATAAATTATCTGCATTGGCTTTTTCAGTCAACCCCAAGGCCATGTAGGTAATTATGTCTACATATTTCAAGATCATGATTGGGTTCATTCGTGACCATTGCCACAGTTTACTAGTGTTTATTTGCCTTTAAACTTTTCTATGTGCAAAATTTTACTCTAAATAAGGATGGTTGAGTAAAAAAGTAGTTTATTTGTTTATTTATTTAAACTTTATTTTAAACTATAAAGCATTGACCTGCCAGTACTGTTTATAGAACTAAAACTCCAATGCACAAAAAGCAATGAAACAGGCCTTGAGAGCCTGACTTAGAGAAATGCTGACAAATTCAAATGCAGCTCCCTATCCAGAGCAATGTGAAAGAAGTGCAAGTGTGTAAAAAAAACCAAACAAATCCAGATAACCAAAAGCTGTTGTGAACTAAGACAATAGATGTGACAAACATTTGTCTCCCCCTGAAATGATGATTGAAAATAAATAAGAGCTGGGTAAAGAAATAAGAACCGAGGTGCTGTGGATGTAGCATTTATTTTATCAGTGCTTGTAGGAGAGTACGGAGATCCAGGAGGAGGCAGATGTGATTCAGGAGGGAGAGTGGGGCTGCAATTTCTACACTGTGCCAACAGTAAAGAAAAATGATGTGCATAATAGTTTCCTGTCTCCTGCAGTAGCTGATGGGGTGTTTTATGCCTGAACAGTGCAATCGTTTTTTTTTTTTGTTTTTTCCTTTCGGCTCTCCTGTGAGTTCAGGGTCGCCACAGCGGGTCATTGTCCGCATGTTGATTTTGGCACAGTTTTTACGCCGGACGCCCTTCCTAACGCAACCCTCCCCAATTTCTACCGGGTTTGGACCAGCACTGCACAGCTGGGGATGGGAATGGGCTGTTAGGGGTTCAGTGTCTTGCCCAGAGACACTTTGATATATAGCCGGAACCCGGGATTGAACCACTGACCCTGTGGTCCGTGAACAACAGACCACAGATTTTGTGTAGTGTGTAAACCTCTGATGATGTCTGGATTTTCTGCCGCTATTTTTGCATAAATAATAAAATTTTATTCCCCTCAAGTTTTATGCATATGGCAATGTTTCCTTTAGACTATTAAATATAAATAGTTTTTACAAAACTATAGGTATTAAAAAAATCTTAATACTTTGCTTTGCTTACAGCTATATATCGTGATATATATCATATTGCAGATTGTTGGGAATACACAGCCCTAATGGGCCTTACGGAGGCGTCACACATTGTTCTGCACTTGAAACCTTTGTTTTACCGCAGCTTTGATTTATCAAGTAATTTCTGTGGAATTAATATGAATGATATAAACCTTAGGATGTTTAAATAAATAACCCTTGAAGGTTTTATGAAATCTATCGGATTCTTTTATTTTTTTATCTCCCCATTGTCTCAGCTTTGGCTTTCAACTTTTGCACAGGAAATGCAATATTTTCTGGAGCTGAATGTCAGCAACCATCAGAAATGATTCTACCCAAAACGGCATCAATTTCAGCCTTGTTAGGCCTCCACACGTTTGTGCATACACACTCATACACACTCTCACACACAAGTTGGCCCAACAGCAGACAATGTAAACCAATCCCTCTATTGCTGTCAGTGAACAAGTGGCCACCCGCTGGGTGAAAAAAGGGCACGGTGAGAAACGCTCTCAATCACTTTCAATTAATCCCCCCTCCTGTTTGCTTGAAGGGGCTTTAAAAGGACAGTTTTTCCATGGTGTGTGTGTGAAGGGGCATTTAGGCTGCCTCCTGGCTGTGATGGCACACAGATATTGATTTATTCTCCTCTTGAACAATGTTTATGTCTGGCAGACCTCACACAAGACCTGTTGCCATCAGGGAATCATTAAGAAAAGACAGGAGTTGACTCTTAAAGCAGCAAGTGGTGAATCTGCAAATATTAAAAACATTTTTCAGCCATAGTTTCCTTAATAATCTCTTTCTTACATGAAATTCTCCCTGTTGTGATTTCCAGACAGTTCTTATCTCATGCTAATAGTGTGGATAATGACAATAATAAAAAAGTGTGTGTGTGTGTGTGTGTGTGTGTGTGTGTGTGTGTTTGGTGGTGTGTGAGATCAGGAGCATCCCTGCTTGAAATGATTAGAAGGTTGGGGCCATTATGAGCTCCTCTCTGCCTTTTGTATCTGCTGTAATGAATATTGAGGGGGGTATTTGGAACACTTTGAGGAACTAACAGCCTTTTTAATCCTTTAATCCTGAGGAAAACCAATTTCACCCCTACACACACACACACACACACACACACACACACACACACACACACACACACACACACACACACACACACACACATTATTTGAAAGGGGTTTCATTGAACCTACTGTGCGTGCGTTAGTGTGTGTTTAACCTGCTCTCTTTAATTTCCCGGCTCAGAGACCTGGTGATCCTGGAGATTAGCTTCATTAAAATCACATATTGTGCACACCGTGATATATGTGTGTGCATGTCTGTCTGTTTATGTGTGTATGTGTTTTTTTTTTTGTGTGTGTTGGGATCAAGTGAGCAGATAGGGAAGGGCCACCAGTGTTGGGGTTACCACCCTTGTAGGTTCTACCAGACAACACTCACCTATTTCCAGATGACCCTCCACCCCCCAGTTGCAGTTTGACCTGACAGGCTCGACTCCTGCCTGTTTGTTAAACAACCTGCTGTGACAAGTGCCACGGAAACCTTTATCTGTTAACCTTTACTTGGTGGGGACCTAAATCTCTGCTGCCTCTGAAGACCAAAAAAAAACCTTTTTTAAAGCTGAAGCGTCCCATTGTAGGTTGAATTGTGTTATGTAAGAGTGAAGAAAGCTGAGTGTTACAGCTGCATCTCTTGTGTCTTAGAAAACAGGAATGTTCTTAATAAAAAGGACGGAAGAAAGGAAGTCATTGACACAAACAACATTACTATTATCTTTTAAAGATGTTTGTTTTTGTGCATGTGTATCTGTTTGACTGTATAGGACGGCTTTACCTGTTCTATCCTTTAAGTACTATTCTTGCAATGTCACACTATTGCATAAGTACAGTACTGCATTCAAGATGTGACCTATGTGAAAGTACACAATCAAAACTAGTCATGCAGCAGAGTTATTCTTCCCAGTGTTACAATATTACTTTGGTTATTATAACTGATGTGTTACAGTTTAAACATTATAATCCCACAGCTGATTACGGGGGAGCTCATGTCTTGCTATTAGGGCTGCAGCTAATATTTCTTTTCATTGCCAATTAATCTGTAGGTGAGTATGTTCTTGAATAATCATTCTGTGAAAATGTCTTGTTTTGATGGACCATTTACTGTCATGTATGATCAGATACACAAATTCAGCCAGTGTTTCAACTATTTTCAGTTAGCAAAATATTTGCTGATTCTACACTCCATGTGTGGTTTTATCTCAGTAGATACTGGCTGCTTAATACTAAAATTTGTCATGTTTTATACCTAGCGCGAAAACTATTTGAGAAGTTTTTTTTTAAGTCCACGTGTGGTTTATGACAGTATAAGAAGAGAAACCTAGAGAAAACTTGTACACTGGTTAGAAATCCTGTTTTCTGTTGCATTATGGGCAGCCAGTATACCAGTATATTCTATTAATGGTTCGTAAAGGATTATGTTTAAACAGTGGTTACTGAAAAAGCTCGATAAGATGGCAGGAGATGAGAGTATGGATCTTGTTTTGTGCTGTGTCTGCCTTGGTGCCTGCACGATAGTAGTACGAGTGTGTATTTTAGTGCATCACTTCAGGCAGCACCTCCTATCATTGCTTCATAATAGTGTAGTGTCTAGGGGGTTTTATCCCTGAACCTGGCTGTTTGAGGGGAAATGAGGGTGGGGGTCCTGCTCAAAGGGGTCCAGATGATGCTGAAAAGGTGACTGAATTGAAAAAAGGATATTGAAATTCTGCTTGTCTTTATACAGTATATACGTGTGGGTGTGTGTGAGAGAATGAGAGGGTATGTTGTGTGTGTGTGTTAAAGTCAAGAGGGCAGGACACGAGAGAGTCCCAGATAATAATAGTCATCCCAGCATGCCACATGGCTTCCCTTACTCCCTCCATAGGTGAGCAGAAACATAATGAGACAGATAAAAAGCAATGGTGCAAGTGGAAGCTCAGATAAGGTCTAATGAGAAGGAGATGGCCAGGGAAAGAGAGAGATACAGCCAAAGAGAAAAGGGGGAGACAAATGAAAGAGGGAGAGAAGAGGACAAAACAAGAGGGAGATTCAGATCATGAGGGTTATTAGTGTAGGATGACACATTCAGGGAGTCCAGGAAAGCCATCCAGATCTCTCTGCTTTCCTGCTGCGCTTGCTTTCTCTACCTCCACCTGCACGGCTGTGCACTACAAAAAAATTTCCATTCATTTCCTTCAAGTCTTTTAGACTTAAGCCTGTGATGTTCCTCTGTCACAGCGATTAGCCTTTTATTTTTGTGTCAGGATGGTACACTCGAGAGACCAAGCATCTGTGCTCATGTGAAAGCAAAATGCTTAGGTCAAATCCTCCAGTTTGTACTGGCCAAAACAGTAGAAAGTGCTGCTGTGTAGGAGTTAATGAAGCTTGCAGAATCTCTGGAAGAGCTGATGGAAACCAGATTGCAGCGTGTATATTTGCTTCAATAAATCTGAAGAAAAAAGAAAAGAGCAAAAGGGTTTCTTGTTAATGCTCTTCATAATAATGTATTAAAAATGAGATATATTATTTTTTTTAAATAATAAGCAGTGCTCCCTCTCTTTCTATCTCTCTCTCCGTCTGTCTGATCTCTCACTCTGTTTCTCTCCTGCTGCCACCAACTGCTCCGTATCCATCTGGGTACAACATCCGCTCTCAGGGAGGCATCGCTGTTTATCTGTATCATCCTGCAGCAGATTAGCTGACACCTCTCACCCCCTCCTGCTATGACCTGCCCCGCTGTCTAACCCTCAATACACATTCTCCTGCATTTGATAGCTCCATTCCTGAACACTTCTCCTTGGTGTTATGATTTTCTTTTAGCATATTACCAGAAATAAGCGGGAAACAGTGGGAATTACTGTTATTCAATCACTGTGAAGTGTTATTATTTGTTTGTCTGTTGTTTTTGGCTTTGTTCCTTCCATCATGTATTGCAGATCACTTGACTATGACTAAATTGGCAGGGACTGAGCCATATTGTCACAATAAACACTCCAAACATGATCAGTTATGCTCATGTGACTGTAGTGTTATCTACTTTATGGAGGATTTCTTATTATAAATAAATTGTAATCAAATAAACAATTCTTTTTATGCAGTATTTTCATAGAAAATTGATGTTTTTAGGGTAAGAATATACAGCCTATCTATGTGCATGGTGTTATAAAAGCTAAACTATAAGATTAGTGAAATGTAGTTAAACCCTTCCCCATTTCCTATAAATGTGGCTATTTAAATCATGCTAACATTGTACTCACCTGCTCTGTTGTGCAGATTTGGAGAAATGGGGACCAGGCCAACCAGCGTCAACCTGCTGCAGCTAGTGCATGTATGTTCAATTTTTTAATATTACCCGATTACGTTTCGTATTATTACGAAAAATACTGATAAGTTCCTTTTGGGACAGTACTACAGTAGCTACAGCATTCCAAATAAAAATTATTATATTTTTTTAAATACTCTTTCCAAACACAGAAAAAGAACCGTGAAAGTATCCATCTGGAATTTTGACTTTTAACTCCACTCCGGCGATGTCACATTAGTTTTTATTTTTGAACATTTATACCTGCTGTTAATTAACCACAACTCTTCTTCTAACTACTAGTGTAAATTTAGCTCGTAATGTGTCACTTCTTGCATTTGATTTGGCTCCTCATCTATTTAATCTATTAGGGATAAATATGGTACACCATTGAATAAAGTGTCTATGCATATTAGCTACTTTAAATACTTAAAATCATTAATACAGCTTTCAGTCTTTGGGTCTGGGTTTGTTAACTAACCGCTGTTCAATCTTGAGTTTGTAATGGTATCGATTAACACAACCAAACTGGTTGAATACCCAGCAATAAGATGATCAATCATATCTTTAGGAGTCCTGGGCCACGTGTTTTAGTCCCTGCATTAATTCAATCCCCATTATCTGGTGTAAGAAAGGGGCTGTAATGGATTTGTGCACTCTAACAGAAAATGGCTTTTTGAACCAACACAAATTAGCACTAAGAGTTTTGGCAAACCATACCCATATTATCCGCATAATGGGGAAAAAAGCCTGCAGCTTTTTAAATGAGTTAGAAAATGGGGGGTTAATAATGTGTACAAAAAGTTTTCAACTTTAATTTATCATTCCAAGAGAAACCATTAATCAAAGAAACTGAAGGGAAGCTTTTCCTATTGATTTAATCTATAGCATAATCCTTTTAGTTAATTTCCTCACAAACTACCTTTTGTGCTTTTTAGTTTACTGCTGAGAAATGTGCATCATATGTTCATCACCACAGCATAATAAATGTGAATGATAAATTCAGTGATTCTAAATATGAAGGGAAAGTATTTAAGTCAGTTAATAAAAGTTCACAACATTAACAGCATGTAGTCAGCACATGCTGTTAAAGTACAGAAAAAAGATTCAAAACGGAATTGTGTCTGTGTTTATCTATCTCAGCAAGTAAAATACTAATAATGCAGAGGGCTTACTTAGAATTTAAGGTAGAACTTAAGACTTTTTGGCATCCGATTCGCTCGCTGCATACAGTGAAAATTACCATAAAATGTATTCATATAATTACGGAAGTTTTTTCACGAAACTGTCACTGGCTTTTTCTGGAACTTTCAATTGTGACACTATCATTTTATTGAAAATTTCATACTATGGTCATGTGATGAAACATTGAAGCTGGTCTGGAAGTAGCACACACCTGATGGCTGAGTAAACTGGGGGCAACACACTTGATGAGTAATCGGGAATGACTGGACATTCTGCAGATACTAAGGTCAGTCTAAGACAGGATTAGGCTCCAGCTCTCCTTTCCTGCATTTGATAAATCCAGTTTATTACACTGTTATTCTTTGTTTTACTTTTTACTGCACAAAGTAGTATCTTTTACAATGACACTGAGAAACGGATAAATAAGGGTTCAGTATCACAAGTAAACCCACGTAAAAATAATAATTCCCATACCAGTGGCAAAGGAATAAAGAAGGAGAAAATGGAGGTTAGTAGGGATTTTATTAAACATGATGACTTGTCTATCGGGTAAACAAAGCTTTCTCGCCTGGTGGCCTAATACTCAGAAAAAGTGCCAAATCAGCCGATGAGGATTCAGTGTGTGTGTGAGGATTAAAACTAAAACCCATGAGGCTGTGGCTCCCCTGTATGCAAACACAGTCCGCTACGTTAACCCAGTTTGATATCACAATGCCTAATCTCTGCTTTTTTAAGAACACACACACACACACACACACACACACACACACAGAGGCATAATCTCTTCCTCCCGCAACTGTTGGTGTGTGACCTCCACAGCCTGATGCCTGCTGAGTGACGGGCCGCTCATCTCTGCACAGCATGGTGTGTTATGCTCATGAACAATACACACACACACACACACACACACACATACTTTTACACATGACATCTACTTATTTTCTGTACTGTCGTCTTTGTCTCTGTGACAAAAACACACCTCATTTATGAAGGTACAGCAGTACCTTTCTTGTTAGATCACAGCTAAAGTGAACTGTCTTCACATGAAGCCATAGCCTTTGAGAAAGCCTGAGATATGATACAGGCTTTTACTAAGATAATATGACTGTACTTGGTGTATCTTGGTTGCAGCCTCTTTCCCTATTGTGGGAGAATGCACATGGTAATGTTAGTTTGTCATGGATGTATTTCTGTAGGCCCATCCATTCCACTGCAGCAACTTCTCTTTGGGCCCAGGAACTAATTGACATTAGAACTAATTGACATTAGTTCCTGGGAATGAAAAATACCAAGAACTTTATGGTTGAAATGGACATTCTGAGTGCTTTTCAGATTTTAGTTGCGGATCAGAGTCATTACTGGCGGGAGTGTAAGCACTTTTTCACATTGGGCCTTAGCCCCTCTGGGCCTTTTTCACTTACAATCGCTATCCTCAAAAACAGGACGTTATCTGTTATTCACTGAAGTGATAATAGTTAGCCCAAAAGTCTGGTTCTTTTTTCTATGCTTCTCATCACTCCATCGATACATTTCAAATTTTGAACTTGCTGAAAGGATGCATCTTTAACTTGATAAACAAATAAACAAATCCTCCTATTTAGTTGCAAGACTTCTCACACTTCCATAGCAGCAGATGCTGTTTTTCTGAATTTCCATGTAATCGGTGGTTTCTCGTTGATGTGGCATTGCAAAGCACAACCAAGCAGGCACAAACCTGGATCCTTTGACTTCTTTCTATTGTCAGCAGTTCAGTCAAAACAGCCACCTCGATGCTCTCTGCACTTTTAAATGGTCTGCACCTGGAACAGATCACACCTGAGGACTGATGGCAAATAACCCATTAGTTAATTTTTACACAAGATTCACAAAGCCACTTTTCCAGTCAGTTATAGGTGCTCTGCAGATGTTTATCACTGTGGGCATTGATCCGTGTCTTTCCATGCAAAGGTTGGCCCCTGCAAAGGTTAATTGGAAAACAAAACAACAGAACCGTGAAGACTTTGAGTCATGCTAAACTAAAAGTTTGTAGATTTGTTGATTAAATGTGTTCTCTGTAGGGATTTTACTGGAAGCAAAATCGAATGAGTCTAAGAAGATGTGTGTTTGGCTAAGATTTCCTATGGTTATTTTTGACTGCAGACTTAAAAAACCTCATCGTAATGTACGATAATGACAACATTGCATGTCACATTGTGCAAGATGTGATTAAATCTTGGTAGACTGAACTAGAATCAGCTGTAAAACAGCTTCCTGTGTGAAATGGCCTTTGAAAATAGCTTGTGTATAATATCTAAACACTTCACTTTTTTGGTTGCTGCAACGTACAGTAAATGTTTGTAGATAATTGTTATCTATTGAATTGTTTGCAGGTATGTGCTGCTGCACAAGACAACAAAATAACCAAAACTGATGGTATTTCGGTGAGTCTTTCTATTTCTAAGCTTATCTTACAGTATGTGGATGGTCCTGTCACCCTCTTGAGAGCCCAGAATTGTTTGTAAATCCCGTACAAAGTTTGTCCTTTATATAACTTTTTTGTGGGGAAACTGGAACTGGAGCCAGAACAGGATCTGAAAGGCCCTTGAGCTAAAGAGGAGCCACTTTACCAGCAATTTATCACCTTGCTCTGGCCTGTCTCTCTTCTTTCTTGTTGTGTCTTCTTCTCCTGGCCCTCTCTCTCCACTACGCTGTTTTTTTTTAACTTGCTCACACTGTAGTTGTTCTCCTCTCTTCCTCTTAGCTCCTAAAAAAAACCTCCTCCCCTCCCCTCCTGTCCAGACCCCGGACCCCACCTCTCCACCATCATCTCTTGGTCTCTGCCTAATCCTGGAGGAGAAAGCTTCGGTTGTGTTATGGCGTATGAGTATCTGACCTCAGCATCGCCTCTAATCCGGCTTAGTTCACTTAATGATGCCACTTGTGGTGCCACGAACGCCACCGAGAAGTCTATAAAAGCCTTCCATTAAAATGCAAATCCGACCTGGCGGAGAGAAGCTGAGTGACACAAAAGTGGGAGAATTTGACCACAGACCCCTTCTTTTACGTTGCTCAGCTATGCTGCCAGTGCAGTAAATGCTCCCTCCAATAATAACTGATTCTGTGATTAGAACCACTGCTGCATGTTGGCAATGAAATAGGCTCTCGTACTCAGAACAAAACGAGAAAGAGAGGGAAAACTCAACCTATTCCATTTCAGAGTAGACTCATGCTTTTTTCTGTTGTTGTCAGGAAATGAATAAATGGTTATCAATGTTCGGAGGGGAGATCTCCCATCTCTCAGCCAGGTTTTCCAAGCTGATACCATTTTCTCCGTACAATGCAGGAAATGAAATTTCTCTGCACGCTGTATCACCTCGCGTCCGCCGCCCCTCTCATCTGCTCTACCTTTTTTATCAGGATATCCTTTAGTGGGAGAGGGAGTAAGAGAGTAAGGAGCCTCTTCTCCGTCTCCAAACGGAGAAGTTGTCTGGAGCAATAACATACCGTACACATCAGGGCTGATACACACAGCAATAGAGTAGTCTCAATTTACAGAATTATTTGGTGGAAGATAGATTTATTTTTTTTTCTGGGGTTTTTATTTTTTTCTAAGGAGGGATTATACCATATCGTGTCCTTCACACTATGTGTGTGTGGGGATTTGTATTACCTGTGTTGTGGGGACATATGTTTACATAGTCATTGCGGAGAGACAAGTTCACATAATGTAAATTTATAAATTGTTAAGGCTAAGATTAGCGTAACGCTTAAGGTTAAGTAAGTAATGGTCATGGTTAAGGTTTGGTTAAGTCTCCATTAGTTTAATGTAACTCAACATAAATTCCCCTAAAGTAATGAAAGCATGTCTGATGATGAATTAGTAAACTATTTGTGTACTTTAAACCCGGTGTCTTTTAAGACTATTAAGACGAACACTAGATTTAATGGGAACTGGAAAAAAGGTGCTTTAGGAGTACAAATTATGATATTCATTATTGCAAAAGAGAAGAATAAGTCAAGGTTAGATCTTGGACCCTTTGTCCCAAAGCAAAGGCATTTTATTTCCTATTATATAAAGCAGAGAAAAGCATCAATCATTATGATTTTTTTTTTAAAACTACAAGCACTAGCAGCTAATGGGTACCTCTGGGGTCTATATTTTTTCATATAAAAATATGCATAATGCCAGTAATTGAGTAGTCAGTCGAGACAAAATGAATTGCTAACTGTTTAGATAATGGATTAGCAGTTCTTGACCTATTGTTTTAAGGAAACTATTAGTGCTACTAATTGTGTTTTAATTTAACTTTTTGATTGTTATTTTAGAAAACTTAAAACAAATGTTTCACAAATGAATAGATTTTGCTTGGAGATTAGGATTATAGCCATTAGGCTTATATTCTCATACCATACATGACATGTTTTTTTGGCATACAAGTGTAAGTTCAGTTGTTTTTCAGTTCTGTGCTGACTAGAATGGGAGAAAATCCAAACTGAAATGTAATTGTACTTTAGAGTTCCTAAGAACAAAAATGGAGAAAAATCTAAGGAAACACAGACTAATCCAATATGAAACAAGTGGGAAAATGTGCTATTGGTAGTAGTAGTTTAACATACATTTTGTGGTTTTATTGTAAGTTAATACAGAGTAATTTTACTCCTTGATCATTTTTGGCCAAAAAGCCCAAAAAAACATTTTTATCAGCCCAGATTGTGCTTCTTATTCCAAACAGCAACTTGGAATGAAAATCTTCAGACACACAAACATTGTTTTTGGCAAAACTGGCTGATGAGACAGTGTTGCTGGCTCTGCAGTGAAAACAAGCCTATTGAGAGTCAGGAGAGTGAATTTTGGGTCGCTTCACTGCCCTGTCGCTTGCCAATGAGTAGCCTGATTCCCCGCTTTGAGGAATGTGCTGATGGTCAAAGCACACAAGCACAAATCCATTAATACTGTAGAACCTCCTGTAAAAGAGTATCATACTGCTGTGTGTGTCTGCCTGTGTTTGAAAAATCGCACCTTTGCCATATAATGCCATAAAAAGTTAGAATCAAATTAAAATAAAGACTCCTTTACAGTTTTAGCTGAAAAGCTGAAATTGTCCTTGGCCTTCAGCTACTTGTATAACATTTACAAAAAGACAGAATATACAGTTCAAAGGTCAGATATTTAATAAAAGTGCTACCACCTCTGCTTCAAATGGGAACAGTGTGATGTGAGTGTAAAGCAAGGTCTGGTTTTTGAGTCACAAAGTAGAACCTTGGTAGCAATTGAATACAAACTTTTCACACTATAATAGGAAATGTATTACAAATATCACAAAAAAATACATTTGGTTGCTTAAAACATTACTAGTGTTAGAGTTGTTAACCATGGCTTGTCAATTGTTTCAGTTATAGAATTATCAAGTTCATGAAAAAGATATGTTTGCATTAAAGCATCAAATGTTCGCAATTGTAATTAACATGTATATACAATTTTATCTGGGTGACATTTAAATAATTTTTTTTATGCAGAATGGAGCTGTAGCAACAGTACACAAATACACGCGTCTTATTGTTGTTAATTTTGATGGTGTTTACTGAATTTTATGACTATCCTATTTCAAAAAAATTGCAGATGTGTTTGTACAATCAAGATGTTTCCAGCGACTTTTCTTCATGATGCTCTACGTTGAGACACAGTGTGGTATGTAGAGTGTGAAACAATATTTTGAATTCAAATTAGTCAAATGAACTGTTCCAAACTACTGAAAATGTCCCATCTGTGCTCATTTGGCCTTTAAGTGCCCAGAGGGAATTCAGTGAATTAACAAATGGCATTTACTCAAAGTGGCACTGTAACAAAATCTTAAACGGTCACCTAAATGACAATGTAGCGAAATATTAAAGGGTTTTAAAAAGTATATCTTGATTACATGTATGTCGAATTCAATTTGTGAACAGACAAAACATACAGATCTTTTACCTTGAATGTCTTGAATTTAAATCCACTTCAAATGTTATTTATCTACAATGACTTTAAGTAAAAAAAACAGTGTACATGTACCATGTGCCTCGTTTGAACAGCAGTGTTAAATTAGTTGTGGGAAGTGGAGGGTGTAAAGTGGGAAGGGCAAGATGAGAGAGAGAGAGAGAAAGAGAGAGAGAGATGTGGGTAGCATCTGCCTCTGGTCATGGTTCATTCACTTTCGCTATGGCTTCTCAGCTCTTTGAAAATTCAAGATGGTAAAAGAAAGAGAGAAGGAAAGAGGTGGTGGGGTGGTGGGCTAGTAAAGAGGGCATAGTCTAACATACCTTAATTTTCATCATATCCTCAGTGAGTCAGTCGCTCATTTCCCTTTTTATCCACCCTTATCAATAGCGAAGAAAATAAAAGACAGGAGGTACAGCTAACTCAGGACAGCACAACCCAAGAGAGTAGTGTTGTCTTTGCTTTCCATTTGACCTGACATAGCTTGTTTTCCTAGAATACATGTAGTGTAAAAATGGGGACAATGGTTAGAGCAATTCTGAGGGTTAGCACTGGGTGTTTTTGTGGTTGAGACAGAAGAGGAGAGGAAGCACAAAAATCATACAGGGTTATTTCTTCTATTTCTCTCAAGCTTAACAAAATAATTCTAAATTTTAAAGGTTCCTATATCAGTTCTTTTCATTCAAAAGTGTACTTATTAAAGATGTTCATGCCTCCTTGTTAGAGACAACCCTTGCCAGATGAGAAAGCAGAAGTGTTGGGATGAATGCTACAAAATTCAGTTGCAATCAAAAGAGACTCCATCATGGCTTGTCTGAGGCTTCCCTCTGCTTCTGGGATAAGCCTAGGGGTGGGGAATTGATTTGTGTGTACAGGCTGACAAAAGCAGTGTATTTGCATGTTAAAGAAGACTTTTTGGGGAAAGAAAAAGATGTGAGGTCATAGTTTCAGTGTTTTAACGGCCCTTGGTGCAACACTGATAAGGCAGCCGAAGCCAGAGTGTTAGACAGGGGAAGATGTATCTGCTTGTGATATAGCGTCACACGCTGCTCCGTCCTGCCCTGGCCCCACCCTAACCCACACTTACCCATCCCTCACCAGTCTCAAATCTATACCGTCAGGGAGCATACTGTCACAAACGCACCTCCATATCAATCACATGTTGACCCCAGGGTGCCAGTGTTCAAAATCACAGTGCAAGTGACAATTCAAAAGTTCAATTATGAAATGACGTTTGTCCGATGTTCTGGATACTTTACATTTTGCATTTAGTCATTTGGCACATGCCTTTTTCCAAAGCGACTTAAAGTACAAGTAAGGAAGACTTAAATGCTTTTATACTTTTTAAGGAAGCGTTAGGTATTTGAAAGTGAGGTGTTTGTCAACACCTCTTATGTTGCCAGGTATGGCTGGGTGATTTAGCCAAAAATATTACTGATCAATATATTATAATTAATGAGGAAGGAATCCCATTAAACATGTTTGTTACACTTCAGGGAAGCCACAAAATATGTATTGTTGGCTTTGACTAATCAGCGATGTCCCAATCAAGCCATGATCAGTCTTTATTTTAATATAAAGGCTCTAATTCAACTATTATATTTAACTAATATCCATTAAATTTGAAAACAATGAAATAACAGCCGTATGTTTCTCTTTTGTGACACACCTTATTTTTTAAGAGATGCAGTCCTATTGCAAATGGTCAGTGGAGTAATAATCTGCTCACATTAACTTATTTCTCCTATCCAACAGCTTGTGTGAGTTTTCCTTGTTTTGATCCCACATGTCAGCAGTTACTGTGGTCTAACTGGATAATTGATAAAAGTCCAGTTGCAACATTTATCGATCGAAAACTAATTGTTATTGATGGAATTTCTATTGAGGTAATTATCGAGATTGTTTTTATTGCTCAGCCCTATTGTAAGGTGTTGGTTTGTTTTTAGTTGTGGTGGTAATACACTGTAACACAATGGCAAAATGAGTTCATAGGTAGAATGAGCAAGTGATAATTTCACTGTCACAGATTAGGAATGTATCAAAAAGTTTGCCATTTATTACACACATTTAGTATCATTTATAGTATTGTAGATCTTAGGTTTTTAGCATGTATTTTACGTGTAAGTACATGTGCAATTCTTGACCTCCATTGAACCAGATAGACACACATAAATCAACTCATGAATGCTTCACAAACTAATACCATTTAGGATTATGTTCCAGGACTTTCTGTACAAAAGAACAATGGCTGACATTTTCTTACTTTTGACTTTTTGGCCAAGATGTCTTGAAGCTTGTCTTTTCTTCTCTCTCTGTTGGCTACACTCTTTCATTTGTGAGTCCTTTGTCCTCTTGCACGTCGCCGTTTTGTCCCATTAACTCAGAAGTGTCAAGGCATGCCCATTGCTAGCTGTGCCCAAGCCTAAGCATGGCAAAGCAGGACAGATGGTTGCTAGGGAGGTTGCCAGGGTGGATCAGTGAGCCTGGGTGTCTGTTTTCACTATCTCAAAGCCACGCTTCACCGTCGGACAATGGCATCGCCAGCCCACACCAGGGTTGAGTTGTGGCACCAAGCCGCGACCCAATAATGCCAGTGCCGCTGAGGGTTGCGACCTGGAAACGGGGGCCGACTGTGATAACAGCTTGGCCGAGTGGCAGGGAGGACACCTTGTCAGTGTCGCCACGTCGTAACGCGTGAATGTCACTGTCCTGCTTGCCTCCCTGCACCTCTCTTTTTCTCCAATCAGCACCCCCCCTCATTTCTTCTTTGCAAGTATGTGCCTCCATCTTGAGGAAAAACAACATGCCCCATAACATATGAAACCCAGAACCAGGAGAAAAATGTTTGTTGATCTACTGTGTCATCTATTCTCTGCTCAGCTTTGAAGCCACACCTTGGCATTCACTTTGATGACCCTTTTATGGTTTTATGGCACACTGTGTTTTTTTGTGCATCTTCATCGAGAATGGTATATCTTGTGTGTAGCCATAGTACAGACACCAGTTAATTATAACATTAGTGACCAGTGTTTAGGGGCTTGTGGCATGTCTCTGAAATCTGAACTAACTCGAAATGCTGACTGGTCTTACAAGAAAATGATCACTTTCTTGTGTCAGTGGATCAGTATAAGAAGTCTTGCTTGGGTTTAGAGAGTCACTAAACCAGAATTTCATATACACTACTTAATTGTGTCATGTGTGAAGAACACACTTGGATGTGTATGTCTAGTCTTAAATTGTCACTTTAAAATTACAACTTTCTGTAGAAACTGTGAAGTACGTGTAAATTTGAACTTGGCTTAATCTTAACAGGACAGATTATACTCAGCAGGTGAGTCTATGGGTAACAGGGACAGGCTGCTGTCATTGGAACACCGCCTTACCAGCAATAACTCTAATGGAGCACTTTCAGAGCTCCTGGGAAGGGAAATCAAATGATGTCAAGCATGTCATAATCTAGATCTGGCTCCATGTAAGCTACTACAATTTTAAGAAAGAGAGGAGAATTGCGAATTGGTGGATGGAGGGGTTGTCTGGGGTGCAGAGCTCATGTCATGGCTTCTCTAATCTGACATTTGTGATGTCTCATGTACCATTATGACTTTAGGGCTCATTCATATTTCTTTTTTATGAGTTTAATTTAAAATCGAAATGAGAATTTTAGAGCTACTTGCCCTCGCAAACCAAATTACGGCCAACATTTACTTCAATTACACATCAAAATACAAAGGAAGTACTTATGTTCGGCTTTAAATTGCTGGCAGCCCTTGTTGCAAAAGCTAAGCAGATAAATTGAACACCAAAAAGATATCTTCAATCACACAAAACTTCGTGTAAACAAAACCAGCAGTGGGTGACAGTGTTTCAACAAGATGCTTTGTTCTTCAATTACGGACCTCAAGCCTTTAAAATTGTTATCGCTGACTACCCGTTGCAATCCATGTCTGATGTCTTGCTCTCATAATCAGCTCCCTCAGGTCTTTCTCTAATGGATTTTAAAGCCACAATGTTGTATTTTTGAAGTTATAACCACAACATTTTGCTCGACTCAGGATAAATTGCCTTGTGGTTATGAGGTCTCGCTTGGTTTAGGTCATATAAATTGATGAATCGATGAATTGGAGGATTAGAGGAGTGTTTTTCTGATGGTGTTTTACAGTAAGAGATCACTTTGTCTCTTGTCCAGGAGTGAAATCGAACTCAACAGTAGTTTAAATGAAAAATAAGATGGTTTCATTTTTAATACTGTAGGTGTGTGAGCAAAACATTTTAAAAAAACCTGATATACTATTCAAAAAACCAAAAAAACAAAAATGTTTCCACAATTAATTTGAAGATTGTAGTGCGAGATTTAGCTTATGCTTATGTGAATTATTAGCTTTTAAGTCAGAGCAGAAATCGGATAAACCCTGCTAGAAAGTGACAGTCAAGAACCTGTCGATGAACAGCCATCCACACATTGGCACCCTCTCATACTTAAGAGGAGCAGGAAGAGCTGCCTATTGAAGCCACACAGGGGGCCGTCTGACCCTCACTCTGATAGGGCTACAAACCTCCAACCTGTGTGTGATCGCTCCTCTGACTCGAATCTTTCAGCCATTGACTGATGACGTTCCCCACCAGTGCTAGGCAACATTACAGCACAAAGGGCCATTCCGGGTGAAACAAAGACACTCTAATTGTGCCTGTGAGCAAGGCTTGGTTGGTCAGCTGGTGGTTGGTGGATCCCTTGGGTCCGGCTGTCCTGTAGATTGGCTGAGGCCTGAGCTCCTGCACCGTGAGCGAACTGGGAAAGTAGAGGCTTTGTGTCTTCTTTTAGATCAATTCTCAGCCAATAACATGATGGATATTTTTCAAGAAATCTATTTACAAAAGAGTTTTTTTATATATCTTTTTTTAAATCTTTTGTGAAACTCAACATGCACACTAGTGGTGTAATAGCTAACTAATGTCCCTTAGATGGTGCAAATCCAGCAAAGATGTATTTAATACTGATTAAGATGCTCATACCCGATTATACACTAATAAGTATGGTAAAATAAATACATTTTTTAAAATTATTGTCAAATTTGCTGTAAAACAGTGTAGTATCTTAGTATTTTGCACATTTGTAAAAACAATCCCATTTATCAATTTATCAGTAAGTATTGACTTGGGGTCCCAGTTAATCCGTTAAAGTGCCCTGCGTACTCTAGTTATGGCAGTAATAAAAGTGTTTTAAAGTCGGCATTTATGTATCAAATTGACAAAACAGGCATGTATAGCTACACATTGCAACAAAAAACAGACAATCATGGCAAATCAAAGCAGTGCAGCAACAGCAATCTTGCTGTGCTCCATGACTGACTATAAAATATACAGCAGCTAAATGTGGAGCTCTAAATAGTGAGTCATGCCCAAATCTTCTGGGACACCGGGAGCGTCCTGACTGTGATGGATGGTGGATGCTGGTGGTCTGTTGTTGTGGTGGCAAACAGTCAGACCATTTGGTCCTATTGTTAGTCATTGTTAAGGGGGGGGTATTGACTAACCCTGCCTCTGTGCCTGAGGTCAATGAGGTTTGATGTTGTTGTAATGGATCCTAAATGACTCTTTAAAGAGGTGAAATGAGAACATCCTAGCAATGTTTTCACATCTAATAAACTCCAATTTTATGAAGAGCATAACTTGCAAATAATAGTAATTGAAACATAATGAGATTTGATCTGCCATATAAAGAAAAGGATGTTTAAAGCTCAAGTCAACTTTGGTTATTCTTATAACAGAGTCTAACAGGATCCACACCACTGCCGTGACAACGTATCCACTTCAAAACATGTTTTCTTCAAATCCAGCTGGCTATTTGTGGCATCTCCCATGTAGCGGCATGTCACAAGGAGAGTGTTTGTTGTTCCTGTGAAAAGACAGCCTGCTCTCAGAGACATGTTTATGTGTGTGTGTGTGTGTATGAGAGAGAGAGAGAGAGAGAGAGAGAGAGAGAGAGAGAGGGGAAAGGCCGGCTGGTAGGGTGAAGCAGTGACAGACAACAGACTGTGAGGCAGTCTGCTCCCGTAGAGTGTGCACTGCTGTGCTCTGAACACACCACTAGAACGTGCTCTTCTGCAGATTATACATTACTCACCCACTTACAATCACTACGCCTATCACACACACACACACACATACATTCCCATGAATCCAGCAGACTGCGGGAAAGACATGTCTTACTCTGTCTCTGAGCATTTTGCTTAAGACTCTAAATTTTTAGGGGTGAATGGATTTAAAGAATTATAGTAACACCATACTTCTGTCGGTCCAACTGCTTACAAACCACACTGAATCATCTGCAATGACATGAGGATTGAAAAATATGTCAAACTACGATTATGCTAAATGCAGAACATTAGTGCAGGATCTGTTAATGGCACACTGATTTTTTTCTGTCAGGGTCAGAAAGATTTGTTTGAATCTGCAACTGAAAGGCAAAAGGGTTGAGTCAAGTGTCTGCGGAACAAGATGGATGGAGAGAGGGCGTTCATCTACTCCATTCTCATAAAATCAATCACTGTTTTTTTGTTCATAGTTGACCACTAACCTGACAAAATCCGGCCTGGAAAAGAACCCATAGCAATAACTCTAATGAATTTCATATCACTCTATCCAAACTCATCCATTCCCATGTTTTGGGACTTGGTTGCAGACCTGTGTTCTGTGTGTGTTTTATGCACTGTTCCTCCTCAGCAGGGTAATAAATGTAAATAACAGTCTGCACAGAAATTAGTGTGTCCATGCTAGGCTGCGCTGCCAATTGAAATTTGCTGATGAGGACAGTCGGAGCACCAACTGTTCCTCAGACAGCACCACAGAGCCACCAATCCATCCCCATTTGTTATCGGCACGCACACACACGACCAGCCTGTCGGGTTTATGGTCCAGGTCCCCCAGAGCTACAATGCAGTCTGTTTGTCTGTTGTGAGTATGAAGACCAAGTTGAAGTTTGTGGTTAGACGGCACATTTAAGTGCAGGTGTGGGTATTTGTTGAGCTTAGAGCGACGTTAAAATCTGTACATAAATGAATACATGTGAATTAAATGTGGGTGCATTTGTGTCACTCCCACTGGGTGCTGACTGGATGACAATAGACAAATTCCCAGAGGTACCATTGGCTCACTTTGAGATTTCTCTGTCCCAATGGAGTCCCCAAGGTCTCCTCCATCACTCTTAAGACAGTAATTATTTCTTTGTTTTCAATTAGCAGCCGTCATCCAGCGTGGACACATAGCCCACAGAGAATGGCTATTTCCTACAAGCCGAATTTGTCTGAGCTTCTGCCTCAAAAAGCTAATATACACACGACTGAAAGTGTTGGCACCCTACCATCTAAACGAAAAATGAGAATTTGATTGCAAAAGTGACAAACGTAAATGGCATTATTCTTTGTTTCACATCTAACAGAAAAGATGTGGCTTTTTTGAAAATAATACAACAAAATAAATATGGCAATATGGTATACTTCAAACCTCTTAATAATATGAGCAGCTTTGGTCACAGTTGTTTGTAGCCTTTATCTCGACTTTGCTTGATGGCAAAGTTCTTTTTTTTTTTTTCAGACAGTGTCGTTGGCCTAATTTAAATAGATACTAATTTAGGACAATAGTTTGCCCACACTATCACTAGAATTTGGGGTAAAGTGGTTTCACTTTGCTGCAAGTTATCAGCTTAAAGTTGACACAGAGTTGAGATACACTCCAATCCAAAAATGCCGTACAACATCTGTTATGGAAATGCCCACATGGTTCACACTCCAGCTGCAGTCCATGCAGTAGAGACCACATGGCTCACATCTGAATAAACACTTTACTACATGGACCATAATAGGGATAGTGGATTGAGTTTTTGAATTTGTCCAATTTCTGATTGGACACAGTATTTCTTTGCTGGTGTTGAGACGGAATTCCTTTTAAAACTTATTAAATAAACATCAAGTTCCTTCTAAGCATATTGTTATGCCACAACCATGTTTCACATTTACACTTTAAAGTAACTTCCAAGCAAATGTTAAGCACATGTAAGGAGTAGTTTATTAACACATTGAAAAAGTAAAGACAGACAAGCAAACTGAATGACTGCAGCCTTATGTACATCAGAAGAGCCCAGACGTACACTCCATTTCAATTCGGGCAGCTGAGTTTGTATGTGGAAGATCTCGGGCTTGAACCCCTTATAGGAAACCACTCTTTCCACTATTACTAATTTCTGTCAAGGTTGAAGCAACAATGCACTTAACCCCCTGTTGTTGCAGGAGCTGCAGCAGTGGAGTGGGGAATGTGTGTAACTGTGTGAATGATAAGGTTGTGGAGTGGAGCATGAGTCAGCCTTTCCCTGGACTAGTAAACATAAATTATGAAAAAAGCCACTAAAAACTGTGTTTAAACTAAAGGTAGGCGCTCTTAAAAAAAAAAAAGCAATCATGATCTGAAATTTGAAAGAACATTTTCAACTGAAAATTATTTGAAATCAAATCATTTAAATTAATTTTACACATATTTGCACATTATGAGTAACTTTCTCAGTTTCCAGTATAAATTATAAATTGAGTTTGTTCAGGAGTTCTGAGTTTGAGTTGTATGAAACTTTGATGCATGATGGAGCATAACTCAGATGCTGTCCCACTGTGAATAAACCAGTGTCGGTGCTCTTACGGGAAATGTTGCAGGCATTGTATTTAATTAGCTTTCCTTAGCACATCTAATAAAGAAGACAATTAGTCTTAATTAAAATTGCTGCATGCTGTCATGTGGTTTCAAAATATTAAACCAGCAGCTTTTGTGCACACATACATGGGCATAAACAAATAATTTCCAGTAATTTCACTGAGTAGTAAGCATACAAGGAGGCATGCATACCTTACACGAATAATTAATTGTTCCTTACTTAATTTTCAGTATTCCTACTCATCTACAAATGTAAAGATTGAGAATAAAGCTGAATAATTTAATATTGCAGTAAAATAAAAAAATATTGCAATATTAATTATTGCATTCATTATAAATTAATATATAGCTTTTTGGCTTATAGCTAATGTACTGGAATAGCTGAGACGAAATGTGTCAATAATTTATTTTTAATAGCAGAGTATTTATTTATTTATTTATTTTTACAGTGTGAGAGATTCAGGCTACAATAACACAATAACGGCAAAGGCCTGTGACGAATGAGAAGGGTAAATATTGTGTAAGTTTGAGAGCTGCTGAGGCGAGGCAGTAGCCTAAAGATGTGTTGAAGATCATAGGGGAATACATACACGCGCACACACACACACACACGAAATACATGAATTTGGTTTAATATGTAGTTTCTCCACATGGGAAGTGAAGCAGAACCCTTGCTGTTCTCTCACCAGAAGGCTGGGAGAATACTGTGTGTACGTGTGTGAGTGTGTGTGCATGTGTGTGTGCACACATAGAGTTGAGTCTATTATTCAGTCTCTTCATATTCCTCAAATTGCTCTAGGAGGGGAAAATACGCAAACAGCCCTGAAGCACTTGAAAGCTGCTGTTAAGAATGTTATTATTGTTATTAAACATTAGAGAAGGTTGAAGTGACATGGAAATCATTTGCACATTATAACTTTATTTGATTCAGCGTAAGTTCTTGATAACACCAAAACTCTTCCAAATCCTTTCTGGTATGAAGGAAATTGTTGCCAACTGTCAGTGGTATGTATTCTAAAATTTTCAACCTTATCATAGTTGTTACGGGTTATGTGGGTCTGTTTGGCAACCCCTTGTATGTGAAACAGAATTGGAAGCATTCATTTATTTAAATTGAGGTATTGTTACCACAGTGCATCAGTACTCTATTGAAAGTGAAAGTCCTGCATTCAAAAATTACTTAAAGTACTTAAAGAATGAAATTAACTAAACAACTAAAGCATTCTGCTAAAGAATTCTTTATTATGTCACGTGAATGAATGTGATATTGTTGGATTATAGTAACTGATGCATTCATGTCAATCTTTTTTTTAAACATCTTCTACACTGTTTTGAAACTAGTATCAGTTATTTTACTTGCTCCTGAGTGTTAATATGAAGATGATGATGATGATGATGATGATTATTATTATTATTATTATTGTACTGTGTTTTGTGTTTTTTATATTATTCTGAAATGTAGTACCTGTAGTTAAATTTAATAAAATTAATTAAATACTAAATGAATAATGATTATTATATTTAAGGACAGAACTTAAGAACATGTATTTAGTTACTGTCCTCCACTTCCTGGTGACTCCATAGTTTTAGCTAGATTGTGAAGAGTGATGACCACAATAATCAGTGTGGGACAGTAAAATTGTCACTGAATTGTCACTGTCAAAATCATTTTGACCTTGATGTTAAAAAGCAACTCAGCAGATCAGATAGTCAGACATTGACAGCCATCATGGTGTGTTTGGAGATGGCTGCCCACTTCCTCTGCTCTTATTCCACGTCCATTTCGAATAAAGTATCAAACTTCAGGTGCAGTTGAAACTTTCACCACTTCAGGAAGTGGGTGCTTTACAAAGAGCTTAATTAAACTAATTATCTATCCAGAGCTGTGTTAGATAGTCAGTGATTAAAGTTTTAGCCCTTAAGATGGGGTATTATCAACCCCTCTAATTTTCTCAGTAATACAAAATTAATTGGAAATAATATGTACGGTGCACTGGGCACATAGTGTGGCCCCCTAATCTATGGCCATTGTAAGTGGTTGAGATAAAGCTAACCTTTTCCCCTTTCATACAGGTTGAAGTTAATTAAATCTCATTTTAATTGTATTATAATATTAACAAAACGCACATTAACTCCATTAGCTCGAGTCTGAGCAGAAAAAATGCTAATAGAGGGATTGAATTTTTAAAAAAAGAAGTAGATGGGAAAAAGCAGTCATTTTCCCCCTACTTCATTTTCTGAGAAGTGAAGTGTCAGCGAATTCTGGGTGGTGAGGGCAAAATTAATTATTTCAGCTTGATAAAGCTTTTCATCTCCCTGACTCCTTGCACTGAAAAAGCCAATTAATGATGTCAAACATGCTCTCCTCTTTAGGGACAGCCTCCATTCTGATGAGTGTGTTTACTGCATCGGGACACACTGGGCAAGATGTGTGTGTGCACACCCACTACAGGACCTTCCTTCCTAATCAGGGCCCACCTGTCAGGCCCCTGCCTCATTATCTATGTACAGAGAGGCCATTTTGTCAGGGCAGTTTCTTCAACAGCCGGCAGCTTTCTGCCTGCCAGTGGAAATGTATGGCACTGTCCTCTGTGAGATAATTCACTTAATTATGGGGTAGAAGTGGCCTGAAGCAGGAATAGGTCAACACAAAATGACATGTAGCTCAGTGCAAACATCATATGCCTTCCAACTTTGTGCTGGCCCTGAGACAAGAGCACACAAATGTCTCCTATCTGAGGAAAGGTTAGCTTACTAATTAACTGAGTGGGGAAATGCTCTTACCCTGTTCTGCTCTAACTGCAAGGTTAGAGGTCAGAGCCCCCTTACAGCAATAGCAGCCGTGGAGGAGGAGGTTTTTAGAAACTTGCTCAAGCACACTAAAACATTATCATAGTTAAATACATAATTAAACCTTGAAGTTGAACTGGAGGTGACTAACATCAGAGAGGGAAAACTACAGTATTTAACACTCTTTTTAATGGGAAGTAGCAAATATAGGGGAACAAAATTCTTCTTAGAACATTTTGAGGGATGGTCCCCATAGCTAGGAACCGCTGTCTTAAACCTGTAGAATCAAAAACTGAAAAAAGGCTCCACATATTCTATCCAAGACTAACAGTGTCAGAGAATCCCCAGAGTCAGCATGTATGGGCATTAGAATATGAATATTTGTGCAAAACTCCTGGCAGTCTAATTGGTGGGCACGCTCATGCCTCCAAGTACATATGTTGTTTCTTCAGCCATGCTATCAAATGCTGCTAATGCTAACAAATTAATTTTTTTGTGTGTTAGACAGTGCAGCATGGTGTTGGAGTGGTTGGGGCTGTGGCCTCACAGCTTGGAGGTTCATGTTTCGAATCTACCTGCTTGTTCTATTCTTTCTGTGTGGAGTTCGCATGTTCTCCCCGTGCTTGTGTGGGTTTCCTCTTGGTACTCTTCCTCCCACAGTCCAAAAACATGTATGTTGGGTTGATTTGTAAATCTAACTTACCCTGAGTGTAACTGTGTATGTCTCTCTGTGTTGGCCCTAAGATAGACTGTAGACCTGTCCAGGGTGTACCCTGCCTTTTATATAATAGCAGCTGTGATAGGCTCCAGCCCCTTGAAACCCTGAACAGGACAAGTGGTTAAAGATAATAGATGTATAGTGAGATGTTTTTATCACAGTTTTTCGTATCAAACAAGAAGCAGTAGATGTAATGGACATACTGGTCTCACTGGTTGAGCATCACAATACGAAGCTGTATTGCTCTTGTTTCTGTTTATCTACATGTTAATATGTGTGTGTTTACTATGAGCCTCCATGTGTTCAGTCAGATCAGAGCTGTTTGACAAGAAATGATGTGTGTGGATACACGTGTGTGTGTGTGTGTGTGTGTTTGGACAGGGTGAGAGTGAAATATGGCCTTCGATGGAGAGATGAGGGTGCTGGCGCAGATCGCTGACAGTGCAATCAAGATGTACTTGACTGCTGTGTGAGTGTGTGTGCGTGTCTTTTTGCGGGATGTGGAAGTGTGTGTGTGTTTGTTGGCGTCAAAATATCCATTGCACCGGTATCCCCCACCGTCACTTCTTCCCTCCAACCCCCCAGACTTCATCCATTCTGAAAGATGATGATGATTTAAAGTCACATCTTGCTAATGCAACACACACGGCAACATACACAAATAGACTGAGATACACACACATTCACACACTTATGGGAACCATGTGGGACAGACTGTCTCTGACATTACAACCATCATCTCACTCACTCTCTCAACCATGTCTCCCTTGTTAAACCTTGAATATGTGGGGCTGTGTGTGTGTTTGTGAGAGGGAGTTAAGTCATTTTTTGGCTCTTCTAAGCATATTGATAAAATGAACGTCTGCTTGTTTATGGGAATGAATTCTTCTCTCTTTACATTTCTCCCACTTCGTGATATAGTCATCAATCAGCTGTTTGTAGTTTACTTACACTACACATGAGTAAGCATGTGTCTGTTTGCATTTGAGACATGTACGCTGCTTCCCTCTGAGATGGTATATCTTTTTTTTTTCTAACTAAAGTGGAACCAGGTAAAAATATCTTTTTGACATATTTAAAGGTGAGTTTGGTTGCCTTTTTTTGTCAAGCCCTAAAAGGATCTACTCTCTTTCTTGTTGATCATTTTCCACTATAGCAAAAATATTAATAACCCCTAAATTGCAGTGTCATGTCCATTAATTCAGACAATGCAGAATCAAGCTTGATGGAGATTAAAATGCATGTTTTGCTAACCAAATAATGCAGTGCTTGTAAATATTTAAAATATTTTCTGTATGGTCTATTATAAGGGTTATAACTAATGAATTTAAACATAATGATATACTTTTTATTGTGGCCATTTTTCAACAATAACCATTCACTGTATTCACATTAAATGAATACCGCCCTTTATAGGTATTTTTATTGTAAATGTCCACCATTCACACACTGGATTCATACATGAAGGATTCATAGATGGGCTATGCAGCATATAGTTATATCTTTGATTACAGCCTAAGAGTTTCATAATAATTTTCTTTACAACATATCAGAGCTGTGTGAAGTTGCTGCTGCCTTTGCAGTGCAAATAAAAAGTTGTCCTAATAGCAATGTATACTGCTACATTACTCATACACTCAGTGTTAGCTAGCCTTTGACAGATTCTGTTTTAATATGTTTGCTTGCTGACTTTAAGACTAATTACAATACATTTACCCCTACAATTCCAAAAGCTTAGCTGCTAAATGTTAACCAGTAGTTAAGCATTTACAATTGTCCCCTTGTAAGCATTTGCAATCGCAGTGGCTGTTACTTACCTAAAATTACAGTTGTCCACATCAAACCAATTAATACAAATTTTTCTTGGCATGTGAACAACCAACGTACAGCTCATACACCATTGTACCCCATGGTTTCATCTGTATTTATTGAGCAATATAATGTTTTTTATGAAGACATTTCTGAGCATCACAGTGCAGAATGGCTAGTGACATTTGGAAGTACACCTTTCTGGCTGTGTGTGTGTGTGTGTGTGTGTGTATGTATGTGTATATGTGTGTGTGTGTGTGTGTGTGTGTGTGTGTGTCATCAGTCAACATCATGCTGATTCCTACAGTTACCCCAATAAATGTCTGCCTGCATGCTAAAATTTCCACTTTAACAAGTCATTTAATTTAAGCAACTACCAGAGGAATTTGATACTTGATGAGTTTGATAAGTTCTGCGACCCTCTGAATCCCTCAGCGCCAATATTTTACACATGCTGTCTTAAAGCTTTTCAACAGATGCTCCACTAAGCCTTCAAAACTAATTTGAGAATGATGAGGTTAAATATTCTACACAGTGGGATTTCATATACTGTGTGGACAATAGTATCTCTTCACTCTTTAATACATCCTGAATACGAATGCATCTAAGCTGAAAATGTTGTGGCCCAGAAATAGTTTCCTAATAGTTTGTTACACAAATTACATATTAGTGTTTGTATTTTCTCATTAGTTGTTACTTAACAAATTTGGTAACTAAATGCTCAAGTCAATGCAACACAACATGAGGAAGGACTGCACAAAAAACTAAACAGTTGTTTATCTGTGCTTTTGGACAGATTCTTCTAAAGTTTTGCTGCTGATGTTGCTTCATTCAATTAATTCTTTGAACTCTCTGTTCTGCATGTACTCACACCTTATAAAGTACCCGGCTATTCAGTCTTTTGTTACAAAAAGTCTTTGTACAAACCTGTTTGTTGCCACACACCAAATGAGAAATGCTGCCCTATAATTCCACACTGATCCTCTGGTAATAGACATTACTCTCTCCACTCTTTGTGTCTTGCTTCCTCCTGGTTTCAATTGAGTATTTGATCTTTTGGCATGAGAAGAAAATTCCACATATTGCCAGAGCAGAATTTGACAAAAATCAAATTATGTTCACTATAAGAATAGATAGTTAATATTCATTTAACATAATATTTTTTCTTCTTTGTAATCCTTGCATTGCTACTTATGTAGCATAACAATAGTATAACAATTTTAGGACATGAGCAATTTAGTAATAAACTTAATCAAGTCAGTGCTGTTTTACGTTTTCCACGATGGGTTTTCCCCTCTCTGTCTCTCATTCACTGTCCCCTTCTTCATCTTTTCATCACTTCTTTTTTTCTCCCTTCTCTTGCTGCCTCGCAAAGCCACATATCGTGAAAGTGCTCAGCGCGCCACACTGATCGCTGACGTGTTTGACATAAATTGTCAAAACTGGCCACATTGTCTTATGTCAGCCTATGATATTTTCTTTCTCTTTTTCATCTCGACCTTTTGCAGCATCTTTTTCTGTGTAATTCTGCCGTGCCAAATTCCTCCATGAATGTCCAGAGGCGTTTTCTTTTTTATTTTTTTTTTACGAATGACAGATGTAAACAGCCCTTCTGAGATGGGTGGCTCATCTCCCTTGACAGACTTCTCAGTCTTATCCTCATTTGAACCTCTGATTTGACAGTGTTTTGGGATCCACAGTTGTTTTTCAAGCTAGGGCTTTATCAGGCCGCCCACATTAATTCATTAAATTACAGAATGGACCCCCCCAAAGTGACTAAATGTAATAAAAGGATATGAGAGGAGTCAAAACCCATAGCCTAATGCATCAGTAGAATTATTTTTAATCAAAAATCTAAAATTAAGTGAACATGAAGTTGAAAATCTCCAATATAACACCAAGCCTCCAATATAACACCATTAATTTTAGATTCATGTCCTTCTAGCTACGTTGCTACTAGTGTAAAACATCTAAATACACCCGGGAAAAAAAGTAAAAAATTTGAAAACATTTGTGTCAAGACAAAGTCTTCAGATATAGCAATGAAAAAGTTAAAAAGTATCAACAAAAACCCATTAACAGCATATAGAAAACTTTTTGTTTGTTTGGGGGAGCTGAAACCTCAGCACTGTCAGAACTGCCAATTTGTGGCCAGTTTGAAATGTTGACATCTGCATTCTTTCACGTTCGCTATAACTCTCTGTACCGAGCCCAGAAAACCAGCTTTAGATTGCTTTATTTATCTCATTGCTGCATCCTAAAGAGGCTGTGAAATATGCAGGCACTTCAGAAAATATTCGGACCCCTTCACTGTGTGTTGGTGAACTTTAAACTGCTAAAAATGGCCATCGATCTATACTTACTATAGATCGATGGATTATACTATGACAACAGGTGTTTTCAGAAAAAAAACAAACCATAAAAACACCACTTTGCCTATACTGAAGGAAAGGGGGAAAATGGTAAATGGTCTGCACATATATAGCGCTTTTCTACCTATTGGCACTCAAAGCGCTTTATACTGCTTCTTATTCACCCATTCACACTAACAATTACACACCGGTGGGGGAGCTGCTATGCAGCTGGCCAACGCTCACCAGGAGCAACTAAGTTGGGGTTCAGTGTCTTGCTCAAGGACACTTTGAGATGTGACCGGAGGAGCCGGGGATTTAACTAACAACTGTGAGATTGGTGGACAATCTCACAGTCCCACACTCGCCCTGGAATAGTAGCGGAATGGGTTGTGCTTGAATGAACTGCATGTCCATTATCAGATTTATTTTTGTTTACTAAAACCAAAGCTAAAATGGAAACCAATAGTTTTAAAACATTTTTGCAAACTGAAATAAAGCTGTTTACCCACTGAAAAGGAAAAACAAAATACTGAAGCCTGTTCATATTGTGGGTTATATGGTTCAAATAATAACTCAGTGTCTTAGATTTTACAGTATATTTATTAATACACTGAAGACTATGTTAATAGAGTTTAATATTGAAATATTAGTTTTAGGATGCATAGATTTTTCTTCAATTCTAACTAAAAAGAGCTCAAAATTCAGATTGAATCCATCACTTATCAAAGTAAAAATGAGCTTGAAACTGAAAACATAACTTGATGCAAATTTGATTTTTTTTTTGGAAGGAAAGCCTAATATGAAGTATATGTGTAATTTTAATTTCAACATGGAAACAATGAAATA
Source organism: Channa argus (assembly GCF_033026475.1). Taxonomy (NCBI): domain Eukaryota; kingdom Metazoa; phylum Chordata; class Actinopteri; order Anabantiformes; family Channidae; genus Channa; species Channa argus. The sequence goes on along the minus strand of NC_090219.1, from coordinate 7,175,338 downwards.
AAATCCAGTGTACACACATTATAAAACCATTTACTAGGCCATTTACTGTATGCTAACCACTAACATTTAACATTTTATGGAAAGAAAATCTGGTCATATTTTTATGAATCTTTCCTGCATTTCTCTGTATTAATCTTCAATTGTCCTTATAAATACCTGGATGGAAATCAGTGAGACAATACAATATCTTCATGCATGAGCAGCAAGTTTCACTAAGACATCAGGGGGATCCATTTTCATAACTTTAGAGGAAATGTCTGATTTGATTTGTGTTGGTCATGGATCGAAGTCTGTTATTGCCTTCCTTTTTATTAGAGTAAAAACTACATTGCAGCACAGTCTGTATACAGTATACATTTTATGGTCTGCAAAGGCCATAAAGCCTGATTTTGGCATTGCTCAAAAGTTCCCTTACTGCTCTCAGGTTTCCTGAAATGCTTCTTTAAAATTCCTGTCCCTCTTCCAGAGGGCCACTGTCTTCTCCCAGCTACTGTCTGGTTCCCATGAGCCATAAAACCAGATCATAACCAGGCTACAGCTTAAACAATCATTTCCGATATGACATTACCCTGTCCATTTAAGGACTTGAACTGCAAAAATTACTTCTTAGCATTTAATTAAAAACGTAGATCACCAATATTAGACAACACTTTACAGCGAATGACATTTCATTCATTTCACTTACGATGAGTTTATTACACAGACAGAAATCAGACAAGCTAGACTCGTGTTGCCAACACCGAACTAAGAGAACGTTCCTCTTGTTCATATGTCAAAGAGTCCTTGGGCAAGACTTCAAACCCCAACTTGTTCCTGGTGGTTCTAGCCAGAATCTTGTATGGCAGCTCTGTCACCGTCGGTGTGTGAATGTTTGTGTGAAGGGGTGAATAAAAAGCAACTTTGTAAAGAGCTTTGGGTGCTGGTTCGTAAAGAGTTATATAATTGCAGACAATTTACCAATCATACTGTCAAAGGTATATGCCAGTAGAATTCGCATATACTGTTGAGGCCACATAGCCTTTGGTGGGAGCTTTAAATCTCTGGTATTATCTGACAGGATTTCCTCGAAGGGAATAGTGAAGGATACATGATATGGTGCCAGTACTGTCCTCAAATGGTTCTCTTATTGTCTAATCATTGGTGAAACCTCACCATGAAATAAAATATGACTTGTTATGGACAACATGGAGTATTTTTCTTCTGTTTTTTTTCTTAAATTTTGTTCATAAATATGCAGAAAATAGCCAAGTCTACTCTTGACCATCATCTGGCACTTGCATCAAACCTCATGTAGTCATTTTTGATTAACCCACCAGAGTAAAACAGAAATGTGCCAAGCAGCCATTTGGACTACACAACACACATCTTCATTAAGGCATAAGAAAATAAAAAACAAGGATAATTAAATGTTTACAGACTAAGCTGTGTTGTGAGCTTACGTTTTGGGCCCCCAAGCAGCTGTTAACGGATGGCTTCACTTATTTTGAACTTGCTTCTTTTGGTTCTAGTTTGGGTAGCACATGTAAATAAATGCCATTAAATGTCTCTTTAACTTCTGTATATTAATATGTGTGTCTGCCTTTTGCTGAAAAATGCCTCCAGATGACATAACTTGGATCAACCTTCATTTCATATTATGTTATCTTGTTGCTCACGCTATGGAGTTTGTAATCATGGTCAACCTGCTTTTCCGAAGCGCCACCAGCTTACATTAATTCACTCCTCTGGGTGATGTCATCTGGAGGACTTTTTTAGAAATATTTTAATATAGTGAAGTCAGAGGGAAGTTTAAAAGTATTCATGTACATTTACACCCTAAACTAAAGCCACATAGAGCAAGTTGAAAATTAGTGTCGCTCTTTAAAACCACACAAACCAGTAACCCTACAAAACTGTGTTCGTATTTATATCCTAAACTTTCATAACCAAGCGTTTAGGTTACTCAACCACTATGCTGAAGTTGGCACTGTATTATAGAAATAAGTAACCAAACATTTTGACAATGGTGGTGAATATTTATTCATAATTTAATTTTTTTTAATTTAATCAGGCATTTTGAAAAATCAAAATTCTGACATAGTGATGGGGTTTACTGCTCAAGGGCACAAAAACAGGATTTATCACTTCAGACAACGAATGCTGCATGGATGTGTTTGCTAGTTCCCTGATATAATCTGTTAGTAACCAATGTTAGTGATATTGCATAGTTGTTGCATTTGATCCACAAGGTGTACAGCAGTGCAAACAGGTACCTTAAATAATATCACAACCAGATTTATGAGAAGATTTGAAGAGTACATTTGCATTCAATAAATGTCTTGTCTTTTGCTGTTAGTATGTGTGTCAGTGATTAGTTACTTTTGTGTCTGTGTCTCTTTCTAAAGTATGAGAGTGATTACAAGAAGCTGACAATCAGGTCCAGGCCTGTATCTTCAGCCTTTGTCTTCTCAGAAAAGTCTCTGTGTTTGCATCTTGCTGTGTCAACTCCAATTATTGCGACTTCCTTTTATTTGGCCTTGTAATCAGTCCACCATACACACAGACTGAGACTAATACATATGAATATACATAGACATACAGAGATGTACACTCATCCACCCACACCATTCCAGGCACTTCCAAATGAAAGAGACAGTAGTGATGCCACAGGCCACAGGCCACCCAACTCTGCAAATGAATACCCTGCAGTTGTACTAATCTGTCCATCATCTCCAACTGCAAGAAGGTCCTTGTGTGTGTGTGTGTGTGTGTGTGTGTGTGTGTGTGTGTGTGTGTGTGTGTGTGTGTGTGTGTGTGTGTGTGTGTGTGTGTGTAGAGTGTGAGTATTGCACTTATTATTTTGTTGAATGTGACAAAGTGTTTGGATAATTTTGTTTGGACAGCACCAAAGTGGTGGGTTTAGCACATGTATATTAATATGTGGCAATAGGAACATACATGTGTACAGGTTAGGTTTGCACAATATTGAAAAAAACTTACAGTGTGACATATTCTCTTTCATATATAAACATAAACATATAAAACAAACAGGAAAATTCATTGAAGGACTCGAATAGCTCAAATTGTAAAAAACTGATGTTTGTAGTTGAAACACAGCTGCTCTGCTCTGCATTGTCTTTGAACATCTCAGTGTGGAAGACCCTATGGACAACCCCAATTCCGAAAAAGGTGTTAAGATGTGAAAATGTGAATGAAAACACAATGCAATAATTTGCAAATCTTATCAACCCATATTTTATTCATATTATTTTCTTAGAACATTATGAACATGTTTTACCATTTTATGGAAAATGAATGAATTTGATGGCAGCAACACATCTTAAAAGTGTTGGAACAGTGGCAACAAATGGCTGGATAGTAATTGCCACAAATCAGAAACAAATGGAGGAGCATTTGACAACTAATTAGGTTAATTGGCAACAGGTCAGTGCAAGGAGCATTTCACAGAGCCAGAGCCTCTTGAATGTACAGATGGGCAGAGGTCTTCACCAACCTGCGACAAACTTTGTCTAAAAATTGTGGTACAATTTCAGAAAATGGAAAAATCCCACCATCTACAGTATATTATTTCATCAAAAGATTCAGAGAATCAGGAGGGAGCTCTGTGTGGAAGGAATAAGGGTCTACTGGACATCACAGCATGGGCTCAGGAACAGACAGAGATCACTGTCTGTGAACACATTTCGCTGTGCAATCCACAAATGTAAGTTAAAGCTATATCATACAAAGAAGAAGCCAGATATGAACACAATCCAGAAACACAGCCTTGTTCTCTGCTTCCAACTTATTTAAAATGGTCTGAGGCAAAATGGAAAACTCATCAGTATCTGTAATTCTTTTTGGAAACCATGTTGCCTTGTTGTCAGCGGACAGTTCAAAAGCCTGCATCTCTGATGATATGGAGGTGCATTAGTGCTTATGGTGTGGGCAGCTTACACATCTGGAAAACACATAGATGGGCCCTGCACATTTCAGAAAGACAATGCTAAACCACATACTGCATCCATCACAACAGCATGGCTTCACAGGAGAAGAGACCTGTTGCTGAACTGGCCTGCCTGCAGTCCAGACTTTTCACAAATATAAAACATTTGGCACGTCATAAAAATTAAAAAATCCGGCAACAAAGGAGCAGCTAGAATCCTACATCGGACAAGAATGGGACAACAAACATCTCCTAAAACTCCAGCAACTTTTCTCCTCACTTCCCACAGGTTTACAGACAGTTGTTAAACGAAGAGGGGATGCTACACAATGGTAAACATCACCCTCTTTCAACTTTTTTAAGATGTATTGCTGCCATCAAATTCAAAATGAGCCAATTTCCATAAAATGTTAAAATGTCTGAGTTTCAGCATCTGATATGTTTTTTATGTTGTATTGTGAATAAAATATGGGTTGATGAGATTTGCAAATAATTGCATTCTGTTTTTATTTATGTTTTACACATCATCCCCACTTTTTTGGAATTAGAATGAGTGAGACCTGGTGGCTGACCAGAGAGTTTAGGGACACACATCGAGTAAACAAAGTATTTGCTGCTAACGGTAATGTTTTAAAGACATTTTTGTTCTTTTTTTTTTTTTGGTGTAAATGGCCATGTTCAATTGACTGTTCACATAAAAAGTGTACATGTTTCAGTAACAGTGCTTCTATAGCGCATCATTGGCATAGCACACTGAACACTGGATTTTATTAAAAACATAGCTGCATTTGGAAAGATTGCCAGTGAGAAGATTAACAGTCAACCAAAATGTCAAATTCACCATTTGTTAAAGCAAAACAGTCGGCTACAAGATGCTGAAAGGGTAGACCTCATTAAATCTGATAACTGTCTACAGGTTTGTCACTACGAGCAACAATAAATATAATTGTTTGATCCAAAATTGAAATTAAAAAAATATATTAACGAAATGTTTTAAACAGAATCTCACAAGCCATTCTACCTTATGCAGTGATTGGTTAGAGATGAGTTTTTTAAGTATTTGATGTGAAATGTGTCTGTAGTGTAGTTGAAGTTATGTGACACAGCTCATACAATTTATTGAGTTCTTCTGGTATTTTTACCAGCCTAAGTGACTTTGCTACTTGACAGCACTGCTCAGTACAACTGCTGTAAACAAACTGGTCCTTGGTTATGACAACTGGCAGCTTTTATCTCATACCAGTGCTGCTGCTAGTGGTAGTGCTTCTTAAAATTAAGACCACATTTAACATAATCACCCTTCTTGTCCTGTTGCAAAAAGGATGCTACTAATTGTTCTGGCTCCCTTATGTTTGCTACATGTGTTTGTTTTCTGTTTTATTAAAGACGACTACAATGTTGGAAGTAATTTGTTTCTAGTGGCATCTTTAGCTTCATGTGCAGTCAAAGACGTGGCCGTCTTCCTGTTATTCTTCAGTATGTGGCGCTAGTTTTTCATTTACGACAAAAACAGGTGCTAAATATTGGTGTCAGTTATAGTTATTTTTTTACACTTTGCTAGTCTTTCTGAGTCACTTCATGTACTCACTTTAGCTTTCATTGTTCTGATTCTTTTCATCCCCTCTTAAATATCTGCTGTGTGTTTGCTCTAAGAGCTAAAGGCTGGATGTCGAGGCACAAAAAGAAAAGGGGGGGAAGGGGGAGCAGCAGAAACAACTCAGGAATGTCATCCAGCCAGCCAGTCAGTGAGGCCAGGGCAGGCTAACTGCAGAAAGGCCACAAGCCTTTGAAGTCCGCCTTGACAGTTGTGGACCCTGGACGCTCCCTGGCACAGTGCAGCAAAACCTGATCACGTTTCATTAGCTTGATGGGAAAATCAGACAAACAGTTCACTTGAGGTTTATTTTAGTGCTGCTATCCTCTTGTCAAAGCAGAGAGAACTTAACAAAAGTGCACAGGCCCACGTGCACAGACACACACATGCACACACACTCTCCGGAATAGCATGTAGAGTTCACTTTAGATTAAGCCACAAAGAACACATTCATCTTTTTAGCTCCGGCCAGTAGTTTGATGTGTTTCAGTCTGTTTTTTGTTTTGTTTTATTGTTCTGCACACACACACACACACACACACATATGTAGCTTGATTACATTACTTTGTATTTTGACTTAAATCAGAAACTTGTGCACTTAAATCTTGGCATGTTTTACATATATGACCTTTGCTGGCTAAATTAATTCCCTTGGTCTGTAGCTGAAGTTTATAATTCCACAAAATATTATTTAAACTGTATTTTTTTCTCCCACTGAGGAAAGATTCCTGGAAAACCTTTTATATCTAGAGGCTCGTTAAGCATTGCATTGCATCTCATGAACCATATATGAAAATACAGGCAAAGTTGCAAAATGTTTGAAAAACATACCTACATAGGTTAAAATACAGACATTAGTGTTTTATCTTCACCTTACATGAAATTCAGACTGATTTGTAATAAAATCATTTACCTTTATTGGTACGATTACAGCACATTAGTTTTGTAACTTACTAAAGTCACTTGTTAAGTCACACTTTTTTATCCATGAAATCCCCATAAAATTTTTAGTATGTAGTCATCAGTCTCACTTTCCAAATGGGAACTGTACTTTCACTTTTTATTTTTCCAGATTATTTTAAACCTTACTTCGCCTCTGCGAGCGACACATAGTCTGCAACTTAACACCTTTAAATTCACTTGTTTGGCCCTGTTATTAGTTATATCTTGGTCATATTTATCAAATTATATTTTACAAACCCTTTTATGATTTTACCATCATTCATGTATCTGGTAATGTGTTTTGTGCCTTAAGATCCCAAAATAGATCATAATTCCTGTGCTCAGGTCATGTACTGAGGTATGTCATCAGTGTCTGACTTTCACTAATGTATATCCTAACCAATCAGTATCCTAGTAAATTATGTAAAGTATTATATAGTGGTGTAGTATAGTATAGTCATAAAAATACACCTACTTATGCTTTTTGGTAGGTGGCTAATTCACATTACACATGGATGAATGAATGTACTGGCCTGATATTGATGCTGTTGTTCCAAAATCTTAGTGTAACAAAATAATGCTTAGCCTTTTTACACTAGTTTGGTTGTGCAGGATTGATTATAAAACCTCTTTACTTGCATTTTGGCACCCCGTCATTTGGTAAAAACTTAGCTGAGGAAATGCCTCTAGGGTGAGACAATAGTGTGTTCTGTGTGGCCCTGTAACTTTCACAATGATGAAATATGATTAAGACAAAAAAAATCACATTAAAGAATTACAAAGTTAATACCATTAAGGAAATTTCCTACTGAGCCAAACATTGTAATTATCTGTGTGTCTGGGTGGAAGTGCACTTCTTCATTGTTTTAGGAATTTATAATACATTTTAGGAGCTTCTGTGCTATAAGCCTGAATTATTTTTGCACTGTGCTGTAGAGACATGCTGAACGAGTGCTGTGTCACGGTGTGTTTGCGTGTGTTTGTGATAAGAAGGCAGTAAAGCTGCAGAGACAGACTCTGCTCCTGTGACTGACAGACTACAAGGCCCTATTAGATGTTATATTTAAAGTGCCTTGTCCAATCAAAGTGTCACTCACAGTGTGAGGGGAGGGTCATGATGCAATTTCTTCCATTGATTGACAGGTAACAAGCTTCTATTAGCTTTTCTGTCAGTCACAGGGCTTCTGTTTGCTGCTCTCAGGTTGTGTTTTATTTGTCTGCTGCCATGTAGTACTCCTCAAAAGTCTCACACAGCATCAAATGCATTTTTATTTCATGCTTCATGACAGAAACAGAGGAGAAAACAAAACTATGTGACTGTTTCTTTTCTGTCAAAGGGGAAATGGTGCAAAACAGCTGGTAAAGCCCACTTGAATGGCTTGCTTTAGGATGTAATGAGATGCTGAGAGTGAGGCTAATCTCTATTCTTCGGCTTAAGTCCACTGTTTAACCAGGGACATGAATATATGCTTAGTAAATGGCTTTTCCCTCTGCCCTGGAAGCAGTTTGTTCACTTCAAAGGTTAAGGGGTGGGGGGGGGGGGGGGGGGGGTGTAGTGTTGGCACTCCTCCTTCCCTACTAAATCCCTGTCTTCATGTCATTTCCTCATTTTGTCTCTTTTTTCATTTGGGCTTCTTTTTGGCGGCTTTTCTTATTTACATCAGAAGCTTTTATTTTTTTTTTTGCCTTGACTTTAGCTTTCTCCTTTTACCCCCTTCCTTTTACAACAACAAATACTAAATTTAGGAAAGTTGAAATCATGTTTTCCCACAAAACAGGTGTTTAAAATTGATTTATGCAAATTGTTTTCGCTGCCTTTCACAATTGAAAACATATTTTTGTCTCTGTATCTCCTTTTGCCTCATCGTACCTTGCATCATCTCATTTCCCCCTCCTCACTCCCTCTCTTCCAACCACCTCTGTATTTGTAGGACTTATAAAGAAAAAAGCGGTGTTGGTTACAAATCCTGGGAATCCAGGTAAAGCCTGGAGAGGCTTTAGTTGCTTTAGCCTTTAGAGAGGCTAAAGCAACAAGGAAAGGAGAAAGTTGAGGGGCATCTTTTTAATGTGAATGCAGAGGCAAGAGAAAGGCAATGCTTGGACAAAAAAGGGATAATCTGTGAAATCTGTCGAGGTCAAGGGTCAACTTCCAGCCAGCCATGTGCGTCTAGGCGTGTGGGTGTGTGTGTGTGTGTGTGTGTGTGTGTGTGTGTGTGTGTGTAAGTGAGTGTGTGTGCGTGTATGTGTTGAGATTAACTTAAAGAGGCTGTGAAGGAAATGAGTGGAAAGTAAAAGGGGGTGTTTATCCTTTTAAAACTCACTTCACAACCAACACACTTGGGAGATCCAAAAGAGAGCCTGTCTGGCTTGGCAACACAAACACACACATACACACACAATATGTATGCTAATCATGCGAATTTTAATTAAGTTTTGGCTATTTTGCAATGAAACGGAAAACACATACAGTAATTGTTCCTCCTTACATACAGCTGCGTGATATAGACATTTTCATTAAAATGTCCCACTCTGTTTGAGTGTGCTCTCTACTTTTTAGTTGAGAAATTACTACAAGGTTAAAGTGATCCTTTCTAATTGGAAATGTACATCCTGCTTTAAATTTATATTGGCTCCTTTTTAGGATTGTGATTTAATTTTAATTACTTTGTGGAATTAATATGGAGACCCACAGTGTACAAAACTGACTGAATAAGATATTGTGAAATAATCATACTATAGGATAATGTCTGGCATGGTGTCAGTATTCAGTAGTGAAAATTGTCTTAAATTGTAATGTCACTTGATATTTAAAAAAATTTTACTTTAGAGTTAGAAACAATGTTTTAACGGGTACACTGTACATATGGATATGAACATTGTATTTAAATGCAGAAACTCACAATTTTAAAATTTACATAAATAAGACATTATGAAATAAATACCTACACAAGAAAAGACTTAGGTTACATTTTAAAATCTGCCTGAGAATGTTATCATCAAAAACTCAATCTAAAATTATGTTGGAATTATGTGTCCTAATTTATACAAATTATATGATCAATATGGAGACCTGACTAAATACTGACAAAATATTAAATTTAAAACATGAAATTGTGAAATAATTGAAATGTTGTAAGGCAGATAATATAAATGTTATTTCATTCTGCTTATTCTTCCAATAAAAAATCATGTCATTTGTTTCTGTAATTCTGCAGTTTATCCTCAGCCATGTCTTGTGTTGGTTTGATCAGAAATTCCTTTTTAAGCTTGAACACTGAGAGTTTCCATAGACTAAAGGTACAGTATGCAATGTGATTTGCAAAAGTTCCTTATTGTAGCTTTAAAGTGCAAGATTAACCTTTGGCTTGGCTAACAATCCAGAAACTTCCTGATTTCAGATCTGAAGTAGAAACTGTTTCATAAATGATTAATTGTCTTTACTTCATGCTTTAACTGTGTCAAAACGACAGGTTCCACTTCAGTCTGTGAGAGGATCTCTGGCCACTGCAGGTGCGTCAGGGGTGAAGGAGTAAAGAAGGTCAAGGGTCAAATGTCAAGGGTTTAGGGGCAGTAAATGCTCCCACTGGGCCTGACACCTGTCACACATGTGAGGAAGATAAACTGACAGTCTGTATGTATGTGTGTTGGTTTGTGTGTGAAGATGGACACCAGTAGTACGTAAGTAGGAAAGGGAGTTAAAAAATAATGTAAAGCATGTTCAGAATGTGAGGGGTTTAGAATCACTTTAGACCGTGTCAAGTAAGTGCACGTGTGTGTGTGTCTGTGTTTGGAAAGAGTCACAAAGCACCTTGCATGCTGCACCTGTACCCAGAGCTCAAGTTACATCTTATAGACATTTGGGGAGAGGAAAGGAATGTGTGTATTTCTGTCACCTGTGGCCCACACACACATTTCACAGTAGAAATCAGTGGGGCCCACACATGTGAAAGGGAGCAATCTGCAACTGAGCTGTGTAATTATTAAAATGTAATTTACACCAGTCCACTGCCAGTCCACTCCAAACACACAACAGAATATACAACAGAAAACAACTAACACAGTAAGAAATGTATATAGTTTAAAATATTTAGCAAATGAGCATAGCTGCACAATACGTACAAAATGTTTTATATTAATGAAATGGGGTAGATGTATAGATGTAGGAGTCCTCAGGCAAATATTTTGTCTTCTAAATAAAAATAATGGAAATTTTTTTAAGATCAAATAGGATTAAGACAAAATGTACAAAAACAGGGTGGATGATGCATTGAGGGCTGACATACATATACAAAGTAAAAAAAAAAAATACAGAAAATAGCAGTACTGCTTTTTTGAAGTTTGTTTGTCTGCCAAATGAACAAATGTAAAGTCTTTCCAACCAGATCTTAAGATCTTTCCGACCAAGAGCTTTTCCCCACAGTTTGGTACACAACAAATTAGACTCGACAAGACATGAAATTGGTGTTTTGACTGGGGAGTTCTTAACGTCAGGCTGCTACAATATGTGTTTGTCCCTGCACTCGTTTTTGACATTAGAGCTCTGAGCCTACCCTCAGTTAGTTTGCTAACAGCTTCTATTTTCTGCTTTGTAGGTTTGTTTACTGTGTGGGGCAGTTTTTTCCAGCGCCCCACATCCAAAATGACTTGGAATTGGAGCTTTGCATGGGGGAGGATGCAGGCTCTGTTTTACAGATAGGACGGACAGATTTGATGTAGGAGAGAGGCTCTGGGTTTTTGCTTTTTCTAAAAGGAATTAAAATTATTATGATAAGATTTTTTATAGTGTTTTACTGGTGACTGTGCTAATTGTTTTTAAATGGGACACCACCTATTACTACCCAGGCTATTAAAACATTGTTATGGGTCTTCTGCGGTTCTGGATGGCTGGTGTTGTGGGATGTGGGTATTTCAGGCAGGGTGGGGTTTAACATAAGATGCTGTTATGTTGCATCGTGGGAAATGTAGTAGTCAGCTTTTTTTTAAAAATCACCATTTTAAATTTTTTTATTGCATATATTTACATATTGGGAGTGAGTTTTGCAAAATGTCCTGCATCTTAGAGCAAGGGGTGTAGCTTTGACAATTTAATCCCTTTGCACTTATTATGTTGAAAGCATTTTTGATTGATTGGTGACATCACAGAATATTTGGTTTATATTTTACCTGGCCCCTACTTGCAACAAATGCTAACTCTATCTCAGTAAAGGTACTTGGTACTGCAGGAAACTTCATTACATTTTTAAAATGTCCCCATATATTTTGGCAGCCATTCATCAGTTTATTAGTTTATCAGTTAATCAGTTAATTATCTATCAAAACAACACTGAAAGCTGTGCCTTTTCTCTAAATCATACTGTTTGTGTGTTTTGTGTGTATGTATGCATTGTCTCTCAAGTGCATGTGTGCTGCTGCATCTGTGAGTGTGTAAACTCCTGAAAAACGCCCAAAGCCTTGTAAAACAACATTAATGGTAATTAATAAATCAGTAAAATGGCAGAAAACACCTCTCTACACATCACTTAGTGTTTGGAATGATGCCATTTTCTTTCTATGTATGGTGTGTATGTGTGTGTGTGTGTATGTGTGTGTGTGTACGTGTACAAGCCATGCACTAAGTGGAATAATAAAACTGTGACCCCAGGAGGCAAAGTGATTAAATTATAATCAGCGCAGATTAATTAATCTATAATATTTATTCCTATTATGGCGAGAGGAGAGGAGGCGCGAAGCTTAGAAAAGGTTATGTGCGCACGCTCCTTGCTCTTTGTCTCTGTGAAAAGCGATGCTCGGGGGTGGGAGAGGCGACAAGGCCCCCTTGACAACGCAGGCAGAAGGTTATTGCTGATATCAAACGCCCTGCATGCAATTATCTGTCACAACAAATAATTAAGAGGGCTGATAATGAGGAAATTAACATTTCCATTGTGAAGCTGCTTTATTGTCTGCTTGGGTCACTGCAGAGGAGGCTTCGAGAGCTACTGAATGAATTATCTTTCCTGTGTGTGTGCTGTAGTCTTTAGAGAATCATAACCAGACAAGCACAGGGATGCATTAGAGAGTTTGTGTGTATTTGTGTGTGTGTGTGTGTGTCCTTATGTGTGCAGGCATTTTGTGCAGATATACTGTGCAGCACTGAGGCCTCTTGGTTAGAGAAAATTAAGAAAAACAATCAGTGTTACCAGATTTGTGTGACATAAAATATACTATTGAGAAGTCTTGAAAATGCATTCATCCCTAACGCAGCTAGTAATAATTATGTCTATAAAGGGATTTTTATTTGGCTGAACTTGCATGTCATTATGTTTTTTTCAGAAGTCTCTGATTAGTTAGTCACCATTCAATACACCTGATCCAGGTAATTATCAGTGGGTAGGGCAGAAATAGTTGGAAAACCAGAGGGATACTTGAGAACCAGGATTGAGAACCTTTGGTCTATGGAATATTATCATGGGATTTTTCAGTGTTTCCTTACATTTAGTAGACATAACCATTAGTTGAGTAATTAATAAGTAGGCAATTGATTTAACTGTCGCTAGACCGAGAAATACATTTAAAAGTGCCTTATATTTTCCTATTTTCACAATTAACAAATTATTTGTAAAATGTAAAAGAAACTTTGCCTACAAAGACATGAACTGAAAAGCATTGGATGGATAACTTTGACAATTAACCTGAATTACAGCATGAAGCCCTGTTCACCATGGCAATGATGTGTTTAGTCCAATCAGAGGATGAAGTGAGGATAGATGTGAGAGAAAGAGAGAGAGAGAGAGACTTGTCTCTGTGGGTGAGCTGGTAGTGGTTTTGTGGGGGGTGGGTGGCCAAGTTGGAGATCTCTAGGTGGGGAGTTTTCACAGGAACTTGACCCCCAGACTCACACACAAACACACACATCCACACACACCCACAGACTAAGAAGACCTAAACTTGGCCTCACATAGAACGTCAAAAATGTGTCAGTCAAAACACATCCACAACCACGGCCTTTATAGGATGTGTGTGTGTGTGTGTCTGTGTGTGTGAGAGAGAGAGAAGGAATATTTCCTGGATTTTGAACTCCCACTGATTTACACAAATAGGTTCAGGACAGTCCCCCCAGCAGGTCTAAGTGTGTGTATGTACATTTGTGTGTGTGAGAGAGTGTGTGGTGTGTGTGTGTGTGTGCGCGTCTGTATTGGCATGACAGCTCTCGCACTGCCCCCCAACCCCTGCAGCTTATATTGAGGGTCATTCTAATACCCCAACATGTTTAGGAAGAGGCAATGACACCGCATTGTTCGCCCACAATGGTGGGCAGACGAAGGGCGCTGGAGGTCAGAGGAGGGGCCACCGGACAAAAGGAAGCGCGGACGCTCACTGCTCGTCTCTTTTCACCCGCCGTGTCTAGACGGCAATGTTCCACGCAGGGCCTCGGAAGAAAAGAAAAAGACAGAGAGAGAAGGGAAAGGAAGAAAGAATGGATATGGTGGAGGAGGGGTGGGAGGTGGTTGGCCTTGTCTGGTGGTCTGAAGACGGTCTTGACAGAAGAGGAAAGGGCCGATAAAGGTCACAGCTAGCCTTATATGTGATGTGAAGGTAGGGGGTTGATTAAGGGAAATACAAAAACTGTAATAATGCTGCCTTCCAGGACTGTTGGAAATCCCCAGTTATGACTGTGAATGTTTCAGTCATCTTCAGGAGCAGCTTCCGAGCAAGCTTTCTTTTTTGGATTGTCACAAGAGACTTTTTATTTACAGCCTTAAAACTGAAAATTACAAGGACGATTTCAACGCGAATCTGCAAAGTCATTAACATAAATGTTCCACAATAAAACATTTTTATGGCACAATTCTCCAGTCTACAGTACTCTGCAATCATAAATAGGCTCAGTTTTTATTGTCTCAATTGCAGTTTTACTTATGAATATAATGACACTGTGTTGACCACAAACCAGGCATTGTGAAAGTCTAGACTTAAGTTAAAACCGACACAGAAAATAAAAGAGACAGAAGACAGGGCAGTAAGAAAGAGACAGACTTATGACATGTGACTTTGAATGTACAGACCACAGTTGTGATCAGGGTCTATGTGTACAGTAGTGTGTGTGTGTTTTAGTAGGTTCTCAATGCAAGTGGCAGCAGCATTGCATTGGTGCAGGGACCCCCCAGCCTTCACCAAATCCTTATTTTAACACTGTACTAACTTGTCCGGTCCAATAAACCTTTCACCCTGGGGGTCGTAAATCGCCAAACAACTGGTGTGGTTGGCCCTGCCACCCACTGTGACATGCCAGCAGGCGGGCGTAAAACGGGCATGTCAAATGCCATCAGAGAGGAAACTCTAGAGGCCCGCTGGCTGCTTTTCCCACTCCTTCAGAAGCAGAGATGGTGAAACGAGCATGAGGCCACAGAGGCCTCCCACTTTATCAGATTTAGCCATTTGCCTGCACTCCTGTTAAATGGCAAAGACAAATTGAAAATAATCACCATAAAAACTATTACTGGATATTCAGCAACTGTAGAAAAAGAAGAGGGCAAATGTAAATCAGTATATAGTCCAAGGTAAAATACAGCAAAATAAAGATGCCCAGATCCTAAATCCCATTTGTGCGTATGTTGATTTGGCTGAGCTTTTAGGCCGGATGCCCTTACTGACAACCCTCCCCAATTTCTATTGGGCTTGGGACCGTCACTGCACGGCTGGGGATGGGGATGGGCTGTTTGGAGGTTCAGTGTCTTGCCCAGGGACACTTCAGCATGTATTCAGGAAGAGCGGGGCGTAAACCTCAGATCCTATGGTGGGTAGGCAGCCACTCAACTAACTGAACCACTGCCGCCCCTTATGCCCAGATCCTAAATATTGTTTGAAAAACAAACAATAGTAAACTGTAACTGACTGTGATCTCATATTAAATAGCTGAATAAAAAAACATTATTATGTAAGTATAAAAAAGTTTTGACAGAGAAAATAATTATTTAGTTAAGCTTATTTCGGTTTAGGGCCTACAGTGTATAATCATTTACATTCCACACTCTAATATTCCTAAAAATATTTTTTTAAATCTAATTTTATCTGTATTAAAAATCTTTCCGTATATGTCTGTCACTGTTTAAAAAGTAACAAATTTTGGATCACCAAACTAGTGGCAGTTTCATTTGTTAACAGCTCTAATTGGATTTCAGATTTCAGAATTCAGCATATTGCTCAATAATGGTATTAAACCTCATAACACAGTTTTATTGGACAATGAAAATAAGAGTGTAAATAAAGCCCCAAAATGAAAACAGAAAAGGTTGTAAGGTTGTAAACTACAAAATGCTAAAAGGATATGAAGTGTGTTTTTCAAGTGAGTCGTTTGAGGTTTTTGCTTCTTTCAAATTTCCCACCGCAGTATTTTTTTCTATTGCTGTTCTCTTAGCAGTATCCCCTCCTCCTGTCTGTTTTTCTGCTGTCATGCCTGCTGATGAGCTGGATCTTCTCCCTCCCATTTCACCCTCTCCTCACACACACTTTCCTGCTCTCTCTCTGTCTCTCTCTCTCTCTCTCTCTCTCTCTCTCTCTCTCTCTCTCTCGCTCTCTCTGTATTAGTGTGGCCCCTCATTTCCATATGAAAGTGCAGACGGGGCCCCGGTGGTCCCGAGAGTGCACCGACAGACCGTGCGCATCCCCATTCAGCTCTCACTTCCTCTCAAACAGCTTGCTGAATCAGTCACATTTTTGCTTTGGTGCCATTATTCTATTCTATTCTATTCCATTCTATTCTATTCTATTCCATTCGATTCTATTCTATTCTACTCTATCCAGTACCATCGGATCACACGGGTCTTGATATCAGCCCAGATTTACATTAAATAAAAAATAACCACACCCCTAAACTCACCTTCAAGCATTTTCAGATTTTTCTGCATAAACACACATATATTCACCATCTATCAATAAATGGGACAGCACTTAGAGAACTGATTCACCTAATTAGCAATCAATTAGCTTGTTACCACCAGCTGTAATTACCTTTTATAGAGCCAGAGAGGAGTGCAGCTGCTGCCACTAATAAAACGTGGAGCCTCCTCCCCAGCCCTCCACACCTAACAAGCCCTGTCTCAGAGAGAGTTATGGGCCAAGGGGAGCAGCTAGTGTGTAAGTGTGTATGTGAGGAAAGTGTATGTCGCAGGCAGGGGGGCTCAGCAGAGCAAATACAGTCCCCAAGGGGCCTCTCTCTTCTCCATTTCTAACGGGCTTAAATCCTGTTTTAATGAATATAGGGTCAAGCTAAATGGGAAATCCATCATGGCAATAAAAGGAGGAGGCTTCAGCCAGGGAGGCTTTTAGATGTGAATGGGCTGACTTTTGACGGTAACGGACGTTTATGGATCTAACTTCTCCCCTTTTTTTAGTCAAAACTAGCATTGTGTTTTCTGGAAATGGTTCAGTACTCTGATCCAGACAACATCTCAATGCAATGAAATGTTATGATGATCACTAGTAATCTCCAGCCTTCTTCTTAACTCCCCTATGAGGTTGACATTCGTGGTTTTAGGTGAATTGCTTTCACAGCTATTAATTGGCTCGTCGTAACATTTTGTACACACATTCCTATACCTATCATGATAAATTGCGACACATTTGGTGACCCTCTCGTGTTGTGTTTATATCTAGTGACATTCTCATGTGTGTAAGGTGTTACAGTACATGGAACATAGAAAAGTTGCACTTAAACTGAGATGTTAAAATTGTCCCCAGTATATCTGTAAATGTCAGCATCTTTCAGAGTATGTTAGGATACTGATGTACTGTATTTGTAAACTAAATAGTGCAAAAGCTGCTATCTGATTCTCTGCAATCATTTTTTCTTATAGGTAAAAATTAAAAGGTAAAAATTTAAATTGACATGCAAAAACAATAAATACTGTTGTTGACTGACTACTTCTTACAAAATAATGTATTTTGTTTGTACAAAAGTATAACTTTATAAGACTGTTGATATGTAGGGCTGCATAGCATTTATCTCTTAAGGTGAAACCTTTTGTAAAAAGTTTTGTTTCTTTATGGACATACCTCTTCTCCTCTACTCTCCTCGTGCCCTTAAGCATCCAGGAAACCTTCCTTTAGAAATTCATCTCCTATAATCCACGATGCTTTGCTTTCTACTCCCTGAGACTATCCAAGCTTTGACTATTTATTAAAGGCAAACTCTGAATCCTTTAATCCTAAATGCAGCGTTTTATCCCCTGAAGCAGTGAGAAAATAAATCAGCAGTTTTTTTTTTCCCAGCAGCACAGGGGCTCACAAATACCTATTTGGATCTGTGGTCCCCTGTTTACTTGCAGCAGCATGTGGGCTAACAAAGGCCCCAAGTGACAACCAAGGTTAATCCTATATGTCGCCATTATGCGGGGTCAAGCTTCCACACCAATTATTTAGTGTGTCATTAATTTCCAACCTGCTAGTGTTGCGGCAAGAGCAAGCTGCCGCTGCTCAAGTCCCCCAGTACTCACACACACACACACACACGCGCGCGAACATACGTATGAAGATGGATACACACACTCACACGCACATACAGACACAGACACAATGACTCGCTACATTAGCTAAATGGCCAGATCTCTGTCTCTCTCTTTTCCTCTCTCTAATGAGACGGGTCTCTGGATCATGTAGTCTATTCATCATTCTGCTTGTTCCAATCTGGCTTTTCTTTTATCAGGGTTTGGTTGGAGGGTCGAAGTCATCACAGGCAACATAAATCACCTGTCAGCATTGGTCCCTATGCTCCCATAATGCTCTTTTAGTGGATCCAAAGCTATTATTGACAAAGGTACAATGGCCAAAGTGGATCTGACCATTCTTGTTCATAAGAGCTAGGTTAATGTCCATTATTTTGTTGTAGTTATTTACTATTTTGGTTCTTTTGTGGCAAATACTTTATTACAGAACCGCTAAATAAACATCAAACAAACTATTTAAGCAGGTTTTAGCCAAATCCCTGCTTAAAGCTTTAGAGGTCAGGTGTGCGTACAAATTTCACCACTGTAGTATGTTAGCATGTCTGTATTAATCTCTGGCTCATCCGTCAAAGTTAACTACAGTAGAGCTGCTAAGTAGGATGAGCTCCTTTTGAGCACCTCGGGTTTAAGAAGTCTCTTTCATTTTTTCCCATAGACAATGTTACATGACTCATAGTTGGAGCACTTTCATGGCTTGGATCATGTCTTCCAGCTGAAATATCAATACAAAAGATTAACATCTGTATTGGAAGGTAAGTGGTTCTTTGATATATTACTGCTAGCAACTTACAGCCCCATTTTCTTTATTTTTAAGCTCAACAGCCTGATTTTGAAATCTCATGACTGCATCAAAGATCACCTGAAGGTGAGTTTAGGGTGTTGACTGAAAAAATGAAAAATAATTCAAAATTGCTGATAAAAACAAACTTTTAATTCTATTCTTGATGTTACACCCCATCGTGGTGGTCTGTTTACTTTGTTCTTTTCACTGTGATAGCCGTGGATGAGAGAAATGAACAACTTAATTAGTCTCCCACTTTGCATTATGAGATATTGCTTAGGTTGAAATTAACTTTCTAATTCTTGCTCAATGTTGGGTGAATTTTGCAGCTATGGTGCCTTTGTTTTGTTAACAACAACAAAGCATTTTGACATTTTTTAATGTTGAAAAAGATTTAATGTCCTATCTAAATAAATAATTACTTTACGCAACAAGGAAACTTGCAACATTTGTGGAAACCAGGACAAATGAAAATGATATATGCCACCATGTGTTGGCAGTGTTCATAGTTGAAAAATATGAATACAAAACACCCTCAGTGCACTTGTGTACATGGCTTTGGTCATTCCATGGTTCAGATATAGTGGGCCCCTCAGTGTATTTCGGTCATTTCACTCATGGCATGCCATGAGAAAAAATAGCAGCATGAAGAAGCATTTAACCTCTTTCAAAATCCTGAGAAACACTTAAAAAAACAAAGTAAAAAGAAGATGCCTCTGCTATCTCTTTTCATGAGAAACTTGACTTCTCAGCCCCCACAACTGCAGCTAGTCCCTCAGGTCTGATCAGAAAAGACAGGATATGACCTCATGTGTAACTCCGTGACCCAAGGAAGTGCTACAAAAGAAAATGTGAGTTCATCTAGGGAAGACTTGCACGAAGGATGAGGTTACAGTTTGACCTCTGTTGGAATCTCTGGTTTTGTTTTACAATAAACACTGTAATGTAAATGCTGTCTGTACAACTGTGAAGGGACTTGGTGTGTTTGGCTTTTTGTGCTCCCACTTTGAAGTTCATGTGGATTCCTTAGGTGGTGCATCACAGGGTACAGGTCTATCCTTCACATGTTGGTGAAGTTGTTTTTGCCTGTTCGAACAATAAATTTGATTCTGTATATTTCTGAGAAGAATCTTTTGAAAAGCAAACAAGGAACTCATTTTCTCTCTTTTTTTTTTTACAGTTTTAGAGGCTGTGTGGGTGCGTGCGTGTGTATGTGTATTTTCTTGGACAAAAACAAATATCAAGGTTCACCTGAAACCACTTCTTGGTTGTCTTCATGCATAGTTACACTCCCATCACCCTCATGCACTGCTCACTGTTTGTCAGGTCATGTTTGACTCTGTTTACCGTGTTTGTGTGTGTGTTTGTATCGGCTTGTGCTGCTGGTGCTGACCACCTCAGACAAAGAAGAACCCACAAGGGAGGGTACTAAGGTTTGCTTGAAAATGTGAACATCTTAAGGCTGACTGAGAGAGAGAGAGAGAAATGAATGGGAGGAGGGTGAAAACATAAAAAAAAAGGGAATTGAAAAGGGAGGAAGTGTGAGACAGGCTTTACCCATCATTCTCTGGTCAGCAGCCAAGTGTACAGATCAGTGTGATGGGAGCACAGTCTGTACACCTGTTCAAACCAGCTGGCCACCAGTACCTGTCTCAGTGGCAGCCTCACCCTCAGACACACCCACACACTGGCCAAGGAGGGGGGTAGTCATGGATGAAAGAGTTTAGTTTTTGAGTGAGTGCAGGCAAGAATCGAATAATATATGGGTACATCTGTGAGTGTATTGGGGTATTTTTATCGAACTTAATTATTATTATTAACAGTGAGCTCATGTGAGTGGTAGTTGTTGAGTTGAATTTTCAAATGACATAGTACCAGGAGTACCTCTATAGATATATCTCAGCATTAGCTGTTTTATTGCAATGTAACCACTGAGTTTTAACACTGAAATACATGCATGAGGCACTGTCAGGAATGACACAAAGGTTCTAGCAGTAGTTTGTATTTTGATTAAAAAGTGGCTGCTTTTCCTAGAAAGACACAAACAAGTGGTCAAAAAAGGAGAAAGCTGCAAGAAGTGGAACTTGAACAGGAATGTCTCCAGGTCTGGGAAAGGACGAATCAAAAGAGGAAAGGAAAAAGAAATATTTCTTCTCAGTAGATTTTATATAGAAAAAGCAAATGCAGGAATAAGGGAGGGGGAAAAAAGAAGGAAATATCCACATGAATGAATAAACAAATGACCCCTGGGCCCTTCTCTCTTCTGGGCACCACAGATGTGTGTGTGCACCGGGTGATAAACGCCAAACCAATAGAAGCAATACGACAGCAGCCATAATAAAAGGCCTAAATAGCATTTGGCTGGTGTAATTACTGCTGGCTGGTCTGCTCTTTGTGTTGGCGGACACCAGGGTCCTGTTGAGAAATTATCCCTCAATGGGTGCTGACGAAATGAGGTGGGAGAGGTGCAGTGAGGTCAGAGACGAAGCATGTACGCAGCTGACTGGTGCTCCAAAAGCTAACACTTAATGGCACGCTGTGTGTGTGTGTGTGTGCATGTGTGCATGTGCGTTGGCTGGTGTGTGTGTGCCATCCTTTTCGTTAAAGCTGCAAGACCAGCTTCTCTGTATTTCTAACCAGGCTGTTGAAGATGGCACTTGGCTGCCCCCTTATTAAATTCCTCACAGGGATAATAATGTTCTCGACATGGAAGATCACATTCAGCAGACCTGACACGCTGACACCAGCCGCCAACGCCTGCAAATGTAAATTTCAGCAGATTAGACATCTGTAAGCAGCTTTTGTGTGTGTGTGTGTGTGTCTGTCTGTGCATTGGTGAGTAGTTGTGAGTGGGTGTTAGAGATTGGTAGAGGGGTCGAGACAGAGGAAGAGGGTGTTTATATGTGTGTGCCTCTGTCTCAGATCTCGTCCCCTAAAATAGACTCTAAATAAACCTCAGTACTTTCCCTCTAGCAGTGTTCTCGATCATTCACTGTACACTGGAACCAAAACCCCTCAGCTTGACGTTTTTATGGATGTTACCTATTTAGCAACCTTGTCGAATTTTAGACAGGATACTTATATATAAACTGATCCAGGTACAAGGCTAGAGAGTATTTCTACAGCTGATTTCAAATTGACTCCTGTATTAAAGTCTGTTTTGTATCTCTTAGTTTAATAAAGTGTTTGAGGCATTTACAAAGCTTTAACATTTTCTTTTTCCAAGAGCCTCGTTTTTATGGAAGATTTAAGACATCATAATCAAAACAAAAGAACGCTTTTCCTTTTTATGTATCTGTGTTTTTGGTGGAAAATTGCTTTCAAAACAACATAAAAAATAAAATTACATAAAAAAATGTTTATTTCGTTAAATAATTTTTCATCTAACATGTTTTTCATTTGAATACAAAGAAGAAATCATATGACAAAGAAATACATTTTTTAATTAGAAAGGAGCCAAAAAGTTACATTTGAAATAAATATAAACCATAAAAACGTCACATTTGAAAACAGTCGTAATGGTCATGGTCTCGTTTGTTGTATTTTCACAGTAGCTAGCAGGGCCCGGTTACAGTTAGGAAGCCCTCCACACTATGCACATTGTTTACATTCCCTGTCACCCACATGTCCCCCACATTGCAGCTTTATTATTTGCCCACGTGAAGACCTCCAAAACCCCATGCTTCTATAAGCTTGATTTTAACTGACTGGCCTAAGATTGTGGTTTAAATTAAAACTATGCTTTGATAAAGGATCCCCTCAATAAAATGGGGCCGTAATTAGCTAGATGCAACTTATACTGTGCTACAATTTACCCCACACTCACATAGCTAGCAGTTTTTGTCTTTGCTTTAGCTGCCGCTATTAATAGTTTATATGAACAACTTCGCATACTGTTCACTAATGAAATGTGAATTCTTTGAATCAAAGAATGCCTATTGAATATTGTTTCTTCTTTCAGTGTCTGATACGTCATTCTGAAATGTAAAAATGGCTCAATGACCTTTTTTTTAACTCCTTGACATTGCAAACGAATCTAGTTTTCAAAGCTCAGTGTAAACACATTCCTCTTCCCCAGATCACACCTGACATCAACCAGCTATCATATTACGTCGAAATGTGTTTTAGAGGATTAGGCCGAGCTGGTGACAGTATTGATCAGTGATGCATGATATCTTATTTCCTCTCTTGCTCACTGTCTACAGTATGTACTGTATGTCTTTCACGAGAAAGTCTGTCAGGGCTGCTTGTATTATCTTTTACCAGTTTTCTTTGTCTAATGTCTTAGTGTACACAGGCATATGTGCAGTTGTTCTACTGGAAGCACAGATCTGAAACCGTGCCTCATGCTTCTATGGCTTCAAAATGGCATTTTAAGCACATTTTATTTTTAGATTGGGCTCAGATACAGGAACGTGTTTTGAGGTGAATATTGTGCACTTTCCTGTGATTTACAAGTGATTTTCCTGCAGTGTAACCTTGCCACCTCGTACTCCAAGCTGGGTTAAACAAACAACAATTCTGCTTCTAATTGCTGAGTTATTTTCACTTAACAAGCCTGAAAAATTTTGTGTCTGTCAGTGCTGTTGATTGTGTATACAGGAAATCATAGCACATGTGCAGAAATGGGTACTTTGGGTGTGTTTCTGCTTGCACAAGTGTGTGCCTGCTGTGTGTTTAGCTACAGTATGTGCACGTGTCAGCATCACCGCTCCATCTCCCACGGCGTCTCCTAGAAGCTGACAACTGGATAATAGCTTTTTACTTTTCCAGAGCAGGGCTCCGGAGAGAAATAATATGATTATAAATCATTATTCAAATAGAAAGGTAAGGCACGGCGCTCAGGATAGTAAGAGAGCATGATAATAGCATCATTACCTTTTTTATTTATAATTCAGTATCTTTTTTTTTTTTTTGCAAACGTGGCAACTCAACCTAATGCGGGACTAGAGGGGATTTCTGCCTGTCCTATGAGGAGGTGTACATGAATCAAATCATTGTGGTGGGCAGCAGGGAGGGCAAGATGAAGTGATGTTAGAGAGGGAACATTTGTTATAGGGGTGGGTATTTGAAGGGATTTAGCTTCTTACTACAAAAAAAAAATCTTTTACATGTGAAGTTTTGGTTTTGGTGTTCAAGTAAAACCATCCCATCAGATACAGATGAAGTGCATTGCATAAAAGCATACACATTAGATGTAGTGTTGAGGAACTTGCTAGTGGCCAGGCAGGATAAAAAGTATGCATTCAACCCTAACCCTAGTGGTGATACATCCCTTCCCAAGTCAACACAGTCGCAGTGAAAATAAATCAGACATGTTTTTGTCATACAGCATCTTGTTCAGTACTAAACAAAAAATGGACTGTAACCAACACACATCAGACTAACATTGTAAATATTTACATAAAATATAAAAATAGAATTAAAATCAAAGTAGCTTATGGGAAACAAGCAAAGAGAGCAAAAATAGCATGATGAATTATAATAACAAAATACCAAATTGTAAATGTATAATTCTCTGCAACATGTTGTCATTGTTAAGTTTAAAATATTAAACTGTGATACTCTCAGCATGTTTAGGAAAGGCTTTAAAAAAAGTTACAGACTGCTGTAAACACAAATGGTAGTTGCAAAATATGTTTACATATTTTTTAGAGAAACTCAGCAGGATAATTGTCAGTACAGGATTGTTGTTGTTGATAAATGTCAGGATATTGTCACATTTGAGGGTTTATATTTATTATTTCAATTTAAATGCCTTTAAAAACTGTATAATTATCATCTATTTTGCTTTTATTAATGCTTTTTATTCTTTAGCATGTATAAAGGTTTTGAATTGCATTGCTTGTGTTGTTGAAGTCTTAATCTGATTTGGATGCTCAAAAAACTTTTAAGCATCATTTAAAGCTCCAATTCCTGACTACTCACAGGTCTAGATCTGGTAAGAAGAGGAGCACTACTGCGCCGCAAGGTGGCTGACCTAATGTCCTGGTTATGATAGCCTTGAGAAGTGGGACTATTACAATTGGACTGTCACCTCAGATGTCTCCTGGTGCTGTGTGATTTTTAACCATCGCTCTGGTCAACAGTGCGTCCCGTCACACAGCTGACGTATCAAATGGCCTCACTATTATACACCGTAGCAACATACAAATATCCCCTCTGTCTATCCCCAACTTCTGCACTCTTGAAAAATTATTAAATGTAAATATCCACTTTCCATAACAATAACACTTATTTATCGCCCTCCAAAACCACAACCATCTTTCATTTTGGAAATGCATGACTTCCTGAAATCACTTTGCACAACATCTACAAATGTTGTGGACATGGTCTCTTGTTGCCTTGCGGCGGATTTCAGACAGGTCCCCACACACAACAGAGGACACACACTGGTCCTGGTAATTACTGTCTCCACCTCAGTTACAGACCGCGTTCATGACATGTTCATGACATGACACTTTCTAATGCTAGATCAGACTACTGTCTTGGCCCACCCAGGACAAAAATCAAAACAATGGGAACAGGGCATTGGAGGCCGCTGCTCCCCGTTTGTGATACACCCTGTCAGTCCACCTTAGGGCTCCACAGATGGTGGATGCTTTTAAGAAAGAACTGAAAACCTTCCTTTATAGGAAGCATATTTCAGCTAGATTGTTTTTAGATCATACTATTGTATTATACTATAGTATTGCTGTCACTGTAGATATTTTGTAGCAATTTGAGGTTTGCTTCAAATGTAAAGTGCATTACAATTAAAATGTATTATTACTATTATATTTGCTGCCTTGTACCTCACTTGTAAGTCGCTTTGGATAAAAGCGTCTGCTAAATGACTAAATGTAAATGTAAATGTACTATTAAGTCTAGCTGGTACAGGATTGTAGCTATTGCGCTAGCTGCTAACATGCTAGACTGAGCTAACAATTAAAAGTTTTAAGGGAGAAGGGGAAAATAGTTTTAGGATAAAGATAAGATTTCTGTAAACTCGTTAGGTCAATGGTTAAGTGGACAACAAACATACAGGTTATTCAAGTAATATTGATTTCAGTCTCATAACTTTCTCCTCTTTTGTGGAACAGTTTATTCTTACAAAAGAGGTTTAATCAAACTGCATGGGGCAACACTAATAGGCTCGAATAGTTTCCTCCCTGTCCCCCTTATGCACTCTCAATTCCGTCTTGTCAGCACTATCAGGACAGTTTGATATGGCTCAGCTCAGATTTTGTAAACAACGTTTCTTCCAGATCCAACTGTTTTTGTTTGTCTTGTAAAACAGTTGTGTTGGGAAGACAGAAAGTTCCTTGGCAAGAAGTTTTTTGAAAAAAGAACACTTTCAAATGCCTGGTAAAATGTCTTTTGTTCTTGGAGAGCAAATCCCTTTGGTTCCTCCTAGATTCATCTGTAGTTGCTTAAACTTGGCTGACCTCAACAGCTGATTTGTGTATAATGAAATCAGACTTTGATTCAACTTTGAGTCCTCAACCATGTCAGAGTCAGTTTTTGTTCCGACTGTAGTTTAAGGGATTTATCTGATGCTCTTTCCCCAGCATCATTTTGGCAGGGGGACCATTCTGGGACTTAACTAACTGCTTTGTTATTCTGCTGCTGTTCAGGTATGAGCTCCTGATGAGCAGGCAGCATATCAGATGTCACTAAAATTCAGATGATTTAGCAGCCGATTAGTCACCAAGCTGGGGCTGCGTGTGGAGTATGATAGGGAGAGAGAATAGAGCAAATCCATCTTTGTCAAAGCAGAAAGATGCTGCAGCAGTTCCCTGGCTGACAATTCAAAACGATGTAAATCTGGAAAAATGTGAAGTGACTGAAACAATGTCATCTACACTGTAAGATAAGGTTGCCATTGAGCATTCCAAGGGTAAAGAGATTCAGACTTAAGAGCTGATGGAGGATCAGTTTTTCCTTTGAGGTTATGTCAGGTTATGTCTGTCTGAAGATAAAAATCAATGCCTTGATGTTTGCTCCAACAAACTGTTTCTGTTTTATCCAGCCATGTAATGTGGCTTACTGTGTAGCATGCTTGTCAGTGGTTGCACATACCGAAGAGGTGTGTCTCTACATCCTTGTGTGTATGGTTGTATGTGTGTAGGGTTTTTCATGGGGCCTCACTGAGTAGGAATCTCACCATTTGTCCTCCAGCTGATTTCTGTAAATGCAGCAAAGGGGCCCAACCTAGTAACTTTATTTTTGGCCTCCCAGCACTAAGGCTTAACAGATGTCACTTTCACCTCCTCTGCATCTAACTGCAGAGCAACAAAGGTTAAGAAAATCTTTTAAAAAAACGATTTCAAAAAGTATGGGTATGCAACAATTTATACCAACAGAAAATTAGGGTGACTTAGTAAGTGGTAGTAAGTGGACGTCACGGTGGAGGGTGATCGTGTGATGTATCAGACAGAAATTCATGTCTTGCCATAAATCTGCAATTTATATAAGCCTTTCTTTTTACTGTTACTATATTTTTTTCTTCCAGCTTAACAACGTCCAATAATGACATTTCCTTCTGGCAACATGGCCGTTATAGTCCATCCATGCAGGTCATCTGTGTGTTCATATTAGTTTAACCAGAAAAATGAAGAAAAAGCAAAGCTAGAAAAAACAAGCACCATTGGTGCCAAACACATACTGACAGATGATCAAAGTCGATCTGTAGCAGACTGCTCTAACTAGTAGTAATGGTGTTTGCTGCTTATCAGTTCAGCCGGTTCCAACTATTATCAGCATCCTCTAGTAAAAATGCTGTTACCTATAGCAATTATTTGTGAGTTGCCCTTAAGCAAGGCCCCTAACCTCTAATTAGCTAAGCTGAGCTCCTCTGTGGAGAACAAAAGCAGAGGCTTTTAATCAATGTAAAAATTGAGAATCGTTGACAAAAGAATATGCAGATTCAGCAAAAATACGCAATCTGAGCTAAAAGTACTTTTCTGTGTTTTCTCAGGTTGACGAGGTAGCTTAAGAATTCAAATTGAACCTGGGCCATTGCAACAAAATCCTTTTAAAAAATTGTGAAAACTGTCAGAGCGGCAGGGTTCTGCTGAAAGATGATAAAGCAGTGTGGGGTGGGAGATTTGACCTTGTAGCCCAGAGGAAGGAGGGGACCATCATTAGTGTGGCACCAGGAAGGTTTTACACTTGACCTGACAGCCCTCAGTGTTCAGATAAGAGTGAAGGATGAGCTTCAGATCCTCCTTGCTTCCTCCTTTTCTTTCCTCATCCTCCAAATAATTCTTTTTTGGTTAATTCAGTCAAAAGCCAACAGAATTTGTTTTAAATAAAAAGTAACATGCTCAAATCTTTACTAGGCTCTAATGGTTCTCTCCCGTAGCAACGCTTCTTCATCCCGTTCTCCTCGTCCTCCCTCCCTATCCCCGGCTACAGCACAGAGACTTGTTAAAGACTGATGTCTGCCCTAGTTTAACTAATTAATCTTTCTTGGCTGTAGAGCTTTTCCTGAAACCCAGCAGAATCCATCAGGCTACTGAGTGATCACACCTTGGTTTTTGTGGTGGTGATACATCACTTTACATCAGGTGACTAGAAAACAATACAGAGATCTGTTGGGGCTCCAGCAGTGCTGGTCTTCTCCCCACATCAGGAAGCCAATATCAGCCATTGTTTGTTGGCAGTATAGAAAGCGGTCTACATATTAGGGTGTGGAGGTCACAGTGGTGTGTATATGTAGCACTTTCTAACAATGACACTAGAGTGAGCATCTTTTCACAGTTTAATTTATTGCCTTACTTTTTATTATCTTTGACCACAATCTTTTCTTAACCATGAAGTGTTTTAGTTTCCTAACACTAACCATACCAATAATACATTTGATATTGTAGAAAGTGAGAAATATGCAAACACTGTAATTTTATTTACTTGTCTTGAGTTAGGGTTGGACCATATGTGAGGGTTGTAATGAACACTAAGCTTTTCTGTAATACCTAAGCTCTTGGTACACCAGTATGGTCTAATACAAGAGCCCATATTACTGGAGCCAACAGTACTTAGCCAGCCATAAATCTAGCTTGGTCAGGTCCCCCCAGAGAGATTCATCCTCTGACAACTAAGGAAAAAACTAAATTAAAGGTAATAATGTATGTCCAGCATTTAAATAACAGCAAATAAATCAATGTGGTTCACAGATTAGATCTTTTGATTTGTCTTGTGATGAACTAAAGGATACACATCTGTCTCCAGAGGAACCATAAGAAAAACAACAAAAGCTCATCAAAAGCTACTTTTACATAGGGATTATTTATATTGTGCATCAAAAGTGAATCCAGGACCAATAAAGCCTCCTTCCAAGGAATTGGCAGCTCATTGTTGCATGTTATGACGTGTGCTGCATGGCTGGACTTTTTTAAAAGCGATCTACTTGATTATTTCTAAATGTTTTAGTGTCTCTGGCAGTAGAAAACGAATTCCTTCTATGGACAAGTTGTGACACTCTACTGCACAGGAAATAACAAGGGTATTTATGGGAAATGTGGTCTCACTGGTGACAAATAACTAGTACTAACAAAATCTCCCACATAGATCATCTAGACGATGATATCATGTGTTTTTCACAAAACCAAAATGTTACAGGTATTTTGACAATGATTTACTGATCTTAATAATTACTATACATTGCTGGTTTCAAATCTGACCTTTTGAACATGCAGCATTTTTATCAGACAGTAACAAATTATGTTTTGTTAATCATAAAGCCAGAATAAATGGTATTGTTTCAACGTCTGAGCCAGGTACGATTGTCTGTCTGCTGGACGGCAAAGCACGGGCTCTTATGTCAAAGCTTCATTAAGTCCTGGTCCATGCTGATTGTTACCAGCTGTATATCAAGATTCTGTGTGTGTGTGTGTGTGTGCGTGTGCGTGTGTACATGTATATTTATTGGTTCATAGTGGAGGTTGGCTAGTGAAGGACAGTAAGTTATACCTTGCACTGATCTAATACATGTCCTGGCAAGGAGAAAGACAAGATTTTCTTGATATACACTGGAAATACAATGCCAAATTATAATTGTTAATATTTTTCTTTGACATGATATAATGTAAGTGAGGGAGCAGTGGCACAGTGGGGACCTAGACATTGCCAGATATATTACGGTTTCACACCACAAGCCATTAAGTCACTAATATGAACATAAAAGAACTGGTGTATAATAAATGGTAGGTGTTTGATAAAGTGAAATTCTTTAGAAGCTATGTAAATGGATAATATTAGTGTTCATGTGAAAACAGAAATACAAATAGTACAGAACTGAGGGATGGAATGTGCAGTTAATGCAAGCTGCCATGTCACAGTTTGGCTTTAATAACATAGGCAGCTAATAATGCACTTATTTATATAGAACCTATTTAAATCAGTTATTTATTTCAGCTTTGCAGGAAGCAACAATTAAACAAACTTTGTAAGTCTGCTTTCCTGTGGCAGGTAACATTATGGTTGGCCATATGAATTTATCTTCTGTTAAGAGCCTTTGGGGCTTGGAATCTGTGAATTTTTTTATTATTTATGCCAGTTAAATGACAGTTGTAATAGTCAAGTCCAGGGGAAATAAAAACATGGAAGTTGCATTGATTTTATTGTGAAACTAAATAAAGCAGGTGTTCGAATAAGCATGACAACCCAGATTTATGACAGAATGCTATGGTCGGCCAGAAGATTGCGAAATCAGTGAGTGCAGATAATTTGAAATAATTAGACTTCTTTTTTGCCAGATTTTAAATTAAATTAATGTCAAATTTTATGTCTAACAACCTGTTCAAATGCAAAGCTTTATTAATGTATACATTTTAAGTGTAACATGCACGTGCGTGTAAATCATGTGATCAAGTGGGTGGATTCAAAATTAGAACAGACTCCTCCTACATATTGGTTCCTTGGCTCACTCCAGAGTTTACAAAGGCAGAACGTATGAAACAAACAAAACCAGTTTGAACTGCAACTTTCTATATAGCCACATTCTTTTCCAACAACTGTCTTTTAAAAATCATTTTTAAGTAAACTTTTAGACTTTTCCTTAATCCTTACTACGATTTTTAGTAAAGGTCCTCATTCTTTAAACATTTTATCTTGTGTGGAATAAAAAAAAACTAGCTTGATGAATTGATAGGCCCTGGCTGATCAGTTGCAGAGCTCACTTCCACGTTTATTTGCACCTCATTCCCTGTGGGTCTCCTGCTCTCTCACGGTGTATTGAACCTGACCCTCACTTGACTTCCAAAGCCAATAAACAGCTATCACATGCTGATCAAGGAGAAGTGAAACTGTTACTTTTGGCTCCCTGTTCTCTGCTTTGATGTGAAATCATAGCAGGACCTTGGCTGATAGACTAAATATATACAGACATCTGCACCTCACTTCATTCGTGTTTGATGTGCTTTGCAAACATGTTATTTTTTTACTTTTTACCCGGCAACTGTGCAGAGAGTCACAGTGGGCTAATGAAAATCGGCTGTCGCCCAGTGATTGATTGCACGAACAGCCAATTGGAACCCTGCTACCCCCAAAATTGATTTCATGTAAACCAACAGTGGCACTGCTGCTTCTTCATTTCATTAAATGTGCCAGGACTTCAATCCTTTTTATCCATGACTTGTATTGAATTAAAGAGAGCCAGACGGGATAGCTATAGAGCCAAAATCCATATGTGCAACAGTGCAAATAATTCCACGTTTCATCAAGCTGAGAATAGAAGCATAAGAATGTGGTTGAAAAGGCAGAAAAATAAAGCATGTGCCTGATGAATTAGTCAAGTATATATCATGGAAAATGACTTCTTTACAAAGCGGGGGTCATGTACCTGAGCAGGATTTAAGAAGCTTCTATGAGTTATCATGCTATCATTCCACACTGTCAGTGCCTTATTATTTGGAGGATCGGGGATGCATGTATCATATTTCACTCCTTCTTTCGGGAACCTTCCACTGAAGCCCTGCTGGGCCTACTCATAACTGGGAGAGTTTTGGACTTCATAAGTTTTCCCAGAGAAAAGCCACAAGACTGATTTAGCTGTAATCTTATCCTATGTCTTTATAGAAGCCAGATCTGGGGCATTGTTAGCTGTGCACTGAGAGCCAGAGATATAAGAGGAGCTGTGGAAATGACTGAGTCGACTTCTAAGTTATAGGACTACAGCTGAAGAGATGAGCGATTGTGTGCTGTATGCAATGGTCTTAAAATGTTAAATATGACAGTTAAAGGACCCATGGATATTATTGCTAAAATATCAAAATTTTAACTTATTCTTGTTTCAGAGTAGACATCCATGTAATTATAATGATTACTGCCATAAGGGTTTAAAACATCAGTGCAGTTTTTTGTACTAATGTATTCCTCACTAAAGAAACTTTTAATAGGCCATTTAAAAGAGACTTTATTTTATCTCAGTATTTATAACGAGTGTTGACTTTCAGTGCTTTTGCAGATAGTACTGATTGTATGAAGTGAGGTGAGTATGAAGTTCCCAGCAGCACTTCATACTTATTGTATCTGCTGTCTTGGAAGCAAATGTCATAGCCAAATAAAATCACGGAGTCTGAAAGAGGATCTATTTCTTCAGAGAGATACTTTTTACTGCAGATGAAGAGAAACTTGTCTCTCCAGAATTTTGCCATAATAATATCCTACTGGAAAAAGCAGTTGGTTTATGGGAAATGTGGTCTTGGTTTCAACCCAAATGCACATTGTACCTTTTTTCAAAAATGAGAAAAATGAAAAAGAGGCTGAGGAATTGTCAGCTGGTATCATGACCTAGTATAATTTAATATAAAGAGAATGATATTGAAGTAAAAAGAGAACCATATGGAGACTTTGAGAGGGGAAAAGAGCAAGCAAGACTGCTGTATGGAGGGAAAGAGGTTAGGTAGTTGATGCAGTCAGGAGTGAAGGTGTGTGCTGAAAGCTGGTGGGGGGCCAGGCGGCATGCTTGTTTATACCGCTGATGAGAGATAATTTCACATTCTCCCTGCTCTGTTGCGGGCGTCACCTAATAGTCACTCATACCATCGTATGAAATATTGGGGCCATGATCACCGCGATACTCTAATGACATATCAGTCTCCAGCAGTAGGAAGGCTACTTGTATACCTTGCGGCTGGATGGGTCAATTTAGATCATGGCGAGTGTATAAATTAATCAGGGAGCTGGGGGAGAGAGTTTCAATTAAGGAAACCTGGATTGAATTGTGCTCGTCTTTTCAGTTAAGTGGATTTTCATGAACTTGTATGTACCTTTACTGTGTCAAGAGAATGTATTTATATCTAATCTTTTATTATTAGTCTTTAAATGAGTAAAAAATGACTTAAACCCCTTTTTTGAGCTTGTCTTTAAGAAATAATTTCTCCATTCCTGCACATGGTACACCGGATTCTTTAATTTTTAGGAATGCATGCATCTGAACACAATAAATCGAGCATCTTAAGCTTAAACTCATGCATGCTGTTTTGTACCAGTGCATGAGGAGCAGTGCACAGACTTATCCCAACTGCAGATGTCAGAGCAGGCTTTCTGGTTATCTGATCTGACACATAACATGGCAGATCTATTTGAGCAATATATGGCAGGAGGCAGGAAATGAAAATGATTTTACTTTCTTCTTTTTCATTTAAATAGTATTGGTTTGCTCAATGATGCGTGTTTCACATATGTGAAACGGCAAGATTTTTGCTTTTGGTAAACGAGACTTTTTAAGATGTGATAAACCCAGCCAGATGTTTGCATGTATGTTCATAGGTCATCATATACATGGCTAAATGTGGCCTTGGACTAGCTTTTAAAAACAGGCGTGCTGTACTCTAAGCTCTGGGTGACATGTCAACAGAGCGTTGTGTCAGCAGACTGTGGTTAAGTCTGAAAGCTCAAGTGAGAAAAACTATTTAGTTCATGGCTTTTGAATTTTAGTTGGTTTGTGACGGCATGTAAACTTGGCAGGCATCGGGTTACACTGTGTATAGGGTTGTTTCACCGGAACAAAGTAAATGAAGAAATCAGGGAGGGACTCAGAGTCTTAGGAGAGAAACTTCAGACTCTATTGACCACAGCATGGTTGCTGTGACTAATAATTAACTCAGATGATTTGATGAGGATTTCCTGACTGGATGTATGGATTTATACTTGCCTTTTCAGGTTTACTTTCCTTAAAACTAAAGTGTAGATTTTTTGTTTTTGTTTTTTTTAACCAAAAGAAGCACAATTTACAACTGTTATTTGTCAAGAATAATTTGTTATTAGGCTTATGATATTAGGCTTACCATCTCTGATTCAACCCATTATAGCGTTTCTTGAAGTAGCGCCCCTGTTAAAAACATGATATATTTAATGCGGCTTTCTAACTTATTTTTGCATTAATGTAAATTTAAAATGGATAATTGCCACCAGTTCTAATATTTCCATCCCATAAAATGGCTGTTATCAGCTTGTCACTAGGATGGAGTATAGATGTAGGTTAGTAGGGCTGTAATCCCCCCCTTCTTGAGACGCCTAGCTATCATCATGTACTGAGTCTTTGTTGTTATGGTTGCAGTAATATATGTGTTGTGTTCCACTGTCCCTGGGAGAAAGATTTGGGATCTGGGACAATTTGGGGACAGTAAAAAATAATTACTTCACAGTGCATGCAGTTAGTTGGTTAACTAGAGTACGAAAATATAAATATTTGTGTTCACAAATCACGGGATGTAAATTCTTCAAGACCCCACTGAGATTAGCCAAAAAGAAAAAAAAACTTGTGGAACAGCTTCTTCTCTCTGTGTCTGGGCGAGGGTGGAGCTCAGCCAAGTGTCCCTGTCTGCAGCAGATAGGGAGCAGACAGCTCAGGCATAAAAGCGCTCGGTAACTTAATGATCTACAAGAGGAAATGATCAAAACAGTCATTAGATGACCAGAAACCTGCAGAAAAGAGATCATTTCAGCTGTGCCCACAGTTCTCCATCCATGGTCAAAAATGTTTCGTAACATGCAGTCACCAGTTAATTAATCAATCTTAATATTAGATTCTACTCCAGCTGGTATAACAATCTGCAGATGTAGATGCAGAAACAGGGTAACGTTGGAAGTGGTTTATTTCTCATAAAGCAAAGCACAAAGTCAGCTTTTAACTGCTGTGCTCTAACAGAGCCAAATAGACCAAAGATTAAGAAATAATTGTGTCTATGAAGTAATCTAGAAATCTACTGATTATATGAATATGAATTTTAAAAAAGTCAAACTGTTATTATAGGGTTAAATATGGTTTGCAGCACTTTTCTCAGTTTGGTTTTGTTGTGGCTTTTTGCTACAGCTGTGTTGTCACATTGGTGAAGTAGTTTTTGTCTTTTTTGTGTGTTTTGTGTATGTCAATCAGAAGATTTGAATTATGCTCTGCACCGCATACTTTGTCATATTTGTTAGTTTAAAGTGAAGATGATTGAATAAAATATTGAAATATAAATCATTGATGAATTAAAATTTTTAGTTTGAGTTAATAAATTATTATAATTATTGAAAAATAAAAAAGAGCTTAATTGGTAACTACTTTATAAATTAATTGATTAATCAAAAAATATTAATAGGTTAATTTTAAAAAATCATCTATAGATTAATCAAAAAAATCATCGATAAATGAATCGAAAAAATAATCGATAGGACCAGCCCTAGTCTTGTTACCTCAGTGATATGGATATGCCAAACATCTCCACTCTTTACACCTTCACTGACCTTTGTGCATGAACTAAACAGTGTTTTACTTCAGCAAGTAAAACACTGTCTCCATCAAAGCTGCTGCATTAGCCAACTGCCAGCAACTGTGTGATGGTGGTGTTGCATTCAGGGACAGTATGAAGTGTAGGCCAGCTGTGTTTTGGAAGCTTTTGTAGCCAAGTATCCAAGTACTGCGGGTGGACATTACTTTTTTGTTTTTATTGCACTGCTTCGCCTAATATTAATCGTGGTAAGGGTTGTGGGGGGTGGGGCTTATCCCAACTGCCGTTGGGCGAGAGATGGGGTACACCCTGGACAGATCGCCAGTCTATGTCAGGGCCAACAGAGGAAGACATACACAGTTTGCGCTCAAACTGTCTTGAGATCAGGGAAATAAAAAAATGTATTTAAAATTGTGAATTGTCCAGAACATTGGAAAAAAATAAATTTAATTTTCTGGCTATATCCCTTAGCCCCATGTTGGAGGGATGTCAATTGAGCAATTAAAAACAGTCCTCTAGAGCCACAGAAGTCATTTATCCGGCACAATTGTTTTCACAGGCTGAGTATTCCTAATGACACATAAACCCATTCTGACATGTAAAATTGGTGGAACCCTCCTTTAATTTAATTTTCCACTCAATTACAAGGAAAAAATAAATAGCCTGTTCAAAGCTGTAAACACAGACCACTACATACTGTAGATGTAATCAGGCCATCTCAGTAGAACTGGTTTACAGACCATTCTTACATGGTTTTATTTCAACCATTTTTCCCAAAGCAGAAAATGCCAACAGCCGAAGTCAACCGCAGTACACACACACAGTTCATTTCCTTTTTTGTATGTGAAAGGGTGTTTTAACATGGTTGGCTGCGTCTCCTTCTGGAAAAACCTCATTGTAAAGTTTGTCCTGCCTTCTCTGTTGATTACTCTTGACCAGCAAAATGTGGATTGAACCACATGTTCCTGATCACAGATTTGAGTGCATTGACAGCAATTTGATGAAGATGCAAACAAAGTGTCTAACTGAAGATCTAAGGGACACTGGGACTGGGCGAGGCCATCCCACGAGTTTGGCTTGGCTCTGCTGAGGAGCATAGACTAAAGGAGACATCGCTCAGCACTGAGAGCACAGTTACACAACTTGATGAGAAGTCAGCGAAGACAAACAGAGAGCGCGGAGGGGGGGAGGGAGAAAAATAAGAGGTAAATAGAGAGGCAGAGCTGATGAAGTGAGGGATGTGAGAGCTGGTTAGTCGCTGTAGACGTGAACTCTGGCTGAACCCCCTCACTCTGGCGGTCTCCGCTGCAGCCTCGATGGGATGAGGCATTCGGGTACAACTCAGAGAGTCTGACATCAAACCGACAGCAAGACATGATATCTTATTTTCCTGAGCTGTGCTGACACAAATTCAGCTCTCCACTTATTATTTTCTCATGCCTGTACAGAGAGAAGTTGCTCTCGAAACAAAAACTCACAGGCAGTCAGCTCCCAGATGTTCGTGCAGTTCCTTCACTTGTAATTCAAATAATTTGCAGATTCTTTTCTTGACAGAGGATAAAGACGTTCCCCTTGTCAGAAGTCTTAGTTTTTGATTGAAAGAAATCCTTGACCTTCGAGTGCCTTTAAATTGAGCTGAAGAAACACGATTGCATGTGCATGCAATTGTATCTGTCAATCTCTGGATGAATATAAGACATGTGGACAAGCCTTCACCATATAGATGATTCAGTGTGTTTGTGTGTGTGTGTGTGTGTGTGTGCTTGTGTGTGTGTTTGTCCATGTGCACAAGTGAGAAGGTGAGAGAAAAGTGTTGTAGTTTCACATTATTGCTGTCAAGGTCCACAGATAAAATTCGTGTTCAAAATATACATCACACTGTAATGGCTGAGAGGGGAAGATTGCTTTTATCAGACAGTCGCACATATTGGTGGAGGAATTTTTATTTTATTTATTTTTTGTTTCATGCTAATTTGAAATCAGGCGTAGCCCTGATCCTGTGCCAATGTGTCTGCAGCTGTGCTCCGTACCTCGCTGACAGGAGCTTCAACAATTAAAGCTGAACAAATAAATGGCTATCACATCACACATGGAGTTGAAATTGGCCCACTTCAAGCATATCAATCAGAGCAGATGTGTGTTTAGATAATAGAAAGACTACAGAGCACGTTTCTATCTAAGTGCTAAAGGGCTGGATTCACACAGACGTTTGCCCGGCCTTAAAACAACGTAGTGGTCTGCATTGGTGCGAGTGAGTTCTTTATGTACTGTCAAGACATAAAAAATGATCCAGGATGTCCAGTTTAAAGTATTTGGTATAGGATTTGTGATTAATATTTATTAAATTTCTAACATAGTGGTTGATAGGATTTTACAACTTCAGTTATCTTAGGTTGTGATAAGCTCAAGTACAGTACCGGTTCCTGTGGAGTTTTAACAAATTTAAATACTGCATCAATAAATGATGATTACCTTCAGTATTTGTAATGCTTTACTGTCATTCAGCTCAGTTTTTGAA
Source organism: Channa argus (assembly GCF_033026475.1). Lineage (NCBI taxonomy): Eukaryota > Metazoa > Chordata > Actinopteri > Anabantiformes > Channidae > Channa > Channa argus. The sequence continues at coordinate 7,137,395 of NC_090219.1, read as the reverse complement.
AGCTTGCACCTTTTAATGTTTTGGTTCACTCCCACAGTCTCACTATTGTGACGTTGCTCAGCACTGAACAGCAGATAGACACACGTACTCTGGCAATTATATGGCGAATACCTCATTTTTTGGCAAATGAAACTAAGCTACATGTGTAGTGAATATTTAACTTAAAGCAGTCAGTCAGGCATAGAAATGTCTATTTAGAAGCTTACAGCTTATTGTATAGGTTTAATACTGCATAATCCGTAACATCTCTGGCTGTAGAATCACCCAGATACATTCCCATTTGATTATTTAACCTGTTATTTGGGATTTAATTTTACTATATTAACATACACTGATCAGGAAACACATTATGACCACCTGTGCAATTCAATCCAGTCCAATGCAGTGGCTCTGCCTTGAATTCTACTTTTACAAGGTTAACATTTCTTTTGGTCAACTCATATATTTTAATAAGGGTGGCCAAAACATTAGAACCACCTCTTCCTGTAATGCACTCCAGTATGACTCCACTACCCACTTTGCAGGTGGCAATAATGTTATGTGTATTTGGTGTGTACATACAATATGAAGCCTGCATTTGAAAGAAGCTACTGAATGAAGTGTAGAGCATATTTTGATAGTAGATTATGACCAAATGTTTCTACATTGAACATTACACCAAAGAAATATTAATTATTGTGAAGTCTCTTGGGCTTGGAAGGGCTCTCGTGCTGTAGCTTCAGTCATTATCGTGTTATAGCCCAACTACTTACCTTTGGCTGTTCTATGGCTCTCCATTGTGGCCACTTCGCCATCCAGCTAACACACAATATAGAAACAGTTTAGTCTTTAGCAGCAGCATCTTCAAGTACTTTACTTTACAGCCACAACTGCACATTCCAAATGGAGTCTCGGCTGGGTAAGAATGCACGTGGTACTGGCCAAAAAATGAGACAAATTAGCATAAGTGCCATGTTCGATCCATCAGAGGGGGACTCAAATGGCTCCTGGTCCTCATCCCATCCTACTTTTGGCCTTGTTTGCAGAGGAAGTCATGAACTTGGGGAGAGGGAGTAGGGAAAGGCAGCCTGTTTAAGTTGATTTTTGCTCTCAAAGTAATTTGGAACAGATTTTTTGGAATCAGTGAAAGGGCTTTGCTGTAATTCCCTTTCATGCTCATCTTCTATCTCTGAAGTCACCACGGGGCCTAAACAGCAGCATAAGGATGCCAGATGGATTAGAGGGTTTCTCTCTTTCTCTCCCTCCCTTCATCTCTTTTAATCGCAACATGTTTTGTGTACAGGGATCCAGAAGGCAGATGACAGAAGACCAAATCACACTGGCTCTTTCTCACTGTCACTCTTTTCTTTCCTCACAGTAACTTACTCTGACATGTTTGTTTTTTTTTCTCCTCGAACTTGCTAACTGATTTCCTCTTTTATATACTGACCTACTTGAGCAAATGGTGGGAAAAGTTGGCAAATATGTCTATTGCTATTTTAAGTGTCAATGAAGATTTTACTTTTTGTCCAATTTCTGAACCAACGATGTCTCATGCTTTTATGGTAGAATCCATGGTTGATTTCTAATGGTAGAGCTCTTCTAAACTCCTCTATGTGGTTTTGCTGCGCAGTTAAAATCAAATCATGTTTTCAGCTTTAACTTTTAAATAATGAATGACATGCATGCAACAGCAGGAGTCAACACTATATGATTCAGACATAACAAAATGCATAAGTTTATTCATCTTTACCCTCAAATCCCATCACAGACAATGGATGCCAAGCATCAGCTGCTTCATTGTTGCATTGCATTTGTGCTGTTTGAATAAAGCGTAATATTAGCACAATATTGTTGATACTGGCTTACTGCTTTAAGTAATAAGTAAGTAGTAAGGTGTTTTAAATTTTCTGTATGTGATGCCCTTTTTTCCTAACTTTGTTTTAGAGAAACCTGAAGATCTCGAAAGGGGTGGTAGCTGCAGAGAAATGCTCCATTGAAATGTTTATTTAAGCTCATAGTTATGGTACTTGTTTCAGAAAGGAGCGGTTTATTACTGATGAGCTGTGTGGTGCTTCACATTGCTCCACAGAGTGAAACCCAGTCGCCCCTGAATGACAGCTGAAGGTGACATGTTAAGTGCTATCATGGAAAAAGTGGAGTGCCCCGGGTCGGACTCATCTGTTTGACTTGTTACGAGGATCCTCATAAATATCTCTCACCAGCTCATCAGCTGCATTGCACACACTGTTTTCCAACCCAAGGCTTGAACTGTGGGCTGCCGGAGATGAGCTGTGATGGATGCAGTGTGGCACGGTCACTCTCAGCACTGAGGACCACACTGATAACACAAGAGACTGATTGTGTGTTTGTGTGTGCAGAGCCAACACAATTCTAGCTTAAGTGGCCAAAAAAGTTATGTTCCACTCTAGTTTTACCATCAGACCTGCAATAGCACATGATCAACTTTTAAGATTCAATTCAATTCAACTTTATTTATATTGCCCCAATTCACAACAAAGTCATCTCAAGGCACTTTACAGAATAAAGTCAAGACTTTTCCTTTCCATTAAAAAAAAAAAAAAAACTCCCTTTAACGGAAGAAACCTCCATGTCTACAGAACCAGGCTCAGTGTGGGCGGCCATCTGCCTTGACCGGTTAGGGTGAGTGGAAAGTGAAGAGAGAAAAGAAAAGCGAAACAAAAGCAACAATAAAACATCGGGCAGGTTGGTAGGACCAGTAGCTGCACACTGGAAACACCTTCAGAAAGGGACAGAGAGAGGGAGACAGAGAAGGAAAAAGAAAACTACGAGAGAAAGAAGATACAAAGTTAATGTCATACAGTGGTGACAATTGTGGTGTGAAAGGAGAGAAAAGAGGGACAAGAGGAGGAAAGGAGCTCAGTGCATTGGGGGGTGGTCCCCCATTGTCTAAGCCTATAGCAACATAACTATAACTAAGTATAAGCTTTATCAGAGAGGAAGGTTTTAAGCCTAGACTTAAAAGTAGAGAGGGTGTCTGCTTCCCGAATCTGAACTGGGAGCTGGTTCCAGAGGAGAGTAGCTTGATAGCTTAAGGCTCTGCCTCCCATTCTACCTTCGGAAATTCTGGGAACCACAAGTAGGCCTGCATTCTGAGATCGAAGTGGTCTATTGGATGATATGGTGCTATGATGTCTTCTATGTATGATGGAGCCTGACCATTCTGCTTCTACATATAAAGCAGGGTTTTAAATGCTATTCTTGTTACGATGAACTTGTTAGCAAGCAGTGTTTTCTGATGAGAAGATTAAGATTAGCTTTATATTTACTGGATTAATTTAATGTCCAGTAAATATAAAGCTAAGACAAAATTACCATTGCATTGGAAACAGCTAGCCTGGCTCATCTGAACTAGCAGCACCTCTAAAGCTCACTGTTTAAATGTTAAGTCTGGCTATGTTGGCATTTTTTTAATCTTTGTGCTAAGCTAAGATAACTGCACAGATCGTAAAGTGGCAGTGATAAAGGTTAAATGATTTCAGCACATTGCAAAACATGAACTTTTAAAATGACTTCAGCAGTAACATAATGGACTGGGAGGTTCCCAGTTTGAATAAGTGCTTGGGATTTTAGTGTGGGGCAATTGAATGAGACATGTTTGACCCTCCCAGTTAATATGCCAAGTTTTTGAGCAAGAGATCCACCCAGAAAAAGTCCTAAGTTGCTCAGTGCCGTGCAGGTTTTTAATATGTTTTAAGTTGACTTTCGTGTTTAAATGCAGGTTAAAAAGTCAGAATGTGACAAGCACTACATGCTTGTGCCAGAGTGTATTTGCTGCTGAGGCATCTCTTGGGACAAATGTACAATCCTAGAGTTGCTTGCCATCTCTCGTATCATGCTCCTTGTAAAAGAATTATTTCCTCTATCAGGCCAATGAAATTACAGCTGTTGTTAGGCAGAGAGGTCATGCAGTAAAAAAGAGAGGATTTCATGTCTCGCCTTGTGTTGAAACAGATCAGGGTCAAACGGTGCAGCATCGAAAAAGAGCTGATTAGGTCTAGAATGTAGCTTATGTGCATTATGGCAATAATAAGTGCTTTTGACAGGCAGGTGGTGGCAATGCAGACAACTTTGCTGCAAGGATGTGAATGAAATGCTTTTTATACATGCACATTAAAAAAAAGAGTAAAAAAGTGCAGTTTCTTTAAAGCACAAGACAAAATGGTGTTGTGTTTTGTTTTGCCAAGGCCTCCTTCGCAAATTTGGAGATGGTTTGTTTCGTCCACCACCACCTCTCACCTCCCCGGCAGCTTAGCCTCACCAGGTGGTTTGACTTTGCAGCCACTTTTCCACTTGAGGACTTAATGCAGACACACAAGCCCATCTGAAACCAATTATGTCCAAGCTCAGCCATCTAGGCCATAAACATAACACTAGCTTAATCAGCTGATACAGAAGGCCTCCAACAGACAGGAAGCCATTGAGAGTATTAATGTTGCTGCTAGATGTAGGACCTGATTTAATCCTAACTGAACCTTCTGTGAGTTTGTAAAAATAGCAAACTCCCTTAATATTGGACAGTAGTTTGATCCTTTGCTTGTTTATACTCAAGTATCCAATTGCCCAGTCTGCCTTTCTGACTGACTATTGGATGCTACTAACCTGGCTGGTGCTGTAACATCACTAACTGTCAAGCACGCAAGTCCGATATTGACTTGAACTCCATCACTATGGGCTGCTCATCTTCTGATGAGTGAATGATTAAGGTCAGATGGTCTGCAGGTCTTAAGGTGTCACGCCCACAAACACAGGCTGGTTTAGCCTCTGTCTGACCTGGTCTTGGGATGAAAGAACTTGGCCATCATCACAGGAAAGAACAAAAATGTGGCTGAGTCTTAGGGTTCGGTTTTCAAGAATAATGTGAACTTTTTGTCATTGCTTTGTGCTGACATTTATCATAGACGACTGGATAGTTATGATGTGAAAAATTTCTAAAAGACCGTGGGATTTCATTTAGGGTGTAGGGTGGTTGAGTAAAATAGTCTGGTCTGCGTTTTGGGAACTCCAATCTGCTCTGAGGGTCCTTAAAGGTCTGTGAGGTCACTGAAGGCTGAGCCGGGCTGAACAGAAAGACATCTGTCCAGGCCTGCAAGGATTTCACGCTTCTGGCCATCCAGATGATTTAGGCCCTTCAGGACTACCTGCTGGGAGAGGCTCCCAGCGGGTTAACCTGACACAGATGGATCCCTACGCCAGCACCGAACACACACCTAGAAATGCACACAAACACACGTGCATCCACACGTGTGAGGGTAGAGACAGATGCAAGTGTGGACATATAGGAGCACAACCACACTTACATACAGAACTGTCATGCACAAGCACACATGTACAAAACTGGATTTCACACTCATATATTGTAGACACAGAAGGATAACACAGCTGCTTATTTTCCACTGACACGCACATTGATGTATGTCATGACACACAGACATTACTGAGCTGCCACAAGTAGATGGGGAGAAGATTATAAGAGAAGCAGTTAACTGCAGTATGCACTTAACTTCTTAATTTCTTTCTTAATGATCAAATCTGGACAGTTCAGCTTGATTACAGTCTTTAAATAGATTCTGAATACAAGCAGATAGCTGGCAAACATATCTAATTTGTTTACTATACAGGTAGAGTAGCTTATTTCAGTTATAATTCTATGCTAAGCTAAACTAATCAGCTGGTGGTGCAAGCACAATATTCACTGTATAGATATGAGTATCAGGCTTGTCATCCATCTTTTGGCAAGAAAGCAAAAGCACATATTTCCCAGTTTGTCAAAATAATTGTGTCAAGTGTGAGACTAATGTGAAATGAATCTTAAGAAAAATCAAATTTTAACAAGATTTATTCTTACCATCTCATCTTGACAAAAATAAATTATTCTCCTTCACGGACTAACTTTGAGTGCTAACAGCAGATTAAAAATGGTTTAAGAAAATCAAACAACAAACAAGGGCCAAGCTCAAAAACACTGGACCCCACATTTCCCATAATGCATCTTGTTGACATCTTTACCTAGACTTAGGCCCTGCCTGGTAAATAGAGAGAACTTTGTATTAAATCCCCACTCTGTACCATAAAATGTCCACTGTATAGATTTGTACTTTTTGCGCAGAGATAATGTGATGATGACACACTCTCAGCCACAGAGAACATTGTACATGCTAAAAATAGTTTAGCAACTGAAATGTTAACATTATCAAAAATTGTTATTATCCAGTTATAACTTTTCAGAACACATGTCACCTGTTATTGACACATTTAACTATATTGTATATTGCATCACAGGCTAAAAGTATAGGTTTGTCTTCTTTTTTAATCAACAGCCATTTTAATGATATGTTATAATGTATGGAAATTTACTCAGAGAACTTTTAAATGACTTTATGTTTGGATAAATTGAAAGCCGTACTTCTTTTGTTTTATTATCTAAGCATATTTTTTTGTCCCATTTATCTTTCCTTTTTCTGTAAAACTGGTTATAAACTTCTGTCCGTGGAAAAATGCACTAATCCACACTTTTTCAGACAGGCACTCCATTCCTCCTACACTATTAAAAAGAACTGATTTCATAATTTATGAAAGTATTAAATCCTCTCTTTCTTAACATCCATATTTTGTTGTTTCTACAGTATGTGTGATATTACTTCCACATCAATAAGTGTTATAAGTTGCAACATTCTTAATCATTAATCCTTTTTATTCTTTTTTAGGCCAATTAAAATGTTTTTTAAAAAGGACAGTTTGACCTCTGACCTTTTGGAAAACTGCTGCTGTCATCGGAACCAACACTTATTTATGAAACTCTTTTTATGAGTTTTACATTACGTACTTAATTCATTACTTATTAATAGGGTTTACTAACTATTGTAATTTCTGATAGCTCGTTAAAAGATTTGAAACAATACACATAAATGCAGACTTGACAGCTTATAATAAACTGAGTCTGTAAGACTTATTAATGGTTTAACTTTCATTGACTAAATGACAAGAGATACTTTTCTCTTTGAGCCAAATTTGAGCCATGAAAGTTGTTAGTGTATTAAATTTAAAGCCTTAGCATAATTTTTTAACTTAATGATAACACCTATAAATACTTTATAAGTGATGTATAGGTAATTGATTGTTGCAACTGTTACTTGGAACTCTAACAGCACTCAAGCTAAATGTCTAAAAATGTAAATTCACAATTGACAAAAGCTCACAGCAAATCTCTCAGTACCACAGATGCATACCCCCCCATTGTACCCCTGCTTTATTCATCTGTTTAATCCCATTTGGAGTCTGTCGGGCCTGCTTTGGTTTCTTTGTGAAGTAACTGAGCCAAATAAACAGTTGAAGCGAGCTGCTGTGTTCGTTTCCTCAGGGAGCCCCCTGCTTCACCATCAGGGGCCTGATTCTACACACATTAGTGGTTAATTATTATCAGCCTAAAGCCATAATAACCGCATCGACCTGTGGCTATATGTGTAGCTCTAATATTACCTAATAGAAAAGCGATCAGTCAGCTTCTTCCATTGAGCAGTTTAGGGAGTTTGCATAGATAACAATCTACTGATTAATGAGAAAACATGCAAATCATTTTTTTTTATTTGTTTATGTGAAAGGCCTCAAGTATTTTTGTTTTTTATTTTTGCATTATTTTTATATTATATTTCAGAACTGCATAATGGTTTGATTTTATTTAAGTGAAAATCTGATCATACCTAAAAAATATCACTGCATGCATGAGAATTTTTTTTTCCTGCTTCCTTACTATTCATCGTAATCCCCTAATGTTACACAACATTTTAAGCACCAGTGCTGCCCTATATTCCTCTTTAAGCTGATATGTTACTCGGCTGAGTCAGAAGTCAGTGAAACTCCAAAGAGGACAAAATGTGGCTTGACTTAACACTATAATGAAAAACTGTGGCTTTTCACATCTGTCTTCACATAAAGATTTGACCAAGAAAAAAATCTACTCTGAAAAGGAAAACAAATGCAAAATATGACTTCAAATGTAGCCTTGCATGCTATTGTTCTTTAGTCATTTGGGGAAAAAGGACATGGTTTTCAGGACATAAGTTAAGACATTTGGCCGACTGGCTGTGAACGTGACTTGTCTGCTGTTCACATGTCAGTGATCAATTACTGCTGATCCATCAACACCTATGGAAAACTAGAATTTTAACTACAAGTCAAACTACAATAAAAGCATGTTAAAGCACTTTCTGAATACAGAAAAATGAATGGCTACTGCTGACACTATTATTTTATGGTTGTACCCATTATAAGACTAGTCCACTAGGATGTTAATTTTACTTACGTAAAGAATATGCATACTTCTTCCACCAATAAACTTGAATGCACTTGACTTGGATGCACTGGAAATACCCACACAAATGTTTACCGGTATCATATGTCTCAGTTTAGCTGACTATGTTCAGTTTTTTTCCCTTTTGACATACACAGAGAGCATAACCAGAATGCTATTCTTACATACTGTACGGCCTGATAGAGCAGTATCACGCTGTTCTGAGGTCTGTATTTGTGAATTCCTGTGGACAGATGGGAAAAATACACACACGTACACACGTATACAACCCCTGAATCCTGTCCACTAACCAAAAATGGCTGGCAGTTTTTGAAACGTTGACATGTAAACTTCGGTCTTTGGTGGTTCTTTACCACACACTTGTCATAACGCTGGGGTGAAGTTTCTCTGCTGGCACTGCACTTAGCCATTAAAAAGCCTTTGAGTGTTGTTTTCATTCCTTACAGAGACCACTGGCTAATGCTAACAGCAGCCAGCTTCTGACTTAGCCACTGGCGACAATGAGCTATTTAACAATCCGTTCCTAATATAAACTATGATAATAGCTTTTTTTGTGACATTCAGTGAGACTTTTATAAGCTATAAAAACTACAAAGAAGCTATTCCTTATTGATCTCTTTGTCTGGACCAAAAAGCAAACTCTTTCACTGTTTAAAAATGTACTTTTCCCTCTACCAGCCTGTCATTTTTGTCCTGTTTCTAGCACATTATAGCCCTGCAGGAGGTCGTACACACACTGACACAAATCTGATCCCCAACCAGCTGGTGGAGACGGCTCATCTTCTGTCGACAAACATCTGCTGTTCATCTCCACAGTTTGACGGGAAATGCAGGACTTCAGCTCCCTTCTGCTCCTCTCTTTTCTTCCTTTTTTCCATTCCACGGTTTTTCTCTGATGTTTGTTTTTTGTCTCGCGGCCATCTGTTCTCGATGATTTCTTGAATATTGAGTTTAATGCACAGAAGCAGGCAGAGGTGAAAAGAAAACAAATTCGGGTGACATTCAAAGAATAGCTGCATTTTCTTTGTAATTTGTGCTGAGTGGCAAGATTATCTTTTTGTTTTGTTTTGTGTTGTTTTTTCAAATACTATAAGTCGAGGAGAGTTAAATTTGTATTGTGTCTGTCAACTCTTGGACATTGTCTGTGTTATGAACATGTCTTCCACGTTGCATTTTTCACCTTTCACCTCTTAGATTTGTCACAGCCAACATGCAGGTGTTCAGCCTCACACCTGTTAGCAAGTGGTAAAAAAGCAGAGAACTCCAAGCTGCAAAACAGTACAAAATTATTTTTGATAAATTTGGTCAAACCACAGCAGAATGTTCATTTTGATCATCTTGTCATTGTGAATGTAGAAATAATTTATTACCACCACAGCAGAAGCACAATCATTTGGCTTAGTTATTTGAGCAGAGGTTGTAATTTTAGTTCACATTACATTACAACATTGTGACCCTTTTAGAAAAGATGATAAATCAACAACCACTAGAATACAATTGTGTAAACTGTTCTATTCTCGCAGATTGGAACTTAATGAAGGACATGTCATGTTAATGTCATACGGTTTATAATCCAAAACCAGACTTTTCTGCTTGGTTTAGAGCTTAATTTTGCAGACAGCCCTCAACTGTGACACAATGACACACACATGTTGATACCTTGTGTTTTTACTTGGCATTTCAGGTACAAAAACACCTGCACTTCCTCCTGGTGTCACAGCGATTACCAATTCAATGCTGTATCCCACATTTATGAAATCATAACTGGACAAGCCCTTGTTGCAAAGACAATGAACACGCTTCAAAGTACATGACAGAGAAACAGAATAAAACACATGAGCACTGTGACATTGACGTCAAACACATGCACACACACATACACACATCCAGATGGACAGAAAGACAAAGAGTTATGCTTTAGATGGTATGTCACAGACCACACATTGTGCCGGCTGTGTCTTAAAACAGTTATTCACGGTCTCGCATTCTGCTGCCCAGATCCAGAAATGAGCTGCTCTAGTAACCTGAACTTCTGGCCTCCGTGTGTGTGTGTGTGCATGTGTGTGTATGTGTGTGCGAGTGTTTGCGTGCATATGTTAAAGTGGGTACATGTGCATTTACAAATGTCTGCATTTATTAAAGATATAGGGATGTTAATGATTGGATGTCAAATGCACTTGAAAGCATTGTGCTTACTGTGCTTGAACTTACCCAATTGTGCACCGATTAATTGCCTGTAACTAAAGCAAATTGGAGTCATCATCGCAGAGCAACCGTACTTGCTGAATATGGGAAGCTTTACTGTCTTTTGTCCAGCGAGGATTCATAAATAACTTAGACTTCCTCCTCTGGACACCTGCCAGTGGCTCTTCCCTATAAACTGCACAAGCACCAAGGCTTTTTTCCGAGCAGTCGACTGCAGAATGGACTGCTGGCTCTTGACCCCTTAAAGAGTTCAAAACCATATTTGAGCTTATATTTCTGTAAGGAGGATCCAAAGCGATTGACCACCCTCTTTCCCTCTCCATTAGTGTGTGCGTGAATGTGAATACCTGTAAGACAAGGCCTGTTAAACCAAAACTCTTTATTTTCAATGTCAAAATATATTCTAAATAAACTATATGTTTAAATTTAATATTTTCATTCCATGTATCGAAACGTTATGGTGGAGGATGATGAGGTCAAATTTGAATTCTTCTCTCTTTTTGCATATTGAGATAAACTATCCTGCAGCTATTGTAGATATTCTGCCACTTTTCAGATGAGGATAGATACTGGGACTATACTGACTGTAATATGTCACAACTTGGTATAGATTATGGCACTTTTCCTCTTTTACAACAATCCTACTCAGAGTTGACTATGAACTAATTGGTGATTCAACACTGAGCTTGTAGTAGGAACCATCATGCTGTTAAGTTTGTATTCTCTTTAAGGCCTAGCCTTAAGGAGACTGCAAACTTAATTATGCAGACTTAACGCTTCCTTGTCACTTGTTATTTTCTCAAACTCTTTCTTAGCTGCTTTTTAGGAAAGGTGGTAATTTCGGTTCTTATTAACATTTAGGTTCTTTTAAGTTTGAGTGCATATACTATAAATTGCTATGGACAAACTCATCCCAGAGAATGTAGTTACAGACAAAGTTTGTTGGGCAACTGAATCAACAGGAAGTAGTTGATGTTAATCAGAAGTTATCATTCTTAGGTTAGGGAAAACCCCTGGTCAATGCTTTTTTGGGGGGAATAACTGTTTAAAAAATGAACCATCTTGTTTGCAGTATATGATCTGAAACAACCAGTTGCCTCTCAAAACATCTGCCAAATTTACATAATGTTAAGAGCTTTCTACTAAGAAAATGCCAGGAAGTTGTTTGGAAAGAAGAAGCTGCTGCTGTTATCCTGTCCGATTTATCTCTTATCAATTTTAATAAAGTTAACAAAAGTTATTAAATAAAGCAATAGTTTCAACTTTTTAAGTTAATTTAACAGTTAATGACACAAGTTAAAGCGTGATAAGGATCTCTTGGCAAAATCAAAGTTTATTTTTAGGAGTACTTGCCTGCTGCCATTCAAAATAGTGCTAATATACCATGCGTGAAACACACACAGTCAAATACACCATGTAAGCACGTGAACCAACTTCATAGCCTATGCAAACACACATGCACACGAAAGTGCCGCACCGCATTTATCATACCACTTGAACAGTGATAGGTTTTCTCCCCCACTTTTGACAGGGAGAGGTCTTCCCATACACCGGGTGGTCACAGAGGGCCTCATGCACAGATGACATCAGCGCCCAGCCTGGAGGAGGCCGTGACAGCCATATGTAAATTGAATATGACTAATCGCTTCCCTGCATCACCTCTCGCCATCGCTGGGCTGCCGCGATGAAAGACGGAAGAGAGGGAGATTTCCACAAGTGCGTCCGCTTTTGAAGTGTGAGAAGAAGGTGAAAGGGTAACCAGACAGACAGACAACACGTAAGTCAGCCATTGTTTTTTTCTTTAAATTGTATAGAAAATAAACCCCCAAATGATAAAAACACACTATAAAAGCTAAGAGGTCTGCTGTCATTCAGCACAACCATCCCATGCTAGAGGGGATGGTTGTGGTGTCTGTGTTCTCATCACTTAACAACTGAGTTGACCAACATGACAGTCTCCCCAAAAAATATTGGGCGTGGAATTCACAGCAGAGCCCTTGTCTGAAGTGTAAGGGCTCTCAGTGGGGCAGCAGTCAAGGGAAAGTCGAATTGATATTCTCATCGATGACTTCTTCTCACAGCTTTGGTTTCAGCAAGGGAACATATAGGGAGAGTGTGAGAGGAGTGGGAAGATAAAGTGAAGCCACATGTGGAAGGCATGAACAAGAGGCAGAGGTGCATGTGACCACCCAGACAACAAGGGAATCCCAGGTGTCCATGCCTTTGTTCTCATTGCGTTTGTGTGTGCACATGCCTTTATGAAAGACTCACCATGAGCCTAAGAGTATAAAATGTGCAGCCCACATAGCACTGTGGTGTGGTTTTATCATATGATCCTTGGACAGCGTTCAGTTTCACAATATAGAGTCCACATATGAAAAAAAGACATGGCAGTAGGTGTTGAAGTTTCTCTGTGTATAAGAAACTTTGGATTGCATTTTTTAAAATATATTTTTTTAATTGAATAAAGCACAGTTCCAATGAAAACATTTCAGTTTCTGAGATCCTTTGTATTTCTGCACGTCCATGTTTTTCAACCAATGTTTTCACAGTCATTAATGTGCTGCATGATGTAGCAGATTAAAAACTCTTTGAATTGATGTGTTGTCTGCCACATAGCTGTGGCTGGAGAGGCACTGTCATTTCCTGACGCTTGCTTTTTAATTACAGAGGAATAACTGTCCCTAAGTTCGCCGCCTTCTCAGTACCACGCTATATATTGGAAAATTACATCCTTACGTTCTGGATCATCCTAAAAAAAAATGCAGACTTGGTTGAGGAAGATTTAGTTCACATGAACCAGAAAACAAAATTCTATTCAACATTTGATTTTTAACATTTGATTTATGTCGTTCCAGTGCAATTTTACCCCAAAAACATACACTAAAACACATACTTCATACAAGACTCCCATAGAAAAATCACACATTTTAGAAAAGGGGGTTTGTGTGATTGGAGCTTGTTTTTAATTGCACAAAGACGTTCCCTCTCACTTTAGGTCCGAACAGGGCAGTTTGCATTCTGTACAGTGTGTTAGTGATGCTCTCCCTCACTGTCTCCACACACAGCCCCTCTCAAATCACCCCCTGACGTGCAGGGTAAACAAGTGGCACTGTGTATATCCTCCATGTAATCTGGATTTAGCTCGGTGAGATCACGGCTGTTGGAATTGAGAGCCCCCTGGTCGCTTAGTTGCATTGTGGGAGGTTTCTTCTCAATACTACCTTTGTCTGATTGTGTGTATTTGTGTTTGTGTGTGTGTGTGTGTGTGTGTGTTTGTGTGTATGTGTGCGTGAGTTTGAGTCCAGTTGAAAGGCCACAGTAAGTCCTGAGGAAAGTTCCTTATGGTGAGACCTGATTTTGGTATTTGTATTCCTGAAATTAAAACAATCTGGCTTTAAAGCTTTGAAAATTATAATTAGTTTCTTTGTGAGCTGATTGGTGTGATTGGTCTAGCACACAAGGCCACACAAAAACTGTGCGTTATTTTCTGTGCAAGAAAGAGTTCCCCCCTTAAAAGTTCAAATCCAAAACAAATAGAAGGCAAGGACCAATGCTTCTTCTTCATCCCCAAGTTTGAACTGTAATTTATGCTTTTTCACCCAAGTACTTAATGAACTTAGCCTTCTTATAAATCCAGCCTATTCACATTTTTTGTTTTTATTTAAAATGTTGGCACTTGTCTCTTTATGATATTACGAAATTTTTAGAAATGAAACATATAACTTTTGTTGTAATTTATGAGCTAAAAGCTGCCTGTACACTAGATGCAGTCTTAAAATCATAAGCCATGTTAAAATGTATGGAATGATAAATTATATTTATATTTATGCACTGATAACAGTAAATTACTTACATTTCAGCACAAAAACCAAAGCAGATATACACTATATTTCATGTCCTTTGAGCTAGAACTGAGGAAGATTATCCAAAAGAAGATTTTCTAGAATCTTCTCCAAAGAAGCATTTATGTACATTATATCAAAAATATTATTGTTTAAAATTATTATTTTAAATGCTCTTAATAAACAGAATTTAAACATGCGCCATGATTATAGACTTTTTTTATTGAATATTTAATCAAAACTGCAGCTTATACTTTTCTTTTTTGGTCTTTAATGCAACTCAAATAAAATAACAATTGCTATAGCTGCTTGCAGTTTATGTGCATTGATTTTGAATACAGTTAAAATCAAAGGACTATATGATGTTGGGCATCTACAATAATTCATTTAAAAAAAACAGAAGAAGGGCCCCTCTCTTTGTCTGGCTTCCCTCCTGTGGAGGCGGCAGCTGGGAAGAAATTACTTTACACTCCTCTACTTAGCACCAGCACAGTCACAGAGTTGTGATCTAAGAAGCTCTTTTAAAGCTGTGTGTGTGTATGTGTGTGTGTATACCCAGATTCTCTTTTACTGCCTTCTTGCACATTCTTGTATGTCTCCGCATGGGTGCATTTCATTGTGTGCTTCTTCATCTTTTTAGCTATAATTGTTTATCCTTTAAAAGCTTTTCTACTTCTGTGTTAACATGTATTTTCCAGCAGTATGTATCACACTAAATAAACAACACTCTGAGCACTTAATTTTCATGGCCTGATGAGGTCACCCCCCTTTGTTTGAATGACAGGTGGTTAGCCTGCATGTTTCTGAAGGGAACCCAAATTTGTGTAATGGGTGCTCCTATATACAGTGTCTTATAATGTTAAAGCTGTAAAAAAAGGAAAATCAATTGTAGATGGTATTCATTGACATGCGTGTATTTTATAAAAACTTGTTTAACTGGAAATGATTAGCATAGATGGATATATAAAACTGTATTTTACATAATTTATAATGCAATTATGAGGGAAAGTAGAAATGTGACCATTTAAAATATACTATGTGCTTTAAAATTGGATCTAGTAACAATACAGTTTGGATGTTTAGGAGTGTCACAACACAGAATGATCCCTATAATTATAATTTTATGATTGTTATTAGTGCCTTAAAATCATTGTTATAATATTTTTCAAGATGGACTAATGTTTGTTGGTTTATCTAAAAGTGTAAAATGAAAATGCTCAAGTGAATTACAAGTACCTTAGAGTTATACTTCAGTACAGCAGTGCACACAAAACACAATGTCAGTGCAGTGCATGAAGTCCAAAAGGTCGTCATGCATTGACAACTTTCTGAGCCAATGCAAATAGGCTGCGTTTTTGGTAGAAAGCATGAGAGAGTGGGTACAGTGTGTGTGTGTGTGTGTGTACGCGTGTGTGATAGAGAGAAAGAGAGAGATGGGTCTCAGCACGTCAACACTCTTTGATCTTGTTTGCTGCTGCTGCCTTACTGTTGGCTGATCAGTGTAACTTTCCTTATAATAAAAATCTTATTTAATTCCACGTATCTATGGGGGGTTTGCTGTGGTGCATGGTTCACCAGTGCACTTTGTGCAGCAGTTGGATATTATATAACATTATTGTTCTTGGTTGAGACTAATGCTCCATTTTGTTCATGTGTGCTACCTGCTCTGAATCCAACTCTCCCCACTTTCTACAGCAGAGATTTCCAGTGTGTATTCTCCTTTTATTACTTTCATTTGCATATAAATTAAATCCATATTGTGCCTGCGAGGCACACTATGCTAACTATGCAAACGATCCCTGGCTTTTCTTTGTTTTACAGATAACCCTCGGCTTCCTCAATGACAAGGTGGGAGGGGGAGAGAGAAATCCTCTCGCTGTTTCATAATTGTATGAATTTTAAATACACTGTCATAAGACCCTCTTCCGCATTCACAGCAGGGAAGGAAACTATCATTATAATAATAGAGCTACAGGGTTGGCTGACCGTGAAGAGCCAGGGAACCTCTTCACCTCTTTTCACACATGCAGGCCAGATGGCCAAAGAGTCTAGATTTAGAAGGACATTAGGACCTTGTGTGTTTTCCTAAACACATCAACAACTGTCATTTAATTCCTAATGATACAAAGTGTTATTAGAGTATTTCAAAGTGTGCAAACTCACTTTTTAGGTATTGGTAACATAAACAGCGTTTAAGCATAAACAAATGAACAAATTAGATCCACCAACAATTTTTGAAAATGTTTGGATTAAATTCAGTTGGGTCCAGTTATTTATGGACCCAACTGAGCAAATATTTTGCTCTGGTTGTAGCCTGCAGGTTTTCATCAGCATTGTGTCATGTCGGTCTGGACATACAAGAATCCATTCATGACTCTTCAATATTTAAAATAATAATAATAATAGGACAATTTTTTTTAAAAACTTTGTCTACATACTTTTTAATTTGGAGCCTTTCATTTACACTCAATTAATTACAATTTACTGTTGCACTTAAGAGGCAAAGTCTGCTGCTGGATGCATATGTGAGGTGTGAGTTGTCTTCACAAACAGACCACAGAAATAAATAAATGATGGCAGAGTTTAAGGATGCGATGTTAATTAAAATCGGAAACCTGCGGGATAACCTGCCTATTGACTACCACAGAGTCCCTGCTCTTCATTGTTGAAATCAGTTATTAACACACAATGTGCAGGGCGCTTATTAAATCTCTGAACACAAACGCAGCAGCAGCACGTGAAATAATTAAAAAGTCTGAAACTCGGAGGCCGTGAACTCCTCCGCCACAGACCTCTGCAGGCTTGTTAGCTCTTAATTAAATAATCCGATTCGAGATCAGTTGCATATAAGCCACGTAGCAAACAGAAAGAAAATAAATCACGACATGTCAGCGTTGGTTGTTTGGAGCACAGTCGTGCGTGTCGAGTGTTTGCCCGAGGTGGATCACACAACAGGCTGCCACTTCTAAGAGTCGTTCACTTTTACATGGAATAAATGATAGAATCAAGATGAGAAGCTGGTCGTCTATGGATTTATGAGTTAGAAAGTATAATCTGGATTATATTGTGTTTGGAAATAAATCGGCAACGATATTAGACGTCTAGAAAATAAATCCTGACCTCACGGGCCCATTTTTGATGCAAAATTTAAGCACTTTTTAAACACAATGACTTCTCATGAAAAGTGTTTTGTTGTTGTTTCTATGTCTCTATATTTTAAATGACCTATAAGAATGACACGGAGCGTTTTTGGCTGACATGGAAACATGGAAATATAAGGGCAAACACAAGCTGCGGAGAAATAAAGACAATAAAAGATAAAATAATAAAAAGATGCTAAAGAAGCCTAACATGTGCGTCACTAATGTGAACATGCTGTTGATGATATTTTCATAAATACCAACAGTCATCCAGAGCCCACTTTCAGGGAATTAACATAAATATGAGACGTAAAAAAAAAAATATGTACGATTCCTGTTTGACCGCATCCCCGGAGATTAAAGTGGTTGGTAAAGAAGGCATTGTTTCACACCAATAAAAACTTTGACTCACCAGTAAAATTAAAGTTATAGTAGTGTTTGTATCTGGGCCTTCCCCCTCCAACAATCCCTTCAAAAGCAGCCTGAAAACACTTGTGCTATGTGATTAAAAACAAGTTTCCCATAATCAGAAAAAGACACCTATTTATGCAAAACCCCTTAGGTTTAAACGTCTGCTCTCGTTGACCTTGGAGCGCGCGCGTACACTCTCACACCCACACACATGCACACACAAACACACGCCAAGTCACACAGTTCACAGCCAGGCTCTATCAAACCTGAACCTGAGGTCACATCAGGCCACTCAGGCCAGATCAAACCCATGTCTGGTTATTTTATTCAATCACTTGCCCCTAGACGCTCCGGCATGTGGTCGGGAGAGGGGGGGCGCGAACCCTAAGGTCGGTAGGGACAACTGAGCCACTGCCGCAGTTCTGGTCCCAAGGCCGTTGGAAATTGGGGATTCTTGGGTCAGGAAGGGCATCCGGCGTAAAAACTCTGCCAAATCAACATGCGGACAAATGATTCGCTGTGGCGACACTGAACTCACAGGACAAACCGAAAGGACAAAAAAAAAATAAATAAATAAAACAACAGACTAGCAAGAAAGTGTAGCAGGGACGCGGAGTCTTGTAAATGCCCAGAATACATTAATAAGTGAAATGTTATCCATTATGGAGAAACTTGCAGTGTCGGATTCTAGTGAAAGATGAGCTGCGAAACAGGAAACTGTGGGAGACGTTTGAAGTCTGCGTGTGTCTGTCTGTCTCTGTCCCACCGTTTCTCTCACTGTTGAAACACTAGTAAAAATGTAAAGGATTCAAAGGTATAAGTCCATGATCAGATTTACGGAATGCTCCTTTAACGTGAATGCATTTTATGTCGTCAGCCTAAATTTTAATCAACGTTTTTATATTCATATAGGCACTTTATAGGGATGTCTTAGTATATTAACAATTAAACTATGCTCTTCATGCTGTCGATTTAACAGCTTTCTTTTTTGTTTTGTGTATGAAATCTGTATAACACATTAGATTGAACACATTAAGAATTTCTAAATATTGAATATTATCTGGGGAAACGAATGAAAGAATTATTTAGTCCATCTACCGTTCTCCTTTTCTTTTATTTCAGACTACATGTGAACATATGAAAATCTTTGGCTTGTCTGAGTTTGCGGACTGATGTGTTGAAGGAAAATATGGCGCAAAGATAGAGAACAGGAGACCACAGAGAGCCTACAGAGCCAATAAGACATCCTTAAAAAAAAACAACCAGGACAGAAAAGATGAGATGATGCTGAAATGAAATGTACTGTATACAACATAACTGTGTGGCTATATAAACTTTAATAACGATCGTCCATTTATATAATTATGTCCATATACTGTTACCATAAACAGAAATCTGTGGTTTTAAATAACGTTGCCCCCACTTCCAGTTCACTTTTCAATATGTCCCAAAGCCAGAGAGTCAGGTAGCGGCCTCTTATTCACTCTCGTCCTGCACGGTGGTCGTTGAATGGTTGTAAAGTCCTTGAGCCATGAGCTGCATGGCCAGGCCGTTCTTGTAGCCGGTGGCCTTTTTTATCTTGGCCCTCTTATTCTGGAACCAGATTTTAATTTGAGACTCGTTCAGGTTGAGTTCCTGGGCCAGAGACTGTCTCCGCTGCTCCGTTATGTACCGATTGGCCTGGAACTCGGTTTTGAGTCTCTGCAGCTGCTCGGCCGTGAACGCTGTCCTGGGCCGCTTGTCCTCCTTGCTGCTCTTCTTCTTTTTCAGTTTCCGTGTCCTTGGGCCTGGCGTGGAAACAACAATGGAAATAAAAATATTTATTCTACGGCTGGACCACAAACACAGTGTTACACAGTCGGTGCACAAAGTTATTTTAATAAGGAACCAGGCTGAATATTATGATCAAATAAGTCTCCAAACTGTCCTGACATTAATATATCAGTGAGCTTTATTTTACCTTTTAAACATGGCTAATTTCATTATTACATGCTACTGTTTTCTGTTTGAAGCTTCACTATGATGACGCCAAAATAAAACCCTGTGAAGGAAAGTCATACATTGTTAATTGGCCCTCGTCCCAAACTATTTCATATTCTTTAAAACGCAGTACCCAAATTGGACTCCTGTTTGGCTATTAAGACACAGTTGTGGTTTATTGTGTAACAATAATGGGTGAATTGCTGTCACTTTACAGTGTCTTTTACCAATTTAAAACGGTGATAAATAAAAGCATTTTCCCTCCGCCACTCAGTACAGTGGTCGTTGTGTCAAAGCCTTACATTAACGCATGATTATTAATTCATGCTCAGCTAATATGAACTATTATTCAATCTGATCTGTGACTTTCTTGAATGTGGAAAATGTGGAACAGCCAATCAGAGGTGGGAAAAAACTAGGCAGAGCCTTTTCATGCAGTATCCAACTGTAGCAGCACTGGAGATTTTCCCAAGTAAGCATAACGACCGCCCCAGCTTACAAGCTTAAAACAATAGATTAGTATATTGAGAAATGGTCGAGAAGACATTGTTAGGAAAAAACAGACACATCAAAGAAAAAAATTGCGGAGCAGTTAAAAAGTGTCCATGATCTCGAGTCCTCCGAGGCGCTCGTTGCCCCATCTTTGTGTTCTCTTGTTGTCATGCAGGTTTGGAGGTTTTGGAGTCTGGTACATTAGATCCAGTCAAGCTTGTTAAGGCACCAAAACAAGCACCAACCCACTGCCACGGCTCAAATTAAATAAGTTGCTTTTGACAGAAGTCCCAGTGTAGATTTCACAGGTTCACAACGTCACAATTTTCTCTCAAAGGACATTTTCTACACGCCGCTATACAATTAAAGGGATCTATCCGGGATTGGGAATTCTTTATCCTATGAACCTGGCTGCAGCGCAGTGTTGTAGGGACGAATTTGCTCTAAATGCGCACAGCAAAACAAGCTCAAGGGGCAAAAATGTAAAACTTCACACTATGAATGTAGAATATGCGTTAGAGCGCAAACTAAGTATACTGCGTGTGGGCTTATAATGGTCGATTTTTGCTTTGCACAGTAAATGCATTTTGCAGCCAAGCCTGAACCACACAAGATGACTGTTAATCCAGTCACCGGCACAAAGAGGAAGAAAGCTTGCTAGACCTGAATGGAATGCCAGTTGTGTTGCAACGGAGGCCAAGAGAAAGGAAGCATTAAACAAAATATGAAATAAAAAGTAACGATTGAGCCTTAGGTGTTAACATTTGATCACTTTAACACATTATCATGATCATAAAAGCAGAAACACTATTAAAGGTATCATCGCCTCGCTATCAAGGTGTGGACTGCTGTAATAAACACAACACGGATGCAACGAAATAAGTTCGTTTTTAAACCACATAAATCCGTGTTTTTCGTCATTATTCTGTTAACTGTTTATAAACAAGCATACATATATTATCACCCTAAACGTAGACCTCCAAATGTATTGTCTTTTTATTACTATAATTATTATTGTTCAGAACTAAGTAACGTCCTCTCCCAGCTGCAAATAAGTAGCATGTGCATCCCGGTGTCCCAAACACTGACAGCATGCTGAGAATCAGCTGACAAAGTCATCAGGTTAAAAGTCAGCAGTATTTGGACTAAATGCAAAAGGACCAAAAAAAGTAGCGTGTTGGTTTTTTCCTTTAATATTCACACACATACACACACATACACCATACACGCGCGCGCGCAAAAGCGCAGATTCAGACCCTGCACAACTTATTTGTTTGTTTGTTTTTAAAAGCGCCAAACGTCAGAACAGTGAGCTGCAACCCAAACCCAGCGGTGGTCTTCTGGCGGCTTAGCGATGGTATTTAACCCATAAATCATCAGCTTTTACTATATTTTTGTAAACCTATCCTGACGCACAGAACCGAGGCCCAACGATCTTGTATTGTTCTCACTCAGCGAATATAAACCTAAGCTACTTTTGCACAAGACACCAACAAAGCCTGCTCTTAGGCCCCACACGAAAAAAAGTGATGCAAACTGACTTGCAGTGAAAATTATAACGATTTTTGAGCTGACATTTTACAGGCCAGCGTAACAAATAATGAGTTACTAAGTAATTTCTCCTGGCATTAATAAAGTTGAATTTTGAATATCCTATAGTGCACTTTTATGTTTATATCTTTGGACAGCTTTGTTGTGTGTGTGATTAGCGTGTGTGTGTGTGTGTGTGTGTGTGGGGGGGGGGGGTTGTGAGTAAGAGAGAGGAATAAGCAATACAAATTCCCCATTTGGTTCATATTGATGACATATATGCTTCCCTTGTATTTAAAATTGAATCCCTGTTTACCATTACCATTTGGTAATGGCTCTTTCATATATTTTTTCATATATCTTTCATATATTTTTTAATATTGTTAAAACAAATTTTATTGGGTGAGTTAAATCAATTTTGGAGCATCCTTATAGAAGTATGTAATATTAAATGTGCCAACCTTAAACCATAACTCATATGAGTAACTTTGGGACTAACATGGATTTCTGGAGCAGATATGTTAGAGACAACATGGGCGTTTACATAATGTTATGGAGAAAAACAGGAGTCAACCCAACAAAGTTCCCCAGCATACGAGCACCCCAGGCGGCATAATTCGGGGACTATTAGCGCCTTACCAGATGAGGGCCGGTCCGAGTACCGTGTACAGTAAACCCAAGCGGGCCACAACAGCGGCTGGCTTTCTTTCGTTGTGGGCGGGGAGCCTCCATTGCTGCCACTCATAACCATAATTGACGAAGGGCTGTCTGCGTATCTGCCAGTCCCGTTGCTCGCCGGCTCGCTTTGTTTCGACGAGTTCTGCTTGGATGAAGGCGAAGAAGACGTGGACGACGACGGGGAGGGCGACGACGAGGTGCTGTCGTTGCTGCAGTTGGAGTCCAGGCAGAGGCTGCCGGCGTGCGGCGGCCTCGCTCCCAGCGGGTTGACGTTTTCTCTGCCCGGCGTCTGGCTCCGTTCGCGGTAGTTCGGCTCCTTCCTGCAGCCGAAGTCCGGCCGCAGGATGTTGTCAATGAAAAAGTTCGTGGTTCTGTGGGCCTGCTGGGCGGCCTGGTGGGGTAAAATCATTGCAGGGGATGGGAGGTTCGGCGACAGGGACATGCTCTCCTCCTCGGTAGAGTCCCGGCCGCTGTTGGGCTCCTTTTGCTCTTCCATAGCTGGTGGCGGTGACAAATCTCGGACTCTCCAAGCCAAACTCCACTTGTTGCTAGCTCTCCCGCCCCGTTCCGTATCCAATTTAGATGGACATGAAAAAATAAGCCGCTTCGCTAGTGTGAACACCTGTGCTTTTTTTTATAACATCACCTACAGTGGCGACATGTCTCCTAATAGCCTTCCGAGACCTGGCATAGCCAACAGCTCCCCGTTACAGCCAGTGTCCCTGTCTGTCCTCCGCGCTGCATAATATCTGTGTAGTCGCTCGTCCTAAACTCTCCAAATACCGTTTTCTCCCCCCGTGTGTGTGTGTGTGTGTGTTTTTTTTCCCCCAGTCTCTTACACCCAGCCGGAAGCACGTGTGCGCGTACACACGTGCTGCGAGCCAATCCGGTGCGGAGATCGCGCCTGTCACACCTTCAGACGTCCAATCGGAGAGCACGACGAGCACGCGCCTTCGTAGCCTAATTTTGGAGAGGCACGTGCATACATACGTACACAGCAAAACAAAAACAACAGCGGGAGAGTTGCTGTTAGAAATGTTACACAGGACGACAGAAAGTCGGCTTTTTATCGACTTTTTATCTTTGAATACACTTTTCTGAAGAACATGTTAGTTTTTATCGACAACTGGACACAGGCTACGACAAAGAAAGATTTATTTAGGTGTAAAAAGGCATATTTAACTTATGCGGTGTTATAAAAAAATAAATTTTAATTTTACCTTGGACAGCTGTAGATTTAGTGCATAATGTAGTCCAAAGCATGTTTTGAATATTCTTTAATATTTTTGAATGGCTATCACATGCAGGACGATTAATTAGTTCGAACATTGCAAACGTCTGTTTTATACAAAGGAGATTAACCACTTGCACTTATAACCCGTTTTATTATTGGATCAACATTTCTATAAAAAGTCTCATTAATTTCAGAGTCGTTTCCCCTTTGTTTCCTTATTATTGTCATTTTCTTACCTTTTTTTGTAGCTCCTGTGTGATTTAGGCCATGTTTATAATTTAACCACAGCTGTTGTACCAGAGAAATGCACGTCATATCCATTAAAACATGAAAACTAGACTCTCTTAAAAAAAAAGAAATTATGTTTATAGAAAGAAAACGAGGTTCGGAGAGCTGATATGAGTCCCCAGAATTAAAAAATGAATTTGTAACATCTCCAGGATAAGGTTACATTTGCTCACAGGCTCTAATTGGCTATTTGAAATAATATTAATGATCATAATAGCAACAGCATAAAAGTGAGGACTTGTTGATGTGTAACACCGCCGCAGTGAAATCTTTATCCCACAGGCCGGACTGGGAAGCCATGGCTACTTAATTAAATTCCAATTAGGACAGTATCATGTGCTGTTTAGCCGCAGCGCCATTGTGGGTAAATGAGCACTCAGTCTGCTCTTATCTGGCGCCGCAAAGAGAGGCTCCTTGAGAGGGGCTGCAAAAGATAATTTATAGCTTTTAATTAGTCTTCATTCCGCCCGATCAGCCTGGTGTTCATCACGGGGAGCGGGCTGAATAAAACCCGAGTCAAAAGCGCTGTCACTGGTCCCTGGCAGGGCCCTTAATCAAAGTGAAGCAGGGGCCGCGCTACAAGCCGCGTAATTTCCAAGGTGCTGATAAAGCTTGTTGAATAATAGCGGAGGCCCTCGGAGACACCATTTACAGAAATGACTTTATTGACGGCTTAACGTTGGTAATTCATTTTACCTTTCATGAATTGGGAGCCGGATTTGTCGCCGTAATAGGATGATAAATGCACTGACGGATCGCAGCCCCGCTTTTATTGAGTAGCCTATATACTGGAGGTGCACACACACACACACACACACACACACACACACCTACGCAGACACAGTCATGATGAGCTTCTTGCTGAAAAGCTGATCTTCTGTCTGAAGTAAAGCAATAACACCGTGTGTGGAGAATGCACCTGCACTGCTTCAGTGGTACAGAAAAACACAATCATGTTTCCACGTTTTTAGGCAACATCCTAGTTTCGTCCTGTGTGAGGGATTAAATGAAAAAATATAGCCTGACGCCAGGGAAAGGAAAACAAGCTGCATTTGTCGTCTTTTAATGTCTTCATATTTTGTTGTTCTTGTGTTTAAATCAGAGTATCCAGTCCAAATAACAGGCCCACATGAATTTCCTTTTAAAGCCTGAGTAAAGCATGCAAACATTTTGCGTTCAATTTTGGCTTGAAACGAATTTAGCTGTACCTTCATTGTTTTTCCTGTTTAGGATAGTAGTGTTTCATTTAAAAAAAAAAAAATCTTCGTTAACTATTGCTGTATAAAAAAATAAAAACACTTTAGGGATTTAGTTCCCTGGTGGGTAGAAATGAAAACCGAAGAGACATAGGGACAAAAAGGGGATTGCATGAGCTTTATTGAAAAAAATATGACTGCGAAATAAATATAAGAAATACGGTAAAAACACTATAATACCCAATTTTATGTTACCCAAAATAGATTTATATTAAAAATATTTGGGCATTGAGAACAACGTTGTAATTACCCATCACAACCTGTATAGAAAATATATCAGTGTTTGGTCTTTAAAAATGAGAAAAACGTGTTTTTTTTTTTTTACACTGCATAATTTCCTACACACCAATTACAATATTATTACCTTCTGGAACTTAGTTTATAGCCTTTAGTGTAGTTCATTTTCACTCTAACACACAAATACTTTACACTGTGTTGTAGAGAGAAAAGCAGTTCATGATGTATATTTTTTGTTTCAGGTGATGGGATCTGTGTCAGATTGACAGTGTTTGAGATCTTAAACACACTCAGTGATACTCAGAGGACATTTGTGCAGCTTAAGATGAAACTCTTTTTGAAGCTCATGCAGCAAGCTTGTGGTGTCACCCAGTGGTGGAAGATGGAAAATTAAACAGTCCAGCTTGGTTTCTACCTTTGTTAATGTTCATTTGTGTTAAACGTGGGTCTCATGAGACGTTGTATGTTGTTGGGTGAGCATTCAATAAAACATACATTGTTAATAGTAATACTGTCCTTTTATAGGAGGTTGTGCAGGTTTTGTACAGGTGTTTTAGAGCTTAACTGACAGAAACGTAACACACAGAAACTAGTCATCACTTGTTTAAAGGTTTTTACAAAATGGGCGACACTTAAACTAAATCAGGTGCTAAGTGCAGATAAATTGTATCCATATGAGGTTTTTGGCATGAAATGGCGTGGGGAAACCCCAAACTCACGTCCACATCTTGAATCCTGCAATTTTATTGTAACTTTAAAACGTTGGTGACATCTAGTGGCCCAGAAAGGTAAGTGCTGCGAGTATTTTTCACCTGCGTTTAACCCCAGACCCTTCATATGGCAAGCAGCAGGACTTCCTAAAAGGAAACAATTCCCTGCATATAAGAAAAGCACTTTTCAATAAAGGGGAGGCCTAATAACTAAATGTAGGCCTTATGCTTAAATGTTAATTTAACGTACCTGCACTGTTCTAGAGTGTTTCAATTCATCTTTCACTTCTACTGCAAAGGCAAATATTCCACTTTTAGTATCACATCATATTAAAATATATTAAGTACCTTTGTTTTGGAGCAAGCTGCCGCATTGCTAATCTCGTATTACTACTTTATCCGAATTCTTCTTTTAAAAGTAGGTTAGTGAAGAACAAAAAGTTTTTTCCACTGCACAGAGAGCTGAAAGTACATTTTTGGGAAATTCAGAAATAACTTCACATTTTAATTTTTTTACTGATTATCCAGACAGCCTCTTTTTAAATATTGTTAAAAAATATTTATGTCTATGTCTGTAGTTCCCATACTTTCAGCTCTTTTCAGTAAATTGAATAGATGCATCCTGGCACCACTCTGCATGTCCACTAGGGGTCAGAGTAAGACTTCACTAGCAAACAAGAGTTACAACAGTGAAAAGGAGCGTCAGTGATTAGTCGTGCGCAAAGAAGATCGATAGTCTTTGTCGAAAAGCCAACAAGGTCACTAAAACCAAAGGCGTTTATCATTTTAAACGGTTGAAAAATAACTTTATAACGTTGACATTTTAAAATCTAAAGTCAAATATTTCAGCTTTTTTAAGACATCTAAACTGCATTAGTCTTACCAAAAGCAGCCTGAAAACTTATGATTTATAATCTTATCATTCAAGATCTAGTTTCAATATCATTATCTCTGAACAAAATGGCACATGAATCAGTTTTGCACTCAGTTTTCTTTTTTATATTTGTGCCACAAGTGCCAAATTTAAGTGATTGTGATGTGAGACAGTTGATAAAGAGGTCTTACAAACAGCGTTGAATTTACAATTTCATTACCATCACTTTCAGCCATACAAGCCCCTTCAAATATTGAAATGCTAGTAATGTACCAAGGACATGTTTGCATACTGAACAACGATTATCATTCCCTGAGTTCCCCTCATCTCTCGCTTTCTCTGTCTGCCTCTCCAAGGTCCAGGCTCTCCCCAGTAATAATACATGAAGGGCTCCTCTCCCTCATCCATTAATCAGGAGGGAGGCTGAGGTAAAGGAGGGTTGATCTTTGCCCCTCACACACATACACGCACTCACCTATCATTAATAATTGAAGGGATATTAATGCAGATAAATAATTAAGCTTTAGGGGATCTCTTTAGATTCCTAATGAGAAGTGGGAGACAGATTGCTCCTCAGTCTTATTACGTCTTGCTGAGAAGTTTCTGAAAGCTTAAGGTGATGATAAATGGGCCCCATCAGGTAATTGGCAAATTAAATCGATGCAGACACTTTGCTGGGCATGGCTTGACAAAATTACCCATCTACATGGCTGCACAATGTTCTTCTAAGGTAGAAAGGTCTTTTCTGATTTCTTTTTATCTCTGCACATTGAATTATTTTGGCTCTAAGTATTGGTCGACTGCTTTGTTTAAAACCAAAATACCTTTACAACCGATAGATGGATTTAGATTGCATTTTGTACAGACGTATATGGTCATGGATGAATCCCACTGACTTGGTGATCCTGACTTTTGACCCACTAGGAGGTTGGCATTGTTTGAGTTGAACTGTCATTTGTATGGTTTGCCATTGTAATCCCCCTGGATAAATAATGATAATTCTGGTGGTACTATAACTTTTCCTCTTAACTTTCAGAAGAAGCGTTAAGGGTTCATTTATATTATTACATTTAAACAGTCAAAGGGTAAAGTTTGTCCATCCTAAGTTTGTTAAGATTTTTAATATTTTACCAGCTACTCTAGAGATCATTACAGCGTAATTATAAATGACTGTAGACTATTAGGCTCTTGGGATGGCAATGCCTGCTTCTTGGATTGTTGAATTTGTGGCTGGCCCACCACTTTAGTCCGTAGAGAACTATCTCCATAAGTCTTGGGTGGATTTTCATGAAACAAACATTTGTGTTCCACAAAAGATGAGTTTAATTAATTTAAATAATTTAATTAATATTATCTGCTGAACATCAGTATCTGAGCATTGTCGTGTGAGCATATTAGCATTTAGCACACATGTACTAGCATGACCGTAGACTTTTTTCTTTACTTCTCTGGTACAATTAGGGTCCTGTAAATGTAGTGGTCCTCATTAATTCGGTATTACTGTTATGTAAACCTGTGTGTTAAAAAGCATCATCATTTTCTTTTCACTTTTTAAACAGCTGTGTGTATGTGTGTGTGTGTGTGTGTGTGTGTGTGTGTGTGTGTCTTCATCAGCCATGCTGCCTGGGGCCACTCTAACCTTTCAGTCAACTCTCTGAGGATAGTCTCTCTCATCTGGCATCCTCAGCCTGTCACCATCATCAGCCAGAGCTCAGATGAAAGATATAGTCCTCATCGGCTTTGTTACAATAAAAGCCTCCTGCTCTGATGACTTTTTCCTTAACCTTTACTCCCCTATTCAGACATGACGTATTTCTTGAGGTGTGATTCCAAAACCCTCCTAAGAGACTAGTTCATAAATTAATGATATCTCAGAGAAGTCATTATCAGATTTGAAAGCAGACAGATGCAGAAATTGTACACAGTTTGAGTAAGGGAAGTGATAATATAGGACAAATATAGAAAAAGTTAAGGGATCACCAAAGGAATATGGACATTTGTATTTTGTCAGTAATAAAAAAACACTGGAGGATCTGAATTGTATATGAGATAAATGGTGGACCCATTTTACAAGGTCTAAAACTCCCGTCTGTCATGTTAAGCTGACGGAGAAGGCAGGACATAAATAAAGACAACATAAATGTTCAAAAGAATGAGGGAAGTAGGGGATTATGGTTGAAAAGATAAAAAAAGTCGTGCTTGCGTGTCTGAAAGATTGATCTGCGGAGTCTCCTTTAGCCTCTCATTATAGCCCAGCCCAGAGTCTTAAAACAGGATGTATTTGTTACAGTTCTCACATTTTCCTGTCTGCAAATCATCTTTGTACATGCATGCATGCATGTGAGTTCCTGTATTTAGGTCTATGATCCAGTGCACACAACCCAACTAGTTTAATAACTTCACCCAGGTGGAAGAGTAAGTGCCTCTAAAGACATTAAATATTAGATTAGATTAGAACTTGAAGTTAATTTAGTATTACATGTGAAGTTGTGGTGTAAGTCTGATTTCGGCATGTAGGGGGTGGAAGAGTTAGACATTGTGGCTAATATGCTCATTTGCATTGGGAGCGATACCACCTGTCTTTCTCTATGATATGAATGAAGTTAGAACCAGGGGTGAGCAGTTTAGCTTAGCATAATGACTGAAAACATTTTACACACCTGTTTTTATATGGATCATTATGGAGAACAAACAAAACCAGTTTATATTTACATTTAAAGCATAAAGTTTCTGTGTGCAAATTGAGGTACAGTAGCACTAACATGAGAATGGGCCTTTTTTGCTCTGTCCTCCCTCTTCCTCCTCTGTAATGCAGCTCTGCACAGTGCTCTGCACGGCCCTTCAGGTAGGTTACTAAAGAGAGATTGTTTCTCTTTTCTGATTGGTCAGTAGGGTGAGCCTCACTCAAAATGATTTTAGAAGAATACCTCTGCACCACTGCTAGTGCTGTTCAGTGAGTCTGTTTCATGGGAGGCTTCCACTGCACATCTCCATATTAAGAAAAGTGTTGGGTCATATTTCCCCTCTAAAAATATGTAAAAAATGATGGCAACTACCTTTGAGTTTGAAAATATTGAATAATCATTCAGTGATTGACCATTGATTGATTTGATTGTTTAAAGTGTCCAAATCCTTGAAATATCAGCTTTAAATAAATAAAATTCACCTTTTACCAATGAGGTATGTCTCTTTTCAATATTTATAGTGCTTACTAAGCCGTGGCACTGTAGATATCAGCATCTAATCTCTGGAAATTAGTGCAAGTGCTGCAGGACACTGTTAGAAAAAAAGATATACAAGAGGCTTATGTACACTAATCCAGTCCCAAGAATGGATAAACATACATGCTTGACTTAACAATGTCATGAAGACGTAAGATGTGTTCATGAACCTGGGTGCTCATTGTCCCTGGAAAAACACCCATTGGCCAAATAAGCTTATTTGCCTGTATTCTCTTATTTACCTTCACGAAGAAACAAAACGCTCACTTTCTCTTTTGTATTCTCTTGTTGTTTTTGGTTTCCGTCTCTTTCTCCTTGTTTGCCCGATTAAAGTGCAGAGGAGATGTAATTTTCAAAGCGCAGACTGACAGATGAAGTGAGTCAGCATTTGGCTGAATCATTACCCAACATATGAATTGTAATACTGAGGCTTCACATTCCTCTGAAGCAAACGGTCTCAGTCTCCGCTTCTGTCCTCGCTGTGCAGTGTTTAGGTTCACTTTGAGATAGAAAACAGACCATGGTATCTGAACCTGCCAAAATGAGACAGACAAGAAATAATTCAGTAGTCTCCTTTATGTAAACATAAGCTAAGCTCACAATTGATGGCTGAAATAAAATATAAAACAATTTGCCCTTCTACCCCCAAAAAGACAAAACTTACATTTTGTGTCAATTAAATCTCAGTCTCCCTAAAACATATTTCATTTTTAATCAGCAGTTTAAATATTACACTACTCACAATATCCCATTTTTCTTTTCTAACAAATTTCATACAGCCTCTAAAATCTTGTTCTATGAACAAATGATCAAATAAAGTTTAATCTACAAGGCAGTCATTGTTCCACTGCACTGGGTTACATCTCTAATGCACCAGTCTCCAGTTAAACCTCCTTTCTGTAGTTTTCCTGTGACCGTACTCTTTTTCCCAGCTGTGTGGATTGCAAGCATGCGAGGTTGAATGAGACTTGTTCAGCAAAAGAGGATGATGGGCTGTTTTTCTATGCGTGTATTAACTTAAAGTGAGAAATCTCAGCTTTCCCCCTTCTCTGTGGGTCCCTTTAGATGTCCCTCTTTATATTTTGATTATGCCACTCATGCATTTGCATTTTGGGCATGAACACGGATCAATCATCCAAGAGAGAAAAGTGGTGGAGTGAAAGAATGAGGAGAGGTTTTAAAAATGTCCTGATGATTGCCGGCTTGTGCAGAAAGCTTGTCGGCTGCAATTTTTCATGTCGATTTGGCAATCAGACACTCGCCAGAATCAGCTGAGGCTGTGTTTTGCTGCCAGAGACACATGTTTGGGCAGCGGGCTACTATGGTTTTTCGCTCTATCGCCAGAAGAAACTCACAGGATTTAATTAAAAACGATCATTGTTTATGAAGGTGCGATTACAACAGGTAGAACACACATACACATACACACACACACACACACACACACACACACAGACACACACAAAAAAAACCTGGCAGACCCGAGCAGTCAGAGGGCCTGGCGACACATGCTATCATTACTCCAAAACGATGCCTGTTGCTCAGCTGCCTGTCAAGCTAAATTCCCCTGAACATAAAGTGTGTGTGTGTACGTGTGTGAGTGAGTGGGTGTGTGAGGCCTTGTCCCACTTATCTCATCCATCAGAGAATTTCACTACTCCGTCTGTCAGTCAGCAATCCCTCACTGTCACCCACACTAGGGGGGTGGAGCAGCCTGATCATCTATCGTGCGTGTGTGTTCTCCTCTAGCAGCCGGTGACACGTACTGCTGTTGATGTCTCAGTTGTCAGCAGCTCCACTTTTCATCCTAAATGTATCTGCAGTGGGAGCTGAAAGCCCTCACAAGGCCATCATGCTTTGGTGTTTAAACAGTTTCAAATGCCACTTTTACAGTTACATCAAAAGTCCAGTTCACATATCTAAGTCGCTGAACAATACTCTCATGCAATAACTGACTTATGCCTGGTTATAGTGTAGAAGTACTTAAATGATCGCTAAAGAATTTCAGATAATAGTTATTTTCAATGTTATAATTTTAACGTTAGTCATATTTTTGAAGTTATTTCTAATGAATTTAGCATATGAACGTTTGACGTGGGATATCTTGCATCACATCTTACAGGATACGGGGAAGCTGAGTCTCAGGAGGTAAAGCTCAGCTGCTGCATTCCACTTGTCTAAGTGGTCTTTAGTGAGACCCTGAACCCTTTAGATGCTCCTACGGTTTGTGTGCATCCCTTACCTGTTAGTTGCTTTAGATAAAAGCATCTGCCAAGTGAATAAATGTTATGGTGAGATGACAGAGATGCCTATCCCTCTGTAGTTACACATAATGACCACCCCTGTGTGCTACCCTCTGTGTTTTTACGTTTAGGTGAACAATGAGTTTTCAGCATTTTAAATGATTCATGTAATAAATATACATATGTTGTTTTAACTGACCCTTAATTTCCCTGAGTTGGTGAATGAAAGATTAGGCTCAGGACCAGGACCATGGTTTCCCTTGGTGGCTGGGCGGGACCACACCTGTTGGGGTGTGATTCGAGCCCACGGCCTTCTGCATCCCAACCCAATGCTCTACCACTGATCGACCAGGTTCCCCTTAGCCTGACCTACAGCCACAATAAATTTTTTTTTTACATTTTCATAAACTCCACGTTTAAAAAAACTTTTTAAGTAATAGGAATTTTCATAACTAGCTTATTTGTCATGCAAATCTAAATGTCTACTTGTGGATGAAAGAATCCAGGGCCTGCTGCGTCAGATGAAGTCTTACATCTTGTAATATATGTTTATTAAAATTATCAAACATTATGCTGTGCTGTGTTCACATATGATGAGCTAATATATAAACAGTCCAATTTTGGTCATAAAACTGCCACAGCCAACTGTCGACCCCCAATGTTTTGTTTTTTGAGCAGCACAACAACACAGTCCCTTCTAAGGAGAACGGAGTCCATTTGTAGACTGCAGGAAAATAAGCCAACACCTTAATAGAGATTTATCTAGCTAATATTTGCTTTCTGTGATTTCCATTTAAATTGACAGGGGTAATGTGTAAACAGCTGTTTTGTGTGTGTTCCTGAGGGTGTGGGATTAAAAAAAAAATCAAACACACATGAAACAGCTATCATCTTAATAAAGGCTCATAGCGATGTTTGAGTCTTGTACGGCACTTGCAAATCTCAGTACAAGTTAATCAGAAGTGAAACACGGATCCTGGCAAATACCAGCTTTTGTCAGAATATAGATCCTGCTTGAACATTAAAAGTGATTATGTTAAAATATGTATAAGTAAATACATGAGGACTTTACTGTATTGTCTGGATTGTATAGCCACTAAGCCAATCTGCTGGCTTTCAAAATAAAACCGTTTTCTTTAGCTTGGTTTGCAGTACAAAATAGACCCCTGACTAAACATTGAAAACTAGACTGGAGTCCAGGCTCAATGATTAAAAATGACGGCAAGCTACAGTGTCACAAAGGACATTTAGGGAGTCATCAGTGACCTGTATCATACCCTGTAGAGAGTTAGGCGTATGTATTACAATTTAGACACACAACTGCTTTCAGGCAGGTGTGTATATACAGACAAATCGGAAACTGATCGAGAAAGTGTCTGAAAAGAAAAATGCACTGTTGCCAGTTAAATTGAATTGTTCATGCTTAAACCATATTAGCGCCCACCTCTCTCTTTCTCTCATGTTGAGCTGTATGTATGACATTTTTACACAATACAAACTTTTTATCAAACACTTTTATTGACATATATGAGACCAAATATACAACAAATTTAGCATCAATCCAAAACACCCATTTGCATCTTTCATCTGAAACACTGAATACAACTGAAAACTACATTGGTGCTTGCTACAGTGATTAAAGTACAAGGGTAGATGTTTTAGAATTTGGCGCTTTCTATTGATGTCATTATTTCAGTTGATCTCATCATGTGTAACTGGGTCCAACTGTGTTGATGCATAAATTATGCATTTTTGCGTAAATAAACATAATAGAAGTTGGCTTTGAAAATAAATAATATGTAGGCAGAAACTTTAGTTACTGTTACTTTAGTTACTGTCTGTTACTTTCTAGTCACAACAGTATATGGCACAACTAGATTAATCAAGTATTTGGTTCTTAAGGTTTGATGATGGAGGGAGTATTATAGCTAACTATCATGCTAATCAGCTGTGAACATGCTCATGCAAGTCAGCCTGAAAAGCTCCTTCCTATTTTGTCTGTACAATGCTGTTTACTCCCTTGTGTTTTGTTTCTGGTTTTATACACGATTACTTAAAAGGTGTTCTTGTATTATAAGCTCCTTTCTCGCCGTTGTCTTAACGCCATTCATCTTGGCAGTTTATACTCCTGCAGGAGAGGGCTAAATAGAACTAAGGTGCGTTCAAACTATTATTGTTACCATTGTTGTGTACTGTATGTGTACTGACATCCACATTGCACCAAGCAGAGCAGGTGTGAGCAAAAAGTTCAGATTTGTTGAACTTTGCCCTTTGTTTTGACCTTTGTGAGATGTTGTGAAATATCAACATGCAAATGCATGCATTAGCATTGTAGCTAAAGCTGTGTTGCTTAGTACGGTGTCCCCAGGAGCTTCAGAGTGGGTAATACCGTCCTGACTAATGTGGAACACGCAGCACACAACCCTTGGTTTATTGCTGTAGTGCTTCATAAAACCTCTAACCCTAAATATAGCGAATAGGCCATATGCGGGGGCAATTCTTAAATAGTGATATGTTGTTGGGTAATAGGATAATGAGCATTGGTATGCTCTAAATTACCTTGAATATTAACTTCTTGACATTACTGATGACAGCAACCCCCAGCTGAACGTAAACAAAATACAAACAAGAAGATGTTTCACTAAAATCAACACAGTTACAGATAAACTTGTGCACTGTGGCCGTATGTTCAAAGGAATAAAAACATTGTTTACCACATATTTTAAAACCGTTTTCAGTGAGGATAACTGTCCATTGACCTGACCGATTAGTCAGGGTATAAGATGAAGCCTGAAAACGTGCTGTACTTGTTGTTGTTTCCTCCATGAGCTTTGCCCCCATCCAGTTTGACGTAGACCTCGTCTCCAGAGTCCAGGTGCAGCACAGCACTGTTGCTGGCATAATCGTAATTCTGGTCTGCATCCTGAGCTATTGCGCTAGCTCGAACCTAAAGAAATGGAGACGAGAGGACAGTAATAGGACCTGAGTAGAAAAGTTCATGTATACCTGAGAAGCAAAATGAAAAAGCAGCAGTCCAGAGACAAAAATGGCAACTCCCAAGTGGGAATTTAAGGCAAATCTTGTGAAAATTAATGTAAAATTCCACAGCTATAATAAAATATGAAATAAAATTACACCTATCCCCTTGAATTGAAGGCTCTTTTAGCTTCTGTACTGAACACCGATAATATGAAGATTAGGGCCACTGTCCTCCACCATTCTCAGGGTTGTTGGTTTGATCAAAAAGTGCCCTTGAGCAAGACACTGAACCCCAAGTTAGTTGCTTCCAGTGAGTGCAGAACAGCACATTAATGTGATTGTGAGGGAGTGAATGAGGAGTGCAAAGTGCTTTCAGTACCAATAAGATAGAAAAGCGCTTTCATCATTTAAACGCATTGCATTTACAGTGTCTCAGCTCGTCCTCCTCCTCGTCCAGCTGGAACTGCTCATGTCTGTGAACTGCTCATCCAAGCTATATTTACGCTTGAGCGCCACTGCTTAACAAAGCACGCAAACAGGATTGGATATGACCAGAGTGATAGCTCCCGGTACTTGGGTTAATTAAAGACACTGTTTGTAAGAATATGCAGCTATGTAACTTATTTTAAGGAGGGTAAACAAGACATGCCGTAGGCCATAATGTGCGCTTTCTATGCGTAAAATGGGTATTTTCGGTGCATATATTGGCTGCTCTGAAATTGCATGAAATGACCGAACCTTTTGTTAAGTGTGAATTAAGTGTGTTACGTTGCTGGTATGTCCACTAATGGTTTACATCTCTACGGTGCTTTGGAAATGGATTATGGTTTTTATTCATTTCCACTATTACCTGCCCATTTTTGCACAGGTCGGCCCACATGCTGGTCCCGTCTCCTCCACGCATCAGCACATGGTAGGTGAAGAAATAGATCCCGGACACATGGCAGGTGAACTTCCCGGTGTTCGGATCGTACTGGTTCCCCAAGTTTGTAATCACGTCGTCAAACTTTAACACTTCATATCCCTCGTGTGGATTTTTAAGGCCGACGTAAAAAGCGATCTTGAAAGTGCTGACCGTAGAGTTAACACCATCCGCTTCTCCGGTGTCAGCCCCAGCTGCTCCGGTTAACGCAGGGAAAGCGAATTTACCGTCGCCCCGCTCCCCCGGTGGCCCCCTCGGACCCGGTGGTCCAGGTTCTCCCGGCGGACCCCTTGGTCCCGGTTTACCTGGTCGGCCCGGCTCCCCGCGGCTCCCACGCGCCATTGGCGGCTGTGGAGCGACACTGTTCACGTTCTGGATCACCTCCATGGCGCCTCCCGGTTTGGGACTGTAAGGGTCGCAAACCATCCGACAGGTGCCCATCATCTCGTAGTAATGGGCGGAGGTCTCCGAGGAGCGAAGCAGCAGTAACGGGACAGCTACGGCCAAAGCCAGCAAAACCATCGCGACGGCGGTCACCAGAAAGACCACTGACCACTTTCTCCGCGAGGTTCGGGGGCAAATGGACGACAGATAACCCGTGGAGCCTCTGCGGAGCGGAATCGTGACGGACTAATGAAGGACTTTTAGGAGGAAAAAACAAACGACATGGAGTTAATTAAGTGAGCACCATGTGTCCATCTGTTGTAATTGGTGGCTTCAAGCCCCTGGGCAGTGAATGTGACAAGGGAGCGGGTGCGCGTCTTGGTTGGATGGATGGGAACGCACGAACAGCTGCGTCCAGCGGCGCCCAGCTGTCACTGTGAGAAAAAATAAGACCGGAAGATAGAGAGGTTAGCTTTCAAATTAAACGCCTATCACTCGTGCTAAATAGTTTGCAGCACAGGGCAGTGCGGCTGGAAGCAGACATAAGTGTTCTTAACAACCATAACTGCTCCCAAATTGGAGGCTGATGCATAAACAGATAAGGAATGACACAAAAGACGGATGTAATAATACATCATGAAAGAGTTGCTAGCAAACAGTGTTTACAATTACAGAGTATTATAAACCAGTATTAAATCAATTATAGCCGGTCTAAAAGTTACAAAGTAGTTATTGTCTGGTGGGCACAGTATCTGCACCTGCATTGGCCAGGTCAGATTTAATGTCCAGGCCTATAGGCTACATACTCAGACAGATATCACCAGGCCAGTGGGAGTGTATGAGCATGGATGTTAATTAGATCTTTTAGTTGAATGTTCCCATTTTATACTGCTTTATTCCACTGCCTTTCAGATAGAAATATGGTATTGTTTTATTCAACTACTACACATTCAGATTTGTCATGTGTGATAAAGATATGGAACATTGTTTACGCTATCCAAACATCATCTGCACCTTCCCTAAATAAAACATGAAATTACTGCAAAATTCTAAGGTATTGTTACATGATTGGAGACACTGAGCCCAAGGCACTATTGGTGTATGAGTGTGTGTGAAGCAACACTGTAAGTTTCTTTGGACTAAAGCAACTTACAAGCTTAGTATTAGACGTTAACAGCAGATGAACATCATTCTAATGCCGATCTTATAACCGGAAGTCTTTTATTTTGGTATATCAACTTAAGAAGAAGCAATGTCAATTCGGTGCGTAAAGTTTCAGTCTGCGGAACTGTTCGTCAAAATGGTTCTAAATATTTATTATGATTCAACAGACTACTCAATATTAAAACGTAGAAAGACATCTTAATCATGTAGTAGAGTAAATCCATGCATATATACATGGATATATCGACTTAAAATGCCAAAAGGTTGCATATTTATTTTCATAAATACATAGAGGCGTTTATGGAAGTGGGTGGAATGCATAACAGGCCAAACTGACCAATATATCCATTCATTACCCTAGCTAACTCTAACCCATATGACATAAGTCAGCGAAAATGTAATTTTCCACTTACCTTTTTGGGAATCATGCAAATCATTTGCATAAATGCTTGATTTTTCTTATTACTGTGGTGAATTATCAGATACATATCTACATAGCTTCACCTATCTTCATAAATTTCCCAAACCAATAAAAACTTAATATACATTTTTTTCATTATGAACATTAATGGAATCAGATTAAGTCAGATTTCACTAGTCCTTAAACTATGTTGTCAGATATTTGAATCACCCCATGAGGGTGCCCTTAAAAGTCAGAACCAAACAGTTCAAGGCAGGTTTACTGTGGTGACATCAACTGTCCAACTGCATTGGTCACTTGGTCACACACACACACACACACACACACACACACACACACACACACACACACACACACACACACACACACACACACAAGCAGACACTTGGGGAACAAGAAAAAGAAGACTGGGGAAAAGCCTATATATATATATGCAGGGAATAGAGCGACGATGTCCGATGGCTGTTGACACCTTCTGCTCTATGCTCCCCAGGCTGCAGGGACATATTTGATGTCTTGTTTCATGAGGTGGAGAGCCACAGGCCTTGAATGTAGATTCTGCAACAAATTAAAATTCCTGCATGCAAGGCAGTCTTTACTCTATTGCATACAGATTTATGCTTCTAAATGCCTCTTTACCCTTCTTTGTTTCTCTTTCCGTCGAGGCCACTAGTTCCAACTGTGTAGTTTATGAGCACATCAACTGAAAAAAGACCATTATTAATGCCTTTGAATGGTTATTTCCAAACAGTGCAAGCTTTTGAGATACAAAATAAAGACTCATTGAAAATAAAAGCAGCTATTGATTTTGTCCTAAAGCTTCAAAATTCCCCCGAAGGACCTATAATACTTGAAAACTATGAGTTGGGAGCTAAGCACCTGGAATTGGAGCACAGGTCTCACATCCACAACAGAGGCTTTAGAGCTCAAGGCGATGTGGAAAAATCTTCAGAGGCCAGAGACAAGGCTTAGCTGAAGCCCTGTGGCCACACTAAAGAAACCACCCCCTCTCCCCATACCCACCTCTCCACCAATTCCATCTTGTGCTCCAGTCAGCTTTACCTTCACGGAACATGGCTCCAGCTGGGCTGCTCATGTCTGAAGGTGAGAAAGAGCACAAGAAGTCATGGGGGCTGGGTCAAACATAAAAATTGACGTTAAAATGTGAGGATAAATTAGTCCTGGCAACAATGCTATAATCATCTCCAAATGAAACCCCTAAAATAAGTATGAGGAAAAAGTCATATAGAGCACACTCTGCTTCCTGACTCCACTACATGACTGCAGAAATGACCTTTACTCAGGATTAGTACAGTGAACTGTATCTTAAGGCTATGGTGAGCCAGGCACAGCACACTGTCCACATTATGCACTGCAGCTGCTGAGATTATCCTGCCCTGGGGCACTGCCATGCTTCTAATCATGGTGCATTTTAGTGCGCTGCTCTGTCACACACATAAACCATACGGTGAGACCAATGGATTAGTGTATCATTAGCTCCTTACACATATAAAAATACATAATCAGGGAAGAATTGATATATAAAGACTGTTTTCTGACTACTTTTGTTTAGTCTTAAACTTAATTGGAAGTACTGCTGCTGTAATATAAAAATACATTTCTAAGCTCTGCATTCAAAATATACAGAAGTGTCAACAGCAACTGACGTTTAAACTATTTATAGTCAACTGTCTTTCTACAATAGATAATTCATATTTACTTTTATTAATCATCTGTGTTTATAGTCATATTATTGCTACTACGTATTATTAATTATACTCATTATTAGTATTTAACAATATGTCCCACTGATATTTAGAATAGAAAAAACATACAATGGAAAACAGAATTGCTAAAGTAATATTACAGAACTTATGTAAATATACTTTGTTACGCTGCACCACTGAACAGCATATACAAATTGAAGTCATTGAAGTTACTGAAAATTACTTGGCAGCAGCGGCATTTCTATGCATCTTTTTTCACCTTGTACTTAAGACGGTCTCACTGGAAATGTTGAAAACGTCCAAATATCACAAAAAATAATTTATTTTTTTTGGCTAAGGTGAAAAAGGACATGTATCAATTTTTAAAAAGTGCAATGGAAACACAAATACAGAATGTAATTTAGACATCACTCAACCTTCCGCTCCAGTGGAGGGACTGGTGGTCTACATATCCCCCTGTCTTGCTAATATTTAATGCTAGGGGACAAAAAGGTTTGAAATTATTATTTCCTATTCTCTCTTACTTTTTTCTTTTCCATAAATCTTATGACTTGTATACTTTAATAAAGACTCTGGTTGCCTTATTCCAGTCACTTTTTTTTAGCTATTGTCTACTTGCAGAGCCTTTGGGGTTCTGCAGTTGCAGCACATAGAATTTGTGCTGCTTATGTATTGTCTAATTGGTGAAGAAGTTTGTGACAGGGGTCTGTGTTTTGTTTGTTTTGCAGGGGTTTCCATAAGACACAGGTTCCTTATGTAGCATGTTGAATTCTCAAGACCATTGATTACAAGTGATGACAACCATCTGCAACATAAATCTAAACACTGTGATAAACACTCAGGATGGATTACAGGTGAAGTACTCATTAAATTAATTTTGAATAAGCAAAACATTCTGTATATACTTGGTGTAAAATGTCACAGCCAATTACATTAAATCTGTGTGAGAAACGTTCACTGAGCCACAGCAAGACAGCGATGAGAACTTGCAGCATCAGCTCCTGTCTCAACATGTGACCCTAATCCCTGATGAAGGGCACTGGAGACCCCTCATCCCTTGAAAGCACAGAAGCAAATGTCTTTCTCCATGTAATTTTTGACTGTGAAGTCCTGCCACATGTTAACACAGCTGTACCAGTTCACCTCAGGCTAACCGTTTATGACTGTGCCTTAACTTCTCTGCCACAGTATTTCTCATCCAACCCATTTACACACTGTAAATGATGATTAAAAAATGCTTTACTTTAATTAACTCACAGTGATAGAACTATAGAACTTTCTGTATTGTGGACTAGTATTGATTTGTAAATAATTTGTTAAAATGCAAACAGAACTTTGTTGGTTTAACATTTTCAATCCAGGTCACCATTCTTGTTTTAGGGATAGTATAACCTGAAATCTGCCACTGTTGAATCAGAATAACTTAAACCATTTTGTCTTGTAAGATTAATGGCTGACCACACCGGGAGACACTAGTAATTGAAACCCATGAATGAGGAATCTAAAAATCCGAGATACATGTCAAGGACTGTGACCTTAAACGATGTAAACAAACATGAGGCAAT
This sequence comes from Channa argus, assembly GCF_033026475.1. Taxonomy (NCBI): domain Eukaryota; kingdom Metazoa; phylum Chordata; class Actinopteri; order Anabantiformes; family Channidae; genus Channa; species Channa argus. The sequence continues at coordinate 7,095,557 of NC_090219.1, read as the reverse complement.
GGCCAAGAGAGACTGAAAGAGAGAGGGTAGGCGAGCATGCCTGTGGTGTGTGTTTGGATATGCTTGTGTGTGGGGACACTGATGCAGCAATGCAAGCCAGAGGGATTCAACCTTTTGCAAGTGGCAAAGGCACACATGATGAAGTCGTGCTGACAGTGTGTAACCGGCGGTCAGAAATTTTTTTAACATGATTTTGCTTTTGCTGTTTATTTTTCTGATCCCAAGGCCAATACACCAGTTCAACAACAGCAGAGAAAATATACAAAAATAATGACGTATGAGAATTATTACTTATTACTTTTAATTGTATATTGTGGTTTGTTAAACCAAACATTTTGTGTTTATTATGCATTGAGCTGCAGGGGTAACTTCAAGGTCCAGTTCTGTGATGTGTGTTCTTGCAGACTCTGAGCCATGTAATCAAGTTTTTTGATATCTCTGATTATTGTTATGTTGAGACAGTTGTAAGTCTCTTTTTAAATTGCAGTAACTCTGGGAAGGACACAATGCAGAACTGAAAACATACCAACCACGTTAAAAGAAAAAATCAGTTTCAGGATATTATTACCAAGCTAAAATTGGAACTCCACATGGAGTCTTTGTCTTTTCTAATTGAAGGGAGTCTAGTTAGTAGGTGAGTCAGTATCAAAATATATCCACTTTGCTCCATCCAGACCTACCTCTCCCTGCTCTGCTATGCTCTTTTCTTCCAAGCCCTTTAGGGTTTTCGTCTTTTGCAATTCCACAATATAAGAATACCACAGAACTTACCAGGGAAGCAGAAATAATTGAAATTCTCTCATTGGGTAGAAGGGTGTGCCCCTCTCAAAACCTTTTAGAAGGAAATGCCTCAGAATTGCTGCCAAGCCGTCCAATGGGACTGGTCCACAGAAACCTTTAAAAACACTGTGCGGTACCAAGCAATCAGCCAGGGTTACCGACATTTAACTAGACTGTGGTGGCAGCAGGGGAGGCCATCACAAACACCTTTCTATATTAAAACATATTTCTACTAAAATATTTAAGAAAGTTATTATACTGTGGCTTTAATCAACACTATAAAAATGAGACCTTTACTTTATCCTTACTTTGTGAAGTGTATCACATACATGTGATAAAATCCCTCAAAAAAGTTCTTAAAGTTCTTGCAGTAGGGGCATGCCCTATGTCTTGAAATATAACTTATATACTTATCAACTTATAGATAAGAGTAAAATGGCTGCTTTAAATTGATTGAAAATTAATTCTTCTAACACAGCTAAATATTATCTTGATTCCACAAAATTCCTTGTGCAGCTTCATATCTTTGTACCCCCGCAGATTTGCCCCTGTGTTACACAAGGTTTGGTTGCTTTGCTTTGGCTCCCTGTCACTTTTAGAATAGATTTTTTTAAAAATATTCCTCATGATAAGACATGTTTCTGGTCAAGGGTCCAACGTGACTGAAGACTGAAAACGTGATCACGCCTCAGGTTGTTGCAGCTTCTTCCTCACAGACCAACTTCTCACAAAACGCTTGATTTTGTACCATTAATGTCGGTACAAGCTGTGACTGTGGCTTCGTTCTCTTAGTTTCAGCCCTAATGGCGCTAAAGCCAATCTCTCCACTATCTGCTTCACACACGTTGGGGCGTGGCCAGGGCGGGGCTTTGGCGAGGACGTCATCTTATCAGGAAGAAATCCACGAGTTTACAGAGGAGAGAGCAGCGCGAGTAAGTAACTTTACCGTTACATTTGTACAAAACTTGCAAGCATTAGCATTAACAAAGGCTAAATTATTTAATTTAACCTGTTAATCTTTAATAAAATCCACGTGTCGGTATGCCTGCACCTTCCTCAGGGCTTGGGAGAGTGACTTTAATCGAAGGTAAAGTTTCCAGGAGTGCAGTGAAGGACAACAACCAAGGTGTCTTTAAACCGTTGTTCTGCTGTCAGCAAAACATTGTTATTGGTTTAGGCAATTCTGTGTCTGATCGCTTATCGGTACGATTGAATAAATGACACAGTACTTGAAATGGGTTATAAAAGTCGCACCGATGTGGTCAATCTGATATATATGTCTTGACGCTTACTTAAACAGCACTTTTTTGAAACAACCGCTTTTACGTTAGCAATGCTGATAAGATTAACGTTAGCTTTTTTACCGTGGGATAATCTTGGGTCGGATGTATGGAAGTTAACAATGGATGAGTTCAAAAAGGGTTTTGTTAACCGTGAGTAAACTATATTTCGTGTCCTGTACCGTTTTTGAGACAGCTAAAATTAGCTATGCACCTACACTAATGTTAGAGCTGTAACTAGCAGTGTTAGCTAGTTATTACTATATTTTGGGTGCCTGACAGCCATTAGATTGCCACTCGCTGCTTAAACATCTAGGACGTGTCTGCTGTGACCCATTTAGGAAATCCTAGTTTGTTATTCTAAAAAAAGGAGGACACAAGGCAAATAGAAACCTAATGGCAGATATTAACCTAACCAAAGCATCGTTCATGTTACATATCTTTTATTACCTCAGGTCCAATGCTGGATGAAATAGCAGGTTTCTACGGTCTAGACCTACTTGTAACAATTAGTGTCCGTAAGTAAATAACAAGTAACTATCAATAATATTCTCTAGTTTATAGTCTATAGTTTCATACAAAACGCTGACTGCAGTAATAATATCAATAAGTTCTTTTTGCTTTTAATTCTCTTTCTTTTTCTCCACATCATGAACCAAAACTGTGACCTTTTTTTCTTATGATCTGTCAGTGTATTATGCCTGATGAGATGTCAAGGCCTTTAATCCAAGGCAGAGGCGAAGGAGGAAGTTCCAGACACCTTGAAGCTACCATGTCTGACCCTGCCACCCCAGTGGTTGGCATCCTGGGTACAGGCGACTTCTCCCGCTCACTGGCCAGTAGGCTTGTAGCATCTGGCTACCAGGTGGTGGTGGGGAGTCGAACCCCCAAACGCTCTGTGGCTCTGTTCCCTGAAGAGGCAGAGGTGATATACACAGTGATACAGACGCTCTTATTGACAATCAACATGTAATTGGTGTTTTTGTTTCTCTCCTCGTAGTGATAATTATATACTTACCAAGACCAAGTTGAGCAGTAATAACTGTTGTCATTACCATGAGTATATGGTTATCAGGTAATATCAGGTAAAGGTGAATATGTTATGGCATGGGAACAGTGTAAAGTACAATAACAATGCATTTGCTGTGATATTCAAAGAATTATTAACCTGTCATACAATCAATTAATTTGTAGTCATGTATCTGTATCTTATAATGTAGTGTTTACTTCTCTTGACGTAAAGCTTAGATCATTTTGGTTGTGTCTTTTAGGTGGCCTCCCAGATGGAAGCAGCCAGTCAGGCAGACCTGGTCTTTGTTGCTGTGTTCCCTGAGCACCACTCCACACTGGTAGACTTGAGGCCGGCACTAGCTGGAAAGACATTGGTGGATGTCAGCAATAGTTTGCATATTAACCAGAAAGGGCCTTCTAATGCCGAACAGCTCGCTAACCTGTTTCCAGAAAGTTCTGTAGTCAAAGGGTTTAACACTCTATCAGCCTGGACACTTCAGGTGGGCCCTCGGGATGGAAGCAGGCAGGTAGGACACATCATCAACTCCTCATGGTTTATGGATCCATTGAGATGTTTGAATAAAAAATGTAAGGGTGAAACAAGCATGTAGCAAATTAGATGTATAGTGACACTTATTCTTTCTCTTACTTATCATCTTTATTTTTCTCAGGTTTTCCTGTGCAGTGACAGTCCCACAGCTAAGAGCTCAGTGGCACAGCTCTGTCGCAGAATGGGCTTCATCCCTGTTGATATGGGCCTCCTCTCTGCTTCTCTAGAGATTGAGAATATCCCTCTCTACTTATTTCCTTCTTGGCGCATCCCCATTCTCTGCACCGTGTCGCTGTTCATCTTCTTCTACCTGTACAACGCCACCCGTGATGTCTTACAGCCCTACACCACAGTCGGGAAGAGCGTTTTCTACAAATTGCCTATAGAGACTGTCAACGTCACTCTCCCTTCTGTGGCCTTGGTGATGCTAGCGCTTGTCTATCTACCTGGTTTGTGCGCTGCCTCCCTCCAGCTGTGGTCAGGCACCAAGTACAATCGCTTCCCTAACTGGTTGGACCGGTGGCTAACTAGGAGAAAACAGTTTGGGCTGTGTTGCTTCCTGTGTGCAGTTCTACATGCTATCTATAGTCTGTGTCTTCCAATGAGAAAGTCTGCCCGATTGAAACTGCTCAGCACTGCTTTTAAACAGGTGAGAAATAGCAGAGACGTTTCTGCATATTTATTGCAGTGCTACACTTTTAGTTGATTAATTGGTTAGTTGCTCAAAAGACAATTATTGTGCATATGTAGTTAGTGCAAAAAACTGGAGCTAAATGTACCCAATGAACACAATGAAACATTCAGTGTTTTCTGTCCAGATGAAGGAGGGTAAGGAGGAACTGTGGGTTGATGAAGAAGTGTGGCGGATGGAGCTGTACGTCTCTGTGGGGATCATGGCCTTTGGGTTGCTCTCTCTGCTGGCTGTCACCTCTTTGCCCTCTGTTGCCAACACCATCAACTGGAGGGAGTTTACCTTCATTCAGGTACACACGCTCACACACATAATGCTGTCACGGCCCAAGCCTGCATTTTTCTGAAGGCCTCTGAGCTGGGTTATGCCACCTCATTTGAGTATATGTTGCCAAATGGACAGCAGAGATAAAACAGAATGATGAACAGTTAAAACAGAGACATATAAGCAGACAGGTGCCAGACTAATCTGTCCCCTATATAATATGCTCACATGTTCTTGCAGTCACACACAAACACTGTTTGTCCTTTTGCAGCTGCCCCAGATTTGGTGTTAAACTTGGACTGTGACAGAGTCATCAGGAGTTTTGTGACTCAGTACACACATACTTCCTCCTCTCCTCTCTCCCCCTCGCCTCTTTGACTTCCCCCATCATGGCTTCCATTTTACCAGGACTTGATGTCCGTCTCTGCTGCTTATTACCCTTTCATCTTTCTGTAATCCGGTGGCCGTCAGATTAGTCATGTGCCAACAGTGGCCGTGATGAGAGGCAACTTTCTGCCCAGCTCATCCAGACTGCAGGACAGCTCTGGGCAGCAAGTGTCTTCATGTGTGTTGTGTCCGTTATGTGCCTGTCGTCGTGCATGTACAGATGTGTCTGTTTGCCTGTGTCTTTTAGTCTCATTCGCGATTCATCCATTACACATTAAGGTTCTGCCTTGGACCTGAAGGCACAGCATCGTCCATTTGACCTGTGTGTGTGTGTGTGTGTGTGTGTGTGTGTGTTGTAGCTAACATTACAGGTAGGCATGAGACAACAGTAACTGTATTTATATTTCTACACATTTGGGAAATCAGTCAAGTGAACTGTTCAGTAAGATTAAGTATTGATAATATTTTACTCATGCTTCGGTTCAGTTTTTACACCGATCTAATTTGAAACATTCTTTCCTAAAGTATTCTGGTGGTGAGGAACAAAAATGTAAATCACTGATCCCCACTGAACTGCATTTAAATGTATAGCAAATTGTCTGCACCACACTTATGTAGTGCTTTTCCGCCTACCTATAGCAGCAGTAGTGGAAGTTATCGGCTTAATGCTAACAATCTTCTAGTGACTGAAAATATAAAATATAACATTTCAGTCAAGTGACAAGTTTTACTTTACACAAATGACAAAATTGTGCAGCAGATTAGTTTGAAGTCATCCCCTAATTACAGATCTTCAGAGCAAAAAAATGTTGTTTTATTTAGGATAAAGCTGGTGATTTGTTATAGATTTAGAAATGTCAACAATAGATGAACACAGGTCAACAGATTTTTCTACTTTAATTATCTCACATCTTTATTGCAGTTCTGTAGATACACTGTAGTGTTGCTCTTGCTTTTGTAAGCAATGTACATGGATTATTTGCTTTTTGTTTGTTTGTCTTTTTCAACCGAATTAGAACACATTTACGAATTGCTGCTATGCCTCTCAGTACTAGCACTGTGAGAAAAAGTCATCACTCCTGTCAAGTGGAAATAATTACAATCCTCTCAGCGTAGTTAGTGTGTGAACAAAGGACTATGAGGCTATTTTTAACCCCTGGCCTCTACTCGAGTCAACCTTGGGACGTTTTTGTAATTAGTGGGCCCTGTAGGTACATTAAATGGCAGATACAAGCATAGACTGCACTGGTTCATTTAGGTCATGAGTGATAGGTCAGTGTGCTCCCTCAGGGTGTGCAGAAGCAAACAATGAGCTAATGTAATAGGGTAGGTGGACTGTCATGAACTTTTTTTTTTCTCAATGTGGGTTCTGTATTTAAAGGATATGTTATTGGAATGCTACATGTCCAAACACAGCTTCTGACATCATGCTCTCCTCCTGCAGTCTACTTTAGGTTACTGTGCCTTATTCATGGCCACCCTGCACACAGTCCTCTTCGGCTGGAACCGGGCCTTTGATCCAGGCCAGTACCGCTACTATCTGCCTCCCACCTTCCTACTGGTCCTGATTCTTCCCCTCGTGGTTCTGCTGGGCCGCATTGCTCTCTTCTTGCCCTGTGTGGCCCTGCGGCTGAAACAGATCCGCCGTGGCTGGGAGAGGAGCAGACACATCCGCTTTATCCTGCCGGACAACGACAACCGCAATGGGCTGGAGGATGTCAGTAATGTTTGAGAGCCATGCTGTCAGATGTGTGTATGAAGATTTCGACAAATGTGTAAAAGTAGAGCACGTTCTGTGTGCACTCCTTAATATAAACACCACTCAGCAACACTAACACAGGAGATACATGATTGAAATACTCTTAGAATGTATTGAAAACACATCTCTAAGGCCTGTTGCGAGATTTAGAGATGTGTTTCTTTTCAAAACATTAGTTAGTTCCTTCTTAGAGAAATCTGACCAGTAGAGTGGTGTTCCCCAACTTTATTGCACTATACATTCAAAATCATGAGTGTTGAGTTGGTACTTGTGCCTTTACTTTAATTTATTGTTTTTGTTGTTACTCTGTTTAATGCTCCAATCAAGTATAGAAGATGAGCATTAGCTACTGGTTCAATGTATGCAAAACAGTCACTGTTACACATAATAAAACAGCTGGAAATTTTCTTACAGAAGCTGTACAACTGAATTTTGTTTGAGGTTTGTGACCTTTGATTTAGTTTTCATATTATTCATTTTTGTTAGTATGTTTTTTATCAACGTGATGTGATTGTTTTGCCTTTTTTAAAATAGACAATGCGAAGTTTGTGGCACGCCATGTTAATTTTTATTTTTGCGTGCCATGTTGTGAGAATTCCTCTACATTTCTGTAGGTGGAGTCTGTATTTTGACTTTGTGTCACAATTGTTTTGCTGTGGTAGATCAGTGCTACTGCTATAGTAGGTCAACAGAGAGGTGCTGTGAATCAAAAATTATGTGGGTTTCCTGTGATACCCCCATAGCAGGCTAAGCATATACCTCACATGATGGCACCCCCGTCCCCTAACACTTAACACAGCGTGACATAACTTCACATTCTCTATACTTTCATGAATTCAAACTATCAGTGTGCTGTCAGATTTTTTCAGACTGTAAGGGATTGTATGAAGGTTATTGGGTTTGAACACATCCTAATGTTTTACCATTTGAAAAAGTAAGCTTCTCTCTCTCCAGCCTCATTAATATTTTAGTTGAACCCCTGCATGGGAATTACAAATCACAAACAACTTCAAAACAACACACCTTTATGACACACTGTACCAAATAAAGCATTTTTTTCATATCTTTTATATCTTCATGCAGTTCCTTTCTCCAGTATTGTTCTTAAATTCCATGTCTGAAGGCTTTGGCTACTATTGTTTGACTTTTGGCCTTTTTTCAGAATGTCAGTAATTAGGATGTTGCTGTTATCTGACCTGCTGATGAGTATCTATGACTTCACATTTGACTTTAAATCTCAAAGGGCTGTTACAGAACTTTTGTTTTGTTGCAAACATGAAAAACAGTTTGCTCCTCTGTAATTTCAGCAAGTTTTATGTTCTGAGTTTTTATTTTCAGTTTCACATTTTTTGCCAAAGACTGACAGGAAAGTTGTTTTCTTAAGTGGCGTTTTCTAGATATAAATTCAAATGTGATAGCAATGTTCTGAAATTGAATTTACCCCAAACAGAGGAATGTAAAGATTGAGAATCCTTATTTGTAGAACACAGAATAAAGCAATTTTTCTAAATCATTTTTTTCCCCTATTGCATATATGTCTTTAATAGTGTCAAGTAGATTAGTTTGTAAAATTTAAGTATAAAGGTTGTAAAAAATAAATAAAATATGTTTAGCAAATGCTAAATATCAACAGTAGTGCACCCATCCATTTATTAAATATGTGTATGCTGCCATCTTGTGGAGGAGAAGCAGTTACAAAAGTCAATATTTTGATGTCAAAATTAAAGATATAATATATATATAACCAAGCTACCTTAGCTGACAGTGTTCTTTAAAGTCAGTACCTCCCAGTTTATTTTTATTAGCAACTCCCAATTCTGACAGACCACATACTGCCAGACCAGTCTGACAACTGGAATGTGAGTAGCAGCAAGGTTGTGCTTGTTTCTCATACAGTCATGGACGTAAGTATCATTCTTTTTCACTCTAAATGTTTCCTAAATGTTATATGAAAATATGTATGGTCTTATCTGTCAGGAATGTTCAGATTCAGTAATGAGGCTGTAATTTTTCAAGACATCTTTTCTCTTCTACCTAGGAATCCTTTGAAAAAGCAGCACAGGAGGTGAGGGTCCTGAAACAAAAACCAGAACACGGAGAAATATGTGCGCTATATGGTTTATATAAGCAAGCGACTATTGGTGACGTTAATATAGGTGAGTTTTAAGTTTTTTTCAAAATGAATAACTTGTTGAAACAGAGGAAGTCTTAAGTTACTCACTGCAAAGGCAGCAGGGTGAGGCTAAGACAAGTCTGACCAGTTACAGTTAGATCAGCTCATGCCAAGATTTAGACAAATCTGTTTAATCCATCATATTTCTTAATAACAGAAGGTGAGGTTTCAACTGCATGTGCACAGGACAAAACAAAAAACCCTGTTAAATGACTTAATCTGTTCTCTGGGTTTTCGTGTAGTATCCCAGTAATCAGAACTTTTGAGGGTACATTTATTCAACTATATGTAAAAATCACTTGTTTTACTTTATCATTTCTATTTAAGGATACTTTGTAATTGTAGTTTTTCTAGTACGGTTTTTTTTAATAAAATACACTTAATGCATAGATTTTAAATTGTAGAATGGAATTCTTTAAAGTTTTGACCTTGACAATTCTTTATGGTTTGATTCTATAAATACACTTATTAAATCAAACGAGTTGAATTTCCCCACTCCCAACTTGATTAAGCTGGGGGTATCAATCTACTCTGCTCCAGCCAGGCTTCTCTCCTCCTGTTCTGCTTCATGTATTAATATTTTTATGAAATTACTATAAAAAGCAATGTTTTAAAATCCCTTTTCATGCAGAGTAAGCCTATGACAGCATCTCTTTACATTAAGATAAGTTTTGGAGCATACTTCTAAAAACATTTTAAAAATTATAACTTTTATGAAAGGGATAATGTGCTACATCAGCCTAGTTGTTTATAGGACTGTGCCTCTGCAGTTTGTGTTAAAGCAAAGCCCAGTTATTGAGGATTTCTTTTCATCCACAGAGCGTCCTAGTATGTTTGACTTCATGGGAAAAGCAAAATGGGATGCGTGGCAGGCAAAGAAAGGTGAGTAAAAACTAAATCAACTAAAGAGAGCTACATAAAGTGTTATAAGGCTTCATGTAAAACACTATTCTCAGACGACGGTTATTTTGAAACAGACATTACTGATTCATGTCACATTTGTGACATGACAGTGGTGAACTGAATATTTATGTTTGCGTCTGTCTCTAAACCAACAGGTCTGTCCAAAGACGAAGCAAAGGCCAACTATGTTGATTTAGTGGAGAAGCTAAAGCCAAAATATGGAATGTAGTGTCTGTTTCTCACAAATGTTCTAGGATTCTCATTGCTACATCTCCCTTTTTCTTCTCACTAGAAATGATAAATTATAGGACACATTTAGAAACCACTTAACATACTGCTACACACTTTAGTCATTTTATTACTGTGCAAGACATAATAGGTTAAAATACTAGATAAGAGTTTTAGAGTACTTTCTTGTACATTTCAGTGCCACAGCGGAGACAGAAAAATAGAGTGAGTGAGACATATTCTCACATCAGTATTGTTTTAAGACAGACTTGAAAATTCCTAAACCTTTCCATGAAATGTATACCCTTTACATAATCCATATAAAATAATTTCAACACAGAGCAGTAAATCTATATATATATACATAATATAGTATATATCTTCTGTATACATGACTGGCTATGAAAAATAAAGACTGGGCCTCAAACTCAACTTGACAGTTCTCTTTTAGGAACCATGCCCAACCAATCCCAACTGCACCAGCCAGTAATTTGGCCACTTTAATATGCAGGAGAGTGTTTAAACAGGAATGTGTATTACCTAAACATCTAGGGTTAATATAATTTGTGCAGTGTCTTCTGTGGCTGTAGAGGAGCTTTGTCAGATCTAAAAAAAAAAAAAAAAGCAAGACTGATGATCAAAAAGAGTCTATGTTATAAATTGGGAGAAAAGGGTCTGGAACACATTTACAAGGGTCTTTTAAAAGATGCTGTTAAATTGTAGGATGTAGTCTTGTTTTTTTAATGCTAAGAGCAAAAAGTCAGAATTTCCCAGCATCTACAGCATCAATTTGAATGAGTCTGTCACTCAAGTGACCCGAAATGTATAGACGTACAACACTAAATAGCTGGAGTATATATATATATATGTATATATATATATGTATATATATATATATATATATATATATATGTATATATATATATATATATATATATATATATATATATATATATATATATATATATATATATATATATATATATATATATATATATATGTGTGTGTATATGTATGTGTGTATATATATATATATATATATATATATATATATATATATATATATATATATATATATATATATATATATACACACACACACACACACACACACACACACACACACACACAGCATATTAAATATGTGGAAACCAATAAAAACTCCTTAACATTGAAGAAATTATTGCAACAAATATTTTAAGACATCAGTAAAACGAAAGCATGCCAGCCCGCACCTTGCTAACTGAGCCCCAAGCCCAACTTAAATCACATCTCCACAGTATCCACAGGGAGTCCGCTGGTTGTCAGGTTGCCTAGAGAACAGGGCAGCAGGGACACCTGTGTGTGAGGAGACCCACTCTGGCTAATGGAGCTGTGATGCTGCCTGGGCCGACTGGGCAGTCGCTGAGTGAGCCTCCACCTCCTCCATCTCCTCTGAATCTCATGCTGCACCTTTGAGTACACACATCACACAGTAAGCTCCAGCATTTGGGTGCACATTTAACTTTGGAGCTGTAGGGTTTTACTAAGCAGCTCTTACCTCTCCATTCATGAAGCAGTAGAGGATAGCAACCACAAAACCCTTAGACATCGGAAGAGAGAAGTAAATGTATATGCATTTGTCATTATTTCGAGCTGATGTGCATATTAGTGTTCTCATACATACAACTTGTACATACAGTGGCCCACTGTCCATTAACCCATTCATGCATACACCTCATTTACCTGTGTGGAGGACAAAGCCAGCTCTGCTAAGGTCCATATCTTAAACACTGAGCTGCTGACTTCAACAGGTAAGAAGACAAACAGGATGTAATGCAGACCAAACAGAGCCACCAGAAAAAATGTAGATTTGATCAGCCTCCTGGTAAAAATGGTGAAGTTATCATCAATAATGCAAATGTTTTGTCATCTGTCACACATTTTTTGTAAAAGCACCCGATATATAAAGCTTCTCTTTATAAAGTTGCAAACAAATCTAAGTCTGGATTCTTCTTAATTCTTTAACCATCTTCCTTTTGTCTTATAATACCTACAGTACAATGTCATTTTTGTTTCTGTCATTTGTCAGAGATGCTGCCTTGACATTAACTTCTGATGTCAACTTTACATATCAGGTATCTTGTATCAAAGTGCAGCAGTAACACAGTATGAGTTATACTTACGTGTACTGGCTGAATTCATTCCTCTGTGCATATGACATTCTCAGTTTGCTTACCAGTACCCTCAAAATGCCCAGGAAGAAGATTATGTTCATCTGAAAGGATTAAGATGTGAATGCTGTTATTTTACCATTCGAGAAGCATTTAGGAAACACTACCACTTGCTGTCTTGCTGACAGAAAAGCGGTTTGATTCAGTCTTTATGCTAAAGTTATCTAACCAGCTGCAGGTGATAGCTTCATAGACACATGAGTGTTATCAATGATAATCATCTAATTATTGGCAAGGGTTATGTAAAAAATAAATAAATAAAATGTTTACAGATATAGTAAGAAGAACTGGCACTCGAAGTATCCACCAAATCCATTCACGTCTTCTGGTTTCCCAACAGCTAGGACAATAAAAAAATAATTTTAGAATCATACTGTATATTAATCTAGCAAATTGTTGATTAAAACATATTTTAGTCCCTTACCCTTCATCTTCAAAGTAATACTTGGCACATCCCCAGGAGATAATAACAGTTAATGGTAACCCTGTGTAATGCAACAAATAGATAAAACAAATTGCTACATTGAGCTGTTAATACACGCACAGTGGTTTTGAGAAGTCTTCCTACCCCAGCTCAAGATGATGTACCAGACGAGGTGTTTCCTCAGGGAGAAGAAGGAGCGGCTCACCAAGGTGAAGAGAAAGTGACCCTCCACCAGCAGCCAGCTGTAGTTTGCCAGGATGGAGTAGTTGGAAAACATCAACACGACCTTACAACCCACCTGCCACACAGGAGGAGTGCGTTAACCAGCTAGTGACTTAAACTGAAATTTTTTTAATTAAATGACCTCGCTGACTGCGTCAATCCATCCATACCGGGTAGTAGTCACAGTGGTAAAGCTCCTCATCAGTAAAAAGCAGCGCGTCTCTAATGAAGATGAAGATGGCTCTCAGGATGAAGGAGATGAACAGCTGGATGTGAATGTAGTTCCTGGTACAGTGCAGCTTCCTGAAAAAATGCTAAGGATGTTAGACCACAGGTTGATGTAGAATATGCACTAAAATGGGCCAGTGCATAATTTTAAGAGTTATATATGGTTGGAGAAAGAAGCTAAATGTTTCTTACCCAAACAGACAAAATATAATGATGGCAACTGTAAGAGAGATAAGAGAGAGAGTGTATCCGGCTGTGTACATGGTCTTCACGTAGGAGAAATACATGTGGGTATCTGATAACTGAACAAGGGAAAGAGAAATATCATTATTACAATTAAAACAGCTTAACTTGACAATACTCAATATTTGACATAACAGAATTTTTAATGGTTTTGGCAACCTTGAACCTAAGGGCTATCAAAAGTATTTTATAACTGAAATTATCTCATAACACAAGTATTTAGGATTATTAAAAGGGCAACCTTATAATTTAAAAATGTCAGTTTTTACTACTATGTCTTGATTGTTGAGGTCATGCTGGAGTGCATTACCTACAATGGGGCTCTGATGTATTGGCCCCCCTGTTGAAAATGAATGCACTTCACAACGACTCCAACCCCCACTATGACCTCAATAATAAAAACAGTTTATTATCACCTTTCTGAGAGTTTCAACTTAAAAACTGATCCAATTTAACCTTATAAAAGTAAAGTTCATGGTGGGGCTGCTGTACTGGATTGTACTAGATCGTACAGGTGTACCTAATGAAATGACTAAAAGTGTATATCACCTTTAAGGAAAAAAATTGAAAAGTCAAAATATTAGGGTGAGCTTTTGCAGTCATTTTACTAAAGACATTGTTTGACCATGTAACTTATTTTAAAACAAGGAACGCCACACTAAACATTTTGACTTATGTGGTCAGCGCCAAGCTAAAAGTTTTCCCCTGCCAAGCTAACCAAGTATATCAACTAAAATTGGCAGTGATATTTAGTTTATAACTGGTTGAGTTTACAAGAGTTATATCTGCACTTTTATACTCTTTTGTTATTGCAAAACTGGGATATTTGTGCCTAATAATTACACTATGGTGCAAAACATTGCCTCCCTTTATTCCAAATTGGCAAAAAGAGTAAAACATAAAATAACATAATATTTGATCCACATTGAGCTTTTCCCTTCATCAGAAATTGCAGTTCATTTTGAATTAATTTTGCAAAGTGGATGCACACTTTAGCACCAATTAAATGTTCATTATTATAACCTTTTTAGTACAGTAGTACTATTTGAGCACTTGTTACTTTTGCTGAAAAAAGGACCTTTGTACTAGCTGAATGCACAATATTCTTCACTTAACATATAAAACAATTCACAGATAAATAGTAAAAAGTAGCAAATCCTATATCCTCTGGATAAATTCAAAATGAACTTTAATTTCTTATGAAGGAACATTTGTACTACCTCGATGTTCAATAAAGATTATGTTAATAAAAAAAATTATTATTTTACTCTGTCATTTCAAAATAAGACGATTCAGACTTTTGAACCCAGCTCTATTCTATATATAGTACTGAATAAACTTACACATACTTTATTCATATTAGGTACAACAAACCTCTCCAAGGAAGTGGAGTGTTTCATTGAAAGGGTTGCCACATGCATCTTCATATGGGACAAGTGTCTCAGACCAGCCATTGGCAGTGCAGTTGCGATGTATTTCACCTGCATGACAGAAATAAAATTATGAATTTTTTTGTCTTAAAGTTTTTGCTTTACTGGTCAGATTCACTGTTTTATTGCACACTAAAAAGCTGAAAAACCATTATTTTCCCTATAGAGGTGCTTCATTAAACCACTGATTCATCTGATAAATTATCATGAAAGCTATCATTCTCATCTTTTAACATAAACACTCCAATGTGTTACGCAGTTTCTCTGTGTACATAAGCGTTTTATGTCTGGATAAAGACCCTGAGAGGCAGAGCAGAGGCTGTTCCCTATGAAAACAAATACGTCTCCTAGCAAATAATTTACTAGTTCTAATGGTTTTCTGTTTGGAAATGGTTGTCAGTACGCATGGGTGTGTGTGCGTACGTAGAAGATCACCTTCGGAATTGAAAAACTCTGGACATGGTTGAGAGACAGTCTCCCCGATAGAAGCAGGTGGCCAACAGTTTAGGTGATCCCACATTCCCTTACAGTGCACGGTGCCATTGTTTTCTTAATAGAGGAAACATAAATTGCATGTTTTATTTATATTTGTTTGTATTCAATACAGATAATGGAAAACACGATTAATAAATGGAAAACACTACTATCTTGATAAATCTAGATGCTTTAGTATAAAATATATTATCTAACGCAGGTTTTAATGACATTAAATTTATCTGTGCATCACGTCATATGTCCACTAGATGTCCCTAAAACATTGTGTCACATTTCACTCTGTTCCACAAAAGCTCAATTCAAAGATTTCATTCATTAGTATCATTCATCAGTAGATCAACATTTTTCTCAATGGAAAATTTCCACAATTTTTTTTTTTTTCAAATAACGACCAAAACTAAAATACACAATTTAGAAGCTATACATGCTCACCTACTGCCTTTTGTGACGGAAAAAGTAGAAGGTCGTTCATGCACTTTTCTTCCTCTTTCATGAGATTAACATGAGGATGACAAGCCGATGATAATTTAGCCTGGAAAAAAAAGTAAAAAGCAAAAGTAATTTGCACTTTTTCCAAAATATAAATCCATACATGCATCTAATTTCTCACCTGTGGCAGCAGTAACACTCCAACAAGTCCAACTTTTCCCATAGTGTTAAAAAGGTTCATTTTCCCCCTTGACATGTATCTAAGTCAAGCTGCATATCTGATTAGAATAAAAAGGAAGCATCCTAGCATGTAGCAGATATATGATGTCTGAAAATCAAACACACAGTATCGATAATTACGCACAGAATTCTTCTCGACAATCTGATAAGCGCCGTTATTAAGGTAGCCATAATTCAAACGCCCTATCGTGACTTTCAAAATAAAGTTTTTCTTTATGGACAGAATATTCCGCATCAGCGTAATAAATACTGAATGTTCAGCAACAGATTTACATTATAGTAAAAGTTAATTCATACAATCTGTATTTGTATATGTATATAGTGAAACAAACGTTACCGAACAACTCGTGCAGCTGTGTGGAAGCTGCGTGGGCTTTTAATTTGGACGTCCAATTGCGAGTTTCCGGTCTAAGCATTGGCTGGTTTGACGTCGATTAATTGAACTTGCTACCAGCCAATCGCATACGCGTATAGGATGTTTGCCCCGCCTTTGCAGAGCACTAACGTCACTATGGCAACGACAGTGTTTGATTAGTGGGGTCTTTTCCATCAACAAGAGGTGATTAAACGAGCGCTTCCTTCTTATCTTATGAAAATAGACGGAACGTTGCTGTTTTAGCTAAACAACTAAATGCAACACATTTTCTAAAAGATAAGTAAGTCCAATATTGCATTACCCAAAGCCTTATTACAAACGGAAAACTTTTAAGTAGCCATATTTCAGTCGGCGCAGGTTATTTGCCATTGTTAGCTTCCTTGCTAATGCTGCACTGTCACACGTGTAATAAATATATCTAGTCTATGACAACTATCGGTTTAGATAAGACTATAGCATCTGTTCTTCGGGTTTTCAACTTAAAATGACCATAGAATTGACCATGTTTTTTATCAACTCAATCTTCACAACAACACCCAGTAGTTTCCTGTCCGTCATCCAGCTTTCTGTCATTTCTCTCATGAGGAGCAGGAGCTGACCCCTTTCCAAGATGGAGGTGGCCCTTTCTGGCCCGCAGATGCTTTCAGACCCCATGAGGAAGGGGAAACCTCTACCTCTGAACCAGTTGGTGGAGGAGAGTGGGAGCAGAGCCAGTGTCCCAAATCATCTGCTCGAATCAAGTACATATTAAATATGACCTCTGAAACCCTTTGATATGAATTAATGTTGAGTTTTACTCCCAGCAGATATGTAATTAGCTTATAAACCTTTGTAACATTTTGTTGTGTGATTAGACATAAGACCCACTAACTTTAGTTGTATTGCATTTTTTGGAAATTGGCATCTTTTCTCTATTGTTATTATATCTTGCTGCTGTGTATGTGTGAAGCCAATTTGCAGAATTGAAAAATCTGGATTCAAATAGTTCGTTGTTATGCAAAACACTTATTCTATTTCAATATTTTTTCTTTATAGAAATTTATGCCAAACTGAAAAGCAACAGCCTAATTGAAGCAGAGCCCCCAGAGCTTCATTTCAGTGGATTTGAGCTGGGAAAAGATTACATAAAGATGCTGGTAAGAAAGATAGTGCTTATTTTGACATGATTTAAGTTTTACATTGGTTAACAGTATTTTAAATCTCATTCACAGTCTACATGAAACGGCAACTGTACTTACTTTTAATGATATGATATAATGATAAACTTCTTGTCATTTGTTTCTGGACAATAATAATTCCTGTTCGTGCAATTCAAGTATTTCAGAACAATACAAATCAGATAATAGGTACAAACCACTATACTGTAATATAAACCAAAGACAAATAGGCATTTTTCATATTTCCATTGCAAAGTGATACAAGGTGCTCTATCAAACAGAATTAGGCACTACAAATCAGAAGTAAAACCAACACTGAGCTGACTATACTGCTCACTGAAGATGGCTTTGTCTTGCCTCAAGTTGAGCTGTGAAAAAGGATGAGTGGTTATGATAGGGTCTGCACAGTGCAACTACTCTACTCCTCAGAAAATACTAGTAGGCACCCATGTCCTATACCTCACTCTCCTCCACTACTCATATAAATATACAGACAAATTAGAGTCTTACATATGTTTGACAGGTATGTTTATATATCCTGGTCTTTGGTTTTGATAAAAAAATTTAAACCTCAAGAAAGGATTACTTAATATAATTCCCTATTTTTCTTTTTTTATGTATTCTTTATAAATACAATTTTGGATGGTTAGCTTAATTTTGGATTCTATGTTGGTTAGGCAAATATAAGCATTATGCTTGAGTCTATACCTTTTTATTCATTACCATTATATAATAATTTGTTTCTTTTTTATCCCCCCTTCTTTTTTGTCTTATTTAGAATGTATACATTTATTATTATTGTAAAAATCAGTGTGTTTCTATGATTTGTGATGACTGAATAAACTACTACTACTAATTAACATTATAACACAATTTCTTCCTACAACTGCTTATCCATATTCTTAATATTTCTTTGTCGAATTAACTTTGGTACCCAGCAAATATCTCACATAATTGCAAGAGTTAAAGCAAGTCCATGAAGTTTAAAAACATTGTACAGTCCTAAGGTGTAGAGGGAATGTGACATGAAGTTTTAATCGTCTGTGGCATAGAGTAAGTATTTCTAAGCCATATATTGTATTTTAAACATTGTACGAAGTAGGAATGTTGGGTCAAGGTTGTGTGATAGTAATACTGTGTCTCCTACAATCAAAGTTCAGTCAAATGGTACAAGTGCAAGAGCAAATTTTCTCACCCAATGATGAATGTGACCTTACACATGCTACACAGATGTTTGTATTACTATAATGTTTTTTTTAAATTCAAGCAAAATATTTTAATAATTTTAAAAATTATACCCTATTATAAATGTCTCATTTGGTTTTTCATCAAAGACAAATTTGGTTTAATTGAATGGCCACTTTACCCCCTGTATGTATGATGAACCACTGCAGGAACATGGAAAGAGTTTTCTCAAGTGCACATGATTGGATACATATTTTTTTTCTCCTCTCTTCCTCTCCCTCAGAAACTAATCAACATCTCATCTGATGTTATGAATATTCATATCATCCCTACCCAAACCAAGCACTTCCAAACATCTTATTCCAAAAAGGTATTTTTCATTTTCATTAAAAGTTGTTGGCAAGTGCAATCAGTGTTGTTTTTGATGAATTAAGCTTGTTCCGTGTGTTTTTACTCAAGTATCGACTCATCCCGGGCCTCGCCTACATACTAAAGATCCGATTCTGTCCTGATGAGTGGCGTTACTTCTACGATTGCATTCGGGTTCACTGCAAGGTTGGCATCTGTCAGAACTATCTAATGTAAAATGCAGTCTCATACATTCCAGCAAATATCCAACCAAAAGGAACAGTTCCTAACAGTGGTAACTTCTCTTTAGATGACGTGTTCCCATGCATAATAGAAACCATATATCTATTTTTTACAGTCTGCATCTTTTGCCATGTTTTCTCTGTAAATCATTCACCCTACTTCCTTTATAAGGGGGAAGAAAACCTGTTAATTCCAGTTCATGCTTATCCTGTTATTGATGACCTGCACATCCCTCCTCATATCCACCTAGCAGCCATACCACTTGGACAAAGGTGTGTGTTGAGATTCACGAAGGGCTTTATTTCTTTGTGTATATATTTATTTATTTTACTTTCCATGTACCCGAGTGTCTGATATCTCTATTCTTCCTTACACAAAGCAAGCTTCCGATCATCAGTTGGCGTCAAACCATAATTATAATCTCATCCATGTTTTTCCCACCTGCCTGTAGCGTAAGCCATGTTATTCCTTTGAGATGCAGCACTCCCATTGACTTTGAGTTCCAAGTGTACGTTATTCAGTCCCATGAGGCCTTCACCATCAGTCCCTTAGCAGGTAGGTAAGGTCTTAATGAAATCTGTTGATTTAACAACAAAAATTGTGATCAACAATAGAAACTGGGTTATGTATTACATTGCACATGTTTTTTTACAGTACATTTTTTCTGACCAATCGTGGGCAGCTGATAAATCGATAAAACGTTTTTAGGTCTTAAGGATCCGTGACGTCACATGTTGAGTTTGCTTTGCATTGCACTGCTCAGACTTCGATACACAACCTGTTGAGCTGTGCCAACTTTTTTCCGCGGACCTATTAGCGTCCACACTTCTGACCCATGAAGTATTACGTAAACCATTGCCAGCGAAATGAGCTTCTCGCTGGATTTTAAGACGCGTTTGGGCTCAACTGTGCACCTGAGGCCAATCAACTGTCTAATTAGCTGGCAAGCAGGTTAATGCTCGATACCCTGACTTTTTCCTAGCTAACTTAGCTAAAGTATGCGAACAGTAATGTTGAATTTCAAACAGCGTGACAGCATTTTGGGGGGATTTTTCGGCGTGACTCCTTAACCACAACAAAAATGTCTTTTAGAAGTAAAGACAAGTCCCGAAAGTCCGTTTGGGTCTTGAGCTTAGGAGCTGCTCAACAACAGGTTAGTGAGAATTGTGACGAGGCCTTAAATATTATTAGTGACTTGGGCCATAATGACTTCTGCAACAAGAAGACTGTCTAAAAAATAAAGGTTGACACCTCTTTGAATGGGTTATTTCTGGAGGCAGCATCAAATTGTGTCACTGGCTTTGTACTTACTCCTATCTCGGCTGTAGCCTTCGGCCATGGCAGTTTCAGCCTGAACATAACCCATGTAGAGAGCAGTTTTGCTGTGTTTCCTCACAACGTTGCACTGGTATGTGTTGTGTATTAAATAAGTCACCAGAGAACTTGAAAGATGCCTCTAATTTCCACCTAGTGATACAAAGCAGTATTCATGGTCTGGGAAGGATCATAACAAATGGTGGAAAAAGCACTTAGAAACTGAATTAGAGCTGTGGTTTAAAACCCGTACAAACCTGGAATGGAGATGCAATTGAGTTTGTCATTTCGGAAGTGCGTTTTTCAACCTGTCTCTGTACAGAAAGTCGTGACTGGTGTGTTTGTCTGCAGTTACACACCAGTCAGCAGTGGTTAATAAATGTTACTTTTTTGTTGCAGTAATTATAAAGGTTTCTTCATCCCACCAGTAAGCTTTTGTTTCAATTTATATATTTGTGTGTCCAGTTTAAAAATTAAGGAGGTTTCCAACCTAAAGCTATATGTACAGTACTTTTTTTTTAACCAGTGATTCTTGCTAAAAAATGTCCACACTTCTGGGACCTTTCTCTGTAAAGACATTTACACTCTCGGAATTGCATGGTGTTCAAGTGTTGCATCTGAGCTAGTCAAGGGGGATTGGGTACTATACATTCAGCTGTTACTGCAGAAGCAGGGCAAGCCAAGCACTTTAATGCATAAGTCATCCTTGTTTTATTTTTTTGTCTGTTTTAGGTGTGATACCAGCCAATGGTGAGGTCAAGATCAAGGTGACATTCAGTCCTATCCAGTATGAGACTTGTCAGGTCACCATTCAGCTTGTCATCTCACAATTCAACACCAAACCCTACCTGTGTACCATCACTGGAAGCTCCGCCGCTCACCTAGCCATCAGGTATATAGAGCAGTTGTTTGTTTGGATAAAAGATACCCTTGAAGATTGTGTGAAATAGTGTTCAAATATTGTCACTTATTTTAATATATTAAAATATCTAGACTTAAGGTCTGTATGTTTGATTCACCATTCTATTTAAGGGTTATAGCCAGCACAGATGCCAATATCTCCCCTTAGTCAGACCACCAGAATCAGTTTTTCTTCAATGTAACTGATCTTCCTTTTTCTCTATTATTATGCTCTCTTACTATCTCACTGTGCTATCTCATTTTCTAAATGCAGGTTTTTACACACTCTGGGTCATATGAAGTAACTAGTGTGGGGGGGGGCGGGGGGATATACACATGCATCTAAATGGATTCAGGGAAAAAACCCTCAGGAAGTTCCCTTATTAGAAGTTGTTTTTCAGCCAGTATAAAACCTAATGTTTAATTCTGTTCCCATGAGAAAGAGTGTGCTATCCATCACACAGCAGTGGCTCCATCCACTGCACTGTCTTGGCGTTATCTCGGCCAAAAGTTAATAATTCATGAAAATAGCTTGGTATCTGGTGCAGTGATATCAAGACAGATATGCCTCCCAATGGATGTTGAGCATAGAAAACATTCTTCCTGTGTTTGTTGTTCTCCGCTGTGGAATCAAATAAAGGATGAGATATGTCCAATTGAAAGATTAAGAAATGTATGCGAGAGCAATGTTGTGTTGTTTTTTTCTCCACAGCTTGAACCAATGCTTGACACCTGGCTGTTGCTGAGTGTCCTCTACCTAATATATCTGACATGGACATATTAGTTTCCAATAAACAAATCGCAATCCGTGTACTCTCTGAAAGACTTTGCTTCTGTGTTTCATTTTCTATCAGTATAATCAATCTAATAAAATCTAACATAGCCCTGCAATAAACCCTTAAATAAAGCCAGTAAATCTTTGTAACGTTCAGCTATTGTTGACACAGTGTCAGAGAGGTGTTGAGGCAACTCTATCACTTGAGGCTGTATTTAGTAATGTATAGGATGCATTATTATTTTTGAAATATTTTTAATGTTTTGTTCACCTACATTTATAGAAATGGATATTGGTAGTGAATAAAAGTGAGATCTGTAGTAACCTAGCTCCTGACCTCAAGGCTTACCCTACCTGCCACACAAACACCTATCAAGTGTCTATTGTCTATACACCATATCATCACCCTAATTTTAGCATTTTGTGCACTGATTAAAAAAAAACAATATAAATCATTACAGAAGCAAACTGCTGCCCACCTAACTGTTAAGTGAATTGTTTACTGTAATTCTATTCTGTAGTTTAACTGTTGTATGTTTTGTTAAATATTTCATAACTTCACCAGTTGGACTATTTATAATTTAGCAAGTTAAACTATTTATCAATTACTTTTAGCTAACCAAGTTCTTTTATCTCTTTTTGTTTTGTTTAATTTTTTTCCTAGCCACTGTTTTTCTGTTCTTCCTAGATTTTTCCAATTGTATTGACTTGGAAAAAAAAAAAGTGTTCCAAATTTTTATTTTTTATTTTTTGGAATAGTAATGACTCAAATTTAAATTAACTGCAAGTTTTCCAACTTTTAACATTTATCTCTTCATGTCTTTGCTTGATAGTCAGCTGGAAAGAAAGTCAGGTCATGGTGACACTGTGCCTGCAGAATATAAAGGAATGTCCTCTGCTACCCAAGTGCCTTTGCAAAGTAAGACTAAGCACAGGTCAGCTAAGCAAGCTGAAAAGTCAAAGGTAAGGTATTGGTGAATTTAGTCTAGCATTTGTTTTTGTAATTACTCAATCACATTATCCATATCTATGAAATACTAGCTTGTGGGTGCTCTGTGATAGTTGGTGATTTCAATCTTTATTGGAAAATAGTTCAAGTACATTGTAAGTTAACACTTATTTTTGACCAAGTAAGCAATATTCTATATATCCCATACGTTTCTTAATCTTAATGACTTTTAATAACACTAATAACATTTCTTTTGCAGTTGTGTGTTTCGTCATACTTTCTTACTATTATAACTTTACATCTGCTCTAGATTTTGAAGGACCAGGCAGGACTGAAACCTCTGGTAGATCTCTGTACTCCTGCAGGGGTAGCAAAGATGTTAATCAAAGACACCAATAAAATCAGCTCTAAAGCCCTAAAGGAAGGTAGATACAACCCAGCGATTTTAGGCTGTAATGGAGTTTTTATTTTTTTAATACATGCATACCACCTCTTAAGACTTTGTGCTACATGTTATTTATGACCCATGTTATATCAGGGTCTATATGTCATTTCTTTTGTATATGTTGTTGCCATGAATTAAATTGCATTTACAATTGTGCATATTGCAGAGTAGGTCTTATGTTTCTTATATTCCATTGAATTCAGCCATTTCCAGTGCCTCTACACTTGGTCTGCAAAACAAGCAGATGAAGGAGGCCCTCTTCATTAAAAAGGTTCAACAAAATGTGAAGGAGGAGCAAGCCAACCAGATCAGATGGTATGTTTTACAGTATAAAATTTAAATTGTAATTCTTGTGAATTATTCGCTAGTTCAGTTTCTGTGTTCCTATGTACTAAATGTTTATATTGCCCATTATTCAGGCATGTTCATTTGGGTAAGGATCCCATGTTAGAGAAAACCAGGAGGCATATAGTAGAGGAGAGAGAGATGGCACTGCATGAATACATGGTAAGTCACAGCAGGATGTCTTGCAGAACTGTTTAATCTACAGCACCAACACGGATCCACTCAGACAAAACTAAGACAACTGCACTCTCCCAACAACTTATTATCAATCTTAGTCTTAACTTTATCTGTGGAATAATCGTGCTCTACGTTTTTGAACTAAAACTTGAGCCCTCTATTTTACAACACTTTTACATTGGCACCAATAAAGTATACCAATCCTATATATAAAAAACATTTTCATTTTGTAATGTGCCCATCGATTTCCTTGGAAACTAAGTCACACTCATCTAAAAATAAGTGTATTTTGTCTGTTTTGTTTTAACTGAGAACTGGTGTGCCACTGCTCTGTTTGACTGTGTCCACTTGTTCACAGAAAACCAATGTGGACCTTTTTTTTTTTTTTTCCATCTAACACAGCATCTATTTTTCATCTCTATGCTACAACCCTCCCTGCTATCCTAACTCAAAATGTTTGATTTAAAGTGCATACATATAGGAGTTCAGATCTGCTTTCACCACTTCTTTATATGTTCAACTGTCACCTTGGGACTGACTTATGGTCATAGTCATGGTCATTGATGTTACGTATTTACAAAGACAAATTACAAGGAACAAAAACCTGCAGGACAGATATTTAAAGACTGGAGCTGCGTATCCATTGAAAAATCTTTTGTAATGTGTGATTGATTTTGTTGAGTGCATTCAGGAAATATGCAGACTCAGTAACTCAAAGTAATAGTCAGTTTAGATATGTGAATGTCCCCAGAAAAGTTGTTTGAATACTTGAATGAACTCTCTTAGACACTTAACAGCACTCATCTTCATGTGCACACATACACTACTGTGGAACACACTCCATTTAGAGCCTTTTTGTATAACACCACACTTTAGGTATTTAGGGAAACTTTGGTCTTTTTATAATGGGAAAAGCAATTATCTTCCATAGTAATTAAGTGTTGTTTTATACAGTTAATTCTAAACTAATCACGAAAAATAATTCTAAATTGTCTATACAGAATGCTTTCTGGTCATCAAACTACCAGAGCAATCAATTACATGTGTTAAATTGTTTTTTTTAACATATGTTAGTAAACTAACCAGATAAGGAAGAGGTGGGTGAGCCCCCATCTATTAATGTCCAGTAGAGACATTCCAGTCCCAATAACGGTATCGTGTCCAATACTGAATTTGTGTATTTGTAATAAAACTATTTCAGTACGACAATAACCTTCGCAAGTAAGCAGAGGTGAAAATCTGTGTGGTTTAGAGCTGATTTAAGATGATTAATGGCAAAAATAAAACTGGGTCCAAGGTCTGCTCTGCTAAAGTTTTAAGATCCACTAACTATTAGTAACTATCAAATGACATTGGTGAGGGAGATCTAGATTAATCGCAGCTTTAGCTGAAGTTCACTTTTTTTTACAAAGTTATTTTACTTCTATATTCCTCTGTAGATGTCCTCTGTCCATGTTGTCATCCAAGTGCTTACCTCCTCGTCCTTTTTTTTTTTCTTTTTCTTTTTGTTCTTTTTAGCAAAAGTTTTTGCTAAAATTCTTTTCGCTGCCATATTTGTTTTACCACAAGAATATGCAAGCATTTCTGTTCCATACTGAACGGTTGTTGTCTCATATTCGCAACTATACATCAGAAAGTGACAAAACATATTTAATTGCTAAGAATGTAAGATTTAAAAGATAAGCTTGGTTCTTTTACAGAAGGTTATTGTAATTGGTATGAAATTACAGTACATAAAATCGCTGAACTGACACCAAATTCTCACTTAGTATTAATAAATTTTGCACTTGCAGTAAACTCTGATCAAGAGATTTGTATTTTTTTTTTTTTTTAGTTTTCTTTAGTTCAGTAATAAGTCTCTGGTCATATGGTGCTCAGCTGAGTGTAAACTGAGCGCCACCTAGAGATGTTATAGAGATTACATGCCATACTGCGACACAAATGACAAGCAGCCCTGGCAAAATTAGCAAGTTGTTGCAACATAGTGACACTTTCAATGCCTATATTTGTAGGTCCTCTTTGGATTGTTGACAAGCCCCGACATGTATAACCCTATACATAAACTCTTGTCCGCTGTTCCTGTCAATGTGAAAAGGTTCAGTTTTGAGAGCGTTTTCATCACCTTGACTGCTGATTTAGGATTTGAGAAAATCTATTTAGTGGTTCAGTCAAATTATTTTGACACCTTGGCACTGTATAATTCTTTAAGGGATTAATGGAGGTTACAGTATTAGATTCACAGAATGAAGAAATAACATTTAAGCTTATTTCTTCTAGTAAAGGGAACTTTCTTTTCAGCCAAAGGATTTCAAGTTGCATATTGAAAATAAACAATACAGTTTTGTTTACTATTTGCACTTTAATCAATATTACAATTTTTTTTAAAGGATTTATTAAAAATGAAAAGAATTGCCTTTGTCATTTGTATGCCCTTTACTATTCTTTTGTGTTCTAAGTGACTGACCACTGCCACACTATAAAACGCAGTTACTGCAGAAACAATTTAAAACGTTAACGTTCTGGTTTCTAAAAGAGAAGCTACAGAAAAATAAGAGCTGTGATAGCAGAAGTTACATGATTTGTTACTAATATAAAAAGTAATATATGACATTTAAGATACCAGGCATAGGCATTATAGACTGTGACACCCATACTAGGTGTCACAGTAAACATGTTAGCATGCTGTTCATTCATTCAGCTGAAAACACTGGGGTTTTGGGTGCACAGTCTGGTGGTGGGTGGTACAGGAAGCTTTACTGTAATGGAGCAAATCACTGTCTAAAGGGTAAACATACTATGACTAAAACTTTTTATTGACCTACTGTTCACAGCTGTATTTAAGTCAATTAAACACCTGTCCCAATCTGTAATTAAACATAAACTACACAGTCGTTCATTCATTCGCACTGTATTTATGCAGAAGTTGCGTGATGGCTGGTGTGAGGTTATCTGCCATTTTATTTAATGCACTGTCCTTTGTGTATTGGGCTTTGCTTTTGGAACTAAACCTAGTGCAAATGCATACTGTACTTACAGTATACCTACAGTATAATTCTATTTCATTTTAGGTAAAAAGGGGAGATGCAAGCAAGGAGGAACACTTTGCTGCTGGACAACCTAAGCTTTCCTCCAGACGGGTGCTTTGTGAAGCAGGACAGGTATGTTTTGAACAAATAATATTTCGCTTATTTTGCTTTGTTGATAAAATGAACTCCCCACCTGAATACAAAACTGGTTGTGCAAGTTTTTTTCATAGCTGTTGTGCTCCCATCATTGCTGGCTTACTCTCTCTAAGGCATCTTTTAGCCATTGATGTCTCAAACAGCACAGTATCTCTCCACATAGAAGTTTGAAGCTACTTCAGCTGGAAAGCCGCAGTACACACAATTTTCAATTAAGGCTTAGTAAATGTACTACATATTCTTTCTTTGTAAATGTATGGATAAGCCTCTATCAAGTCAGAGCACATCTTTATGTTACATATTCTTTGATTTGCAGAAGAGGGGTTTTAATAAAACCTGCATCTCAATGGTCTTGTTTTTAATTAATCTGCTACTTACACCCCTTTTCTACTAACATTCAATCTAACATTCTTTTTTTTCTTTCTTTTGTCATTTAAATACTCCAAGCTTAACCTCATGAATTTTCACTGTATGGTATTCAATGGAATGATGCCAAATCAGCATATGAAAAGCAACAATAAATATCTTTTTAACCTCTTCCAGGCCCCAGGGGGAGCCCCGTCCTTCCAGTTTTACTCCAGTTTTCAGTGGGAGCTAAAACAAAGAGCTCTCAGACTGTTCCAGCAGGCAGCTCGCAAGGTATAAACATGCTAGTTGTACAGAGTCACTGAGGTACATGTGTAACTGCACATATTCACGAGAAATAACTTAGATGCACATCACATGTATGCACACTTCACTCACTGTAGGGCCCTTGAGCTCAGCCATGTGTAAGTCATATGTGTGTATATATAGTACAACACAGTTAATTATTCTGGCAACTGCGCATTTGAGTAAAAGGACAGTAGTCTTACATTAGCTTTTGAAGCTACAGAACAAGCACGCCTTGTGTGGGTCCAATCAAAAAGTTGCACTAACTGTCAAGTCTATAAATTGGAATTAATGCAATATATGTCTCAGCCACCTTTACTGAGACTACAAAACATGTGTGGGTGGGCGGGTTTAGTTGGCTTTAGCCACTTACTTGGCTAAAGCACTACCACACTATGCTTCTCTCTTTCAGGTAGTGATCCAGTGTCGCATGAGCCAGAGGCTAGCCTGTTTGAAGAAACTGGCAGTTAGTATGAGGAACCTACGTTCAGCACAGAGAGGTTTTGATAATCCTATCATATAATTTCCTGATTCAAAAATGATCTCATTATCCCCCTTCACTAAATATGTTGAGTCCAAATTGCAATGAAACAACATGGTTATTTATGGTGCTGTGTTTTTTGTCATACTACCCCCTTGTCCCTTTGAAATAATAACCTTATTGCCCTTTTTTTTTTTTTTTTTTTTGTTGTTGTTGTTTTTTGCTTTAGTTGAACAAGAGATTGTACATCATATGAGGATTGTACCAGTCAAAGTCTTTCCATTTTCTTTCCCTATTTTTGCTGATGAGGATGACCCACTTGTGAGTAAATTACCTGACTGCAAACACTAAACTGTAAATAGTCCAACTGCATATTACTAGTTTTTAGTTATGTTTGAACTATACCTACCCATTAATGTTAAAGGCTGCAGGTTACATTGTTTAATAATAGTGTGATCACTTTGCAAATCACTTTATTACTGAAACCCTAAACTATTTAACTGGAAGCAGACATGCAGAATATGAACAACCACTGCAAGAGTCACTAACTGGACATGAAACAATTTTCATTATTTCCCGTAAAAGACATCTTTGATCTAACTGTGGAATCAAAGAGGAAGCTCAGTTTCCTACACTTTGATTAAATCATTCATTTCCCTGATGCCCTGCAGACAAAAGGCCTTGGTGTTCAACTGAACAAATAATGCCATTTGTCTCCTTGATATTTATAGGCTCACTGTAATTTGGTGCCAATGCCTGTGGATCTTATTGATGTGACTGTGACAACACATATTCCATTCTTCAAGCTTCAAGTATGTATTTACTGCAGCACATACTCATATAAACATCACAAAAAAAATGTAAAATCCACTTGATGATTTGCATGCAGTGTATAACTCTGCTGAGTTGACTAACGTATAAGCGTGTTATACTAAATTGTGAAATTGATTTTACATTCTAACCACCAGCAATATTACTGTTGTTAATGTTTCGATGCTTCAGGTTCCTCAGCACTATAAGCTCTCGGGTTATAAACCTTTGTCAGCCTGGGAGGCGTTTAACTCTTACATTCCTACCACTTTGGCAAGACCACTTCGAACAAGAGCTCCGGTAAGTATACATCAGTTGGACAAAAACTAACATTTAGCGAGTACGATAGAAAGATGTTAATCATAAAATGTGGTGTGTGTGTATATATAGTTTCATAGATCTTCAATACATGGTTTTGATCTCCAGAATCATTTGTTATTTGTCTGCCTTTTTGCAATTGACCTGCTTTTGGTATATTTCAGGTTGAGCTAGAGCCCATTGAGGCCAGAACACAAGATGAAGCAGTGGACCTCAAAGCAGAGGTGGACCAGCAGCATGAAGATAAAGAAGAGGGTTTGGAGGCAAGGGTGGCTGCCGGTCTTACCTTCACTGCCCCTAAAGCTCTGCTAAGACCTTTTGCTGCGAACCCACTCAGAATCTTTGTAAGACTCTTTAGTCATTCTCATTAACCCAAATGCAGGATGAATTTGATTTAGACAGTATACAGTATTTCAAATGCATTTGTTCTATGTTTATCTCGTAACTTGGTTTTTGGACTATAGAATCCAGCTCCAGGCCTGCAAGCTTACAAGCCAACCCCTAAATATTTGGAGAGTGATCTGGAGTACCACCTCTGCCCTCTGCCAAGGTAACAAGCTCTGTTATTTTTAAAATGTAAAATTATACTTTTACATACACCCATTTAAAATCTTTGTTGACTGGCTTTAGATTTACATTTACCATTCAGATACACTAGGATTGTGGTAATTTGAACTATTCCTTTTAATAATGACAGTGTGTTCTGTATGCAGGTATACAAACTCTGATGGGAGCACTAGTGCTATAAAGAGAAATATGCCATACACTCAGAAGAAGTTTCTCGACCGCAAGGTAACTTAGATTCTGAGCCCTTGCAGTCTTTTTTTTTTTTTTTTAAGTCTTTAAAGGCATTTCAATCTGTATTTTATGGAAGCCTGTTACTGCCACTGTGGGGAAAAAATCATGATTTTGTATCTCAATATTATGACTGAAGTCAAAAAATTGAGATGCTATCTCAAAATAATGACTTTTTAGCTCAAAATAATGAGATGGTATCTCATTATGACTTACTAAGTCAAAATAATGAGATACTAACTCAAAATAATTACTTAATTAGTCAAAGTAATGATACCATCAGGAATTTCTGTGCAGATCTTCCTGTCATTGGATAGTAGCTCTCAATAATGGGGTATCCATTTGAATTTCTATGGACGTCTATTAAGCTTTGTCTCACCCATTTGCTTGTGTCAAATATGAGGAAAACACAGCAAATTTCAAAAACGCTTCTTGCTCTTTTGAGTTACCAAATCCAAAGTCGGCTTTAGCCATTTTGGTCCCCTAGGTCCCCATGGTTTGGTGCCCCCCATTAAATTATAAAACATAAATAAAACCAGTTTTTGTGCAATTATGTAGAAAGTCCTGACAGCTCCCACAATATGAATACTAAAAAAGTGCTATGCTCAAACAAAACAAAATAGTACAATATAAAAACAGAATACAAAAGTTGCAGTACGGGTTTAATTCAAACTCAGTCCCAGTGACAGAAAATATTTATTCCTTTTTTTTTTCCCAACAACATAAATGGAAATGGTAATTTGGTCAGAGAATACTTTGTACTTGTATTTTGTAACAATGGGGCTTGTAAACAATGGGCCTTATAGAAGCAGAATGTGCAAATAAGACAACATAAAACTTGTGTAGCCCAGTACAATTTTATCCAAAGTC
Organism: Channa argus; assembly: GCF_033026475.1. Classification (NCBI taxonomy): domain Eukaryota; kingdom Metazoa; phylum Chordata; class Actinopteri; order Anabantiformes; family Channidae; genus Channa; species Channa argus. The sequence continues at coordinate 7,064,286 of NC_090219.1, read as the reverse complement.
TCTGATAGCTTTCATTTAAAATTGTACACATCTGGAATTAATTGCTGCAATGGCAACTGTGGTATCATGATACCTGAAACCTCACGAAAACCACAGCTGAGGGCCTTTTTCGACCTTCTTATAATGACAATATCAATATGATAAGATGAGATGAACCTTTATTGATCCCACAGCGGGAAAATTCAGTCATTAAAGCAGCTCACAGGAATGGTATAACGTCCCAAAAGCATTTTTAAAGTATTTACAAGAAATGAAAAGCAGAATATCCAAAAGCATGTATAAACTAACAGCCAAGAGAATTTACAGTATTCAACCATGATCAGAAATATTCAGCTGAGCTTTTGAGTTGTACAGTCTTATAGCAGTGGGAATGAAAGACCTGCATTAATGCTCCGTCTTAAACTGAGGGTGTATCACTCTGCCACTGAAGGAGCTGCACAGAGTCTCTATTGTCTGATTCAGCGGTTGAGAGGTATTGTCCATCCATCTACAGGTGTTGTCAACTTGGCAAATATCCTCCTCTCACCCACCCACTCCAGAGAGTCCAGTGGGCAACCCAGGACAGAGCTGGCCCTCCTTACAAACCGATTCAGTCTCTTCCTGTCCTGGTCAATGCTGCCCGAACCCCAGAAATATGATTTGTTGTTGAGGTCTGTCAACAGGAACCCGCTACCTGAGATATGCACCAATAACTTGTCCTATTCCCATCAATCAAATAATGAGAAACAACAAATACGGAAGTTGTTCTTGTTCACAGTTCTTGTTCTGTATTTGTATATTTTTTACTTTCAAAATGGAACACAAGGGAAAGGTTGTCAGTTAGGGCTGCAAATTATTACTATTATTTATTTTTATTTTTAATTTTTTTTGTGGTCTTGCAGCAGCCCCCCCAGCAGGTGGCACCCTAGGTTACCACCTGTATGGACTGTAACGAGAGCTGAGACTAAGTCAAAATATTGAAAAACTATCTCATTGTTTTAACTTAGTAAGTCATTATTTTGAGATACAGGATCATGATTTAAATTTTTTTTTTCCCCAGCGGCAGAAACAGGCTTTTTTAGTATTTCATTATTTCTGCTAACACAAAAAGAAATATTTTGCTACTGAACTGTCTAATAAAATAGGTATCACTACCTCTTGTTAATTTGTTGGGTCTGATGCAGCTTTTTTCACTGACTATCAACAGGAAGTTATCAAAGGGGTCATGGAGTGGAAGAATTTTGATTCAGTCACATTGAACTTCCTATCAAGCCATCCTACTCTCACCAGTGACTGTGCACCGCTCAGGTAGGTAAGAACATCATCTCGTGAGTAAAAAAGTATTTGTTGAAAAGACGACAAAAGTACTCAGTGTTTGTTGGTAATGTCAGATTTATTTTTTAGAAATGATGTAATCAGACACAAAATATAAAATGTGTAAATTCTGGTAATGGTAAAATAAAAATGACATCTTTACAAAATAACAGTTTAAGGCACAGGAAACAAATTTCCAAATCTCACTTTTTCATAACATAAAGCTTTTGAAACCAATACCGACAGTAGGTAACATATGTATGTTTGAATATTGCAAACTACTTCCACTGACAAGATATGATGTATAATGTATATTCACTTGCCCTCAAGGCAGCTTTTATACATACAAAAAGTCTCACTTTACCAAAAACTGTGGGTGCGTGTCTGTGTATGTTTGCTTAAAACATGCTTTTCTTCACTCAATGAAGTGACAGCTAAGCTTCAGAAGTAGTTGGCTCAAGATTCTTGCAGTGAAGCTGTAACCGTTTAGCAGTGAACAGGATCCCTGAACGACTAAAAAGTCTCGAGCAAGCTGCAGACGCAGGAAGACCTGTGCTGACAGCTTCTTGATGTTGGGTTAACCCTCTGTTGACAGAAAAAGTATAATGCTATGAGGGTACAGGTGATTGAGCCATAAAAATACATTCATTATCAGACATTCAGTTCCGTTCGTTAAAGTGAATTTAATTAAAGTAGGATTTGTGGTGACTATTGTGGCAGCCAAATTTCTGTAACTACTTATCCATTAAAACAAATTTTAGAAACGCCTATTTTTTTTTTTAACCTTGTAGCTTATATGCTAGTTACATATGCTAACATTACTACTTTAAATAAAAAGCTACACGTACCGTGACATGTCTCTTCAGGTTAGACGTAGTTTTTCTATGCTGAAATGTGGATTCGTTTTGGCAGACACATAAAAGACCACATTATATAGCTGTTTGCATTGCGTGTAAGCAAAACATGCTTTATATAAGGCCAAGGGTGTTAATCCTCTTTAGTTTTAGCACTAGAGATACTTTTCATGTAATTGTACTCCGTCTGAGGAGTAAGTGTCGCCCAGTTTGTGTGTGGTCATGTGACTGTGTGGCCACGTCTGATTGGTGAAAGCGAGTCATGTGACCATTGTTGCTACCTCTAATTGGTGAAACGGTCATGTTAATCCTTTGGCGGCATTTCTGGCAAAAAATAGCGAGTGTAGTCCAATGTAGCGGAGTAAGAGTAAATGTGTGTCGTTACTACCCACTCTATGTACTGTTTGTAGAATACACAACTGAAGTTTGCTACCCTTTATTGTGACATAACTGTGTACCCTTAGTTGTGAAAGTTAATTTATTATTTTTGAACAAGGAAATAATGACTTGTTATTGAGATCAGATTAAAAAATAAATAAATAAATAAAATTAAAAATACGCTCAGTTCCCATGTGAAACCCCCCTATGGTGAAATTAAATGCCGGATCAGAAAATGTTTACAGTACTTGTTTACATAATGAAGAGTAGCTGTTCAATTCTGATCTCAATATCCTTCTAGCTTGCAGAGGAATTTGAACCTATTACCTCTGGTTTCGATACTACTGCTCCAGATTTGGCCATTGTCAGGACAACTGACGAGGTCCATATGCCTAAAGTGTGCATTTACTGGTCTGCCTGATGAAGACCATTTATCCAAACATTGCATGCAATAAATGGATGAAGTGTTTTGATTCCAGTGTGCACAAAATTTTTTTTAAATTCTAATTTATTTATTTATTTTTGACCTGCAAAGGTACCCATTAATCCCATTCAGCCCCATTTATGTTTGAGGGGTTCCCCAGACACATGCTCAGACAATTGGTTACATTTGTAATGCTTTAATTGCATATACATGATTCTGATATGTAATATCTACCATCGTCTCATGCTGTATTGTCAATTGGACAATATGGCACTGAATAGACGATCTCACAGCAACCTAAACAGCAAAGCTGCTATCATCCACAGCTAACAAGATCACTGTCAACCCTCAATGTCAACCCAACTGTGCTCTTTCAGTGTTGGGATGAGTCTTAAAACCAGATTGAAAATAAAAAGTAATTTTGCTTTAGAACAAAATGGCAGCTGTATAAAAACCTTTTTTTTTATTATTTTTTATTTTTTATTTTTTTCTGGACCTTGGACAGGAATGGCAATTTAGAAAACAATTAGTTTGGACTCAAGTTATTATTTATAAAACTGTGTGCCTCCAGATCCATTTTTTTCCCTTTTTAAAAACAGACCTAATGTACTAAATGTACCTCAACTGAAATGCAATACACTGTACGTGTAGAGCATAGGTCCTGTACTGGCACACTGTCTCTACCTATGCAGTGAAATAATGATTTACTCAGTTATAGTATAAATGGATGCAGAATAAATGATATTTTGATTGTATATTAGTTAACACAACATAGGCTCTCATTTTGAAGAACACAGTGTGCTTCTTCATGCATTCCATTGCAGCAAATACTACTCGAATGTGCAACACTTTACGTTCTTGCAACCTTCTTAAATAATCTAATGCAGTGTAATTTCTCTTGCATGATAGTTTCTTCTTTAAAGATGATTGAAGTACCAAATTGAAGGTTCCAGTGGTAATATAGCAATATTACTCAAAACGTTCAGAAACCATTTTAAGTCTTTATTTGAAAAGACACCCACATAATTTGAGCAAACCGGCACTACGTGATGTGAATATGTGAGCAGAATTTGCTCTGCTACAACTTTCTCTGCTCACCTTTCTGTCTACCTTCATTCTGTCCTCACTTTCACGATCTACTATTAAATAATCAGATACCCTCCATCCTCAGTTATTAATTTTACTATTACTGTCACACTGTTTGCATTTAGTGTCTGATTTATGTTGCATGGCCATTTTTTTTTTATTTAGTAAGTTGCTAATTATAATGAATCTGGCACACTACACTGCATTAGCTAATTTTGCATTCCCCAGGGGCTGGGGGCACCAACACATCATAGATTTAGACCAGCTGTTTAAACTCACTAAGGCTATGTAGTGTCTTTGTACTGAAGGGCATGCAGTCATTAATTTTATAAAAAAATGTCACGATTATGTAAAAACAGCAGGTTATGTAAAAGGGTCTATTTTTAATGATGACTTTACAGAGAGTTGTCACGTGAATTTGAAACTGTTGTATCTGTAAACAAGCATAAGTGGTTCAAAAACCACTATGCAATATACTGTGCATCTATACATGAATATTCCTCTTGCCATTTATAAATATTTCCTTTATGTAAATAAACAGTCGTCATGCCCAAAAATGTTAACTCCCTCAGATCTACTTAATCATGAATCTGTGAGTAATCACGCCATGCCAGGCTTGCCATATCACCTTTTTAAAAAGATCACGTCAAAGTTGTGTTTATAACTCATTTCCAATGTCCCAGAGTGGCAGTTATTGCAGGTTTATGGATCATACTTCTTATTAGTCAGTCAACTAACAAAGCTGACAGAACTATTTCATTAATACAGTATATGATATGTTTACAGAAAATTGTAAATTGTGTAATAAGAAACATGGATGACACATCTGACTAGCAACTATTTGCATACTGTATGATGCATCAAAACACACAAGCTGGGATTGTTTTCAATTACGCTTCACAAAAGGAAGAGTTACAAAATAATATCATTAGTTTTGTTCGTTTAGTTTCCAAAAATAGCTTAAATGAAAATCTCAATAGCAACTTTATTCTTACTGTAAAATAGTCAAGTACTATCACACAAACACATTTTAACACCATAAAAAATAAACCAACAGCTATGTATTTACAAATAGCAGCAATAACACCTTCACCTGCACAGTACCAGTGACTGCACAGTATGTGGAAATGTGTTCTTTTGCCTTTGAACGGAAATCATGTAATTGCAGAGTGATACCACAACCTTTAAAAGGGTAACATCCAAAATCCAACCTGTGACTTATCAGTTTTTTGAATGTAGTTTTACCTTAAGTGATTGACTTTCACTTGAGCACTGTGCCATTTGTAAGATTTAAAGTAACTCCAAGCAGTACTTTCATCTAAGGAAGACAGAGACGATATGATCATTATCTTGATTTAGCAATGTTTTGTAATGGTAAAAGCACTGTGTGTTTCTCCTATAGGTCTGTTGACTACAACACAGATGTACTTCCACTCACAACACCACCTCCTCTCACTGCTCTTCCTGATGATCTGGCGTCACTAATGGACAAATCGTAAGCACATCCAACACTACAAAAATTCTTGTTGGAAGCCTTTTCTATCAGATTTCAGGTGAATTCACTGCTATCATGTTCAGATAATGCATGTTTGTCTGTGCAGGTGCAAAAGCTCAGGAGTCCAGCTGACAGCAGAGATGATTAGAGCAGAGTTCTTATCTGTAGAACCTTTGATCTCCAATAGCAACTTTGCCACAGGAATGACAGCGAAGTAAGTCTCCTGGTATAGTGTGATTACTCATAGATTCATGATTAAGTAGATCTGAGGGAGTTAACATTTTTAGGCATGATGAATGTTTATTTACATAAAGGAAATATTTATAAATGGCAGATGAATATTCATGTATAGAAGCACAGTATATTGCATAGTGGTTTTTGAAGTATGCAATAAATATATTGTCTTTTGTAGTTTAGCTCTCAGGATATACTAAACATGAAGTTAATGAATGTGCAAATTATGTAGCTAGACTTCCTTCCAAGAGAAACTTCCTGGGAGCTGGAACATACTGCTGCTTTTTAACAGCTGTCATAGCAGTAAAATTAATACATTCGTGCCCAACAATACTTTGTCATTTCATGTTATTGGTAGGCTTCAGCATTGCTTAATTCAACCAGAGTCATAATGCATTTGTACAGTTAAACACACGTAAGCTCATTTTATGATGTTGATGTTCTACTAAACATTAACATTATCGTGCAACAATTAAGCACTATCTAAACCGTAATGAAACATTAGGGTGCTACATAGTTTTTACAAAATGTTCTTACATTTTTCTGGTGTTTTATTAAATTTTAAACCCCTTTTTAAAGAGACATTGATCATATTTGAACATAAGATTATTTCACGTATAAAAAATTTAAACATTTGAAAATAAGTAATTTCATTGTGTGGTGATGATTTAGAGACAGGTTTTATCGTATTATGACAAATTTGGGTTCTAATCTTTCTTTTCACTGGTGAATCAGTCTGTTCTTTCCACTGATTACTCTGTCACAGTCACCTGAGGGAGCTTCAGATGGAGGAGACCTGCAGGTCTGAGTCCAACCAGATGGGAAAGAAAGAGTAATGACTAGGTTGAAGCAACTTTGAGACGCTGACAGAACTCCATCCTGAGGTGACTGTGAACAGGCAAAACATCTCACACACTTCTCAGTACCACGCAAAAACCGGTGTTTACCCACATACTGATACATGTATAACCAAATTATAATTATACCCATTCTGTTCACCCATATGAGAGGCTACATTTTCTACCCTGCCACTTTAATAAAATAAAACCTGGTTATTTTATCGCCCACCTTTATAAGCCTCTCTCCCACCCACTCCAAATTACCAGTCAGCTCCCCTCCTGTGCTGTTATGCAGCCTGCAATTTTTTTTTTTTTATCCCTCCACCCACCCACTTCTAAGCACGGCTACAGTATATTTTAACAAGCTACATCAGTCAGCAGACAAGTACATTCAATTAAAACAGATAACTGATTTTTACACTATAGATTATGGGGGTTGTAGATAGTATAAATACTTATCATTATCACCTCTGAAATTATTACTCTTTTGTGGCAGTATCATGCTTGAGCTTTTGAACCTATCTGATTTAAATGTGTTTGCACTAAAAATTAATTTCCATGTTTAGTGCTTATATTGAGGTTGTGGCATAGCTTTTAATTGCCAGGAGTGCTAAAAGAAGTATCAAAACAATTACATCAGAGTTTGATTAGTATTCAACTTCTATTTTAACTGCATGTTGATTTGTAAGCAATCTAGGAACATCAATTGAACATTAAACATTTATAAATGTTGTTATAAGCAGAAGCCAATGTTAGAATTGAATTTTCAAGAGCTTATGAGTCTGTCACCCATAGAGGGAGCTCTGACTCTGAGTTTTCTATTTAAAGAGGCTCCACATTTGTTTGTCCTTCAGTGCATTTTTCACACAATGGCAGTGTGCTATAGAGAAACGCAGTGAAAGTACAGTAGCTATTTGAACCCCTTTCTACTGAAGTACAAGGTCACATTTTTTAGACATAGGGTTGGACCCACACAGGAAGCCTATAGCCAAGCTATTTCACTGTCAAAATATATTAAGTAGATGACAGTAGAGGGTGCTTTTAAAGGATGGTGCTCTTGCTTTCAGTGCAGCTTGAATTCCCTTGAAATACTGAAAGTCTTATGTAATTATAGTTTTGCTTCTCTATACAGGTTGAAACCTGATATATTGGATTCAGTGGAAGCAGTACTGTAGCTACATAATTAAAGTCACATCTTTGATTTACATCTAGAGTGTAATAGATGGGGAGAAACAGTGTATGCAAAACGATAGCTAAAAAGAGGAAATGTGACCGGTATAGCAGTATACTCATATTACACTTAGTTTGTGTAATGTATTATGCAGTTTTTTACTCGACTGTGAAGTTTTCACCCTGTGAATATAGACTTTATTATTTTATTGCATTCTGATTGAAAAGTGAGGTATAATGTCACTGAAAGCTGGATGGTCAGTCGCCTGGATGTTCTGAAGTGGCAACAATTAGAGCATGAGGTCATTTGTGAGACAAGATCTGTTTCCATACCCTTCACTTTACTCCTTCAGCACCTATTTTCAACTCATGAGACACACCAGCAATAAGTGGTACCAACAGATGTGATCATAACTTTTAACAATATCCTTTTTATCTGTCCCTTTCTCTCCCTTTAGCAGACTGTATCCCTGGCTCACAGTTACTACTCTTCCTTGCTTTTCACTTCACACATTCCACAGAATTACTCACTCACACATCCTTGAGTGCAAAATTTTTTTTTCAGTTTTGGTAGGTTTTACCTCAGAGTAATGGTCCTTCAGAGATACTACATTCTGCCCTGAAATCCATTTGACTGACAACCCATCAACTTCTGTCAATAGCTGAAATAAATTTGGTTCGACTCGAACGTCTTTGACATAATCTGCTTGTTTGGAAAGACTTGGAGACCTGAGGCAAGATTTGATTAATGAAAAATATATAAAGCACTGATTATCAAAAGTTTTTTATTGTAAAGCTAATTTCATACTGTTTTTTTTTAATAATTTTAATCTAAATAACAACTGATGATGATGTTGGTCAGTCAACGATATCTTATTGATTCCAGTATTGACATTAATAGTAGATAAACAGACGCCTAACAATTTATTCTGACCCCTTAATTTCCATTGGATGACTTACTCTTCTTCAGCCTTCTTACTGTGTTCAAAGCCAACAGGAAAAAATACCAGAAATTCAGCATTTGATTATATTGATTGTCTGCTCAAATCATGTAACTTTTTTCAGTTCCTGTTGTGTCTTTTGAAAGCAAGTGTTTTTACGATTGTGGGGAAAATAAGAAGCCAGAATCTAGGCATATGATGCCTCTTTTTGTCTTAAAATGTCAGTTGTCATCTTTCCAAAGCCTGAAGCCTCTTTTTCCTTTTTAAATAATGTTGTGATAATTATGAGTCACATTTAAGTGAAGTGTATGGAGTTGCTGTGGTTTTTGTCTGATGCTTTTAAGCTGAAGTAATTAAGTTTTGATTGAAAATAAAGGTATGAATGATGTTCTTTTTGTCAGCCATGATTGTGAATATGATATATATTTGAATCATGATTCTTACAAAATGTGAGCTTCTGGTTTAGAATAAATGATTCCTATGTTCTATACTTTAATTTGTTCACAATCTCTTTGCAAGCTAATGTGAGTATTCTGCCCAGTCCTCCCTACTCCTGCTTCTATACAGCTTTGTTTCGCTCTTTACAGTCTTCCCTGTTCTGCACAGTGCTTTAGGATAGAGCTGGGTTAAAGGGGAATGGAGTCAGCTAGGGATGTGTTACAACGTGTATATATGTGTAACAACTTGTGTCTAACAATAGTGTCTCAATCTCTATCAACCATGTCTATGAAATTGAAACTTAGATTCCAGAAGTTGCAGCTGGATATTTCCTATGCTTAACAACACCAGATCTTAAAAAGGAAACCAAGAGGCAGATAAATAAAAATAAATAAATAAAGGGCTAAATCGAATCTGGGGACTCCAAAGCCATTTTCTGTCTTGGCATAAATGTTCTTGACCTAGAACTCTTTCCTTCTGTTTCTGAAGGACACCAGGTAAAAAGTACTCATGTGGTGGGTCTTCAAAATTTAAGCTGTTGTAAAGAACCACAGTGATTCTCCCTAAAGCTAGAGAAGTAGTTCTGTAGCTGTTTGAAAACTCACCAATCAAGTAACAATACAATCCCATCAACTACTTCTGCCCCACATGCGTCCCATTTAAGTTTTTTTCATCAGTTTTACTGCTGTTGTTCTTCAATTAGTTTACTTCATGGTATGACACATTGGAAATATGATTCATATCAGTACCTGGAAATGCATTTCTAAAGATACAAAATTTTCTAGATTTGTCAGTTTGATTGGCAGTGAATATAAAGAGTCATGCTTTCATTTCACATTGTGAGCGGTGTGCACTGTACCATTAAATGGGCCACCGGCACAAAACGTGGACCACATAAACCCCCCTGATTTTTCTGCAGACGGAAATACAAATGTTTGTTTTTGATGGGGGCAAAAAAACAGCAAATAAAATCCTTGTTTGTCAAGGGGAATGAACAGCCCTTACCCTGTCCCGGGAATTTTTAGAGCTGGGCCAAAAAAAGTGACTGGGTCGATGAAAGTTACAAATCCTGCCGTTTCCAAAGGTACTGCCTTTATTTCAAGTTTAATGTCAAAGAAAAGATAATGTTCTTTAAGTCATCTGCATCTCCTGATTATTTTGATCTGCCAAAGGTAGACTAAGTTGTCATAATAAGAAATTGATGGATGAAGTTGTTTAAGAATTTAATTGCTGCTTGTGTGCATGTGCAATGTTACTTCTCTTTACAGCAAAGGTTTCAGTACTTATGAAAAATTGCAGGTTTGCCCAAATATCAGTTTGCAACAACAATACTTTGCTTTTTCCAATACTTGGCAAGTGACTTTAGTTCATGTTGGGGGTTGTGCAACCTTTCTGACGGTTTGTGATGAGAGCACAGAGAAAGTATCGAAATGTGCAAAAGGAAGAGAGATGCAGAAGAGGGACGAGGCACAGAATACACAACACAATTTGTCACAATTCATAATATTTGCTTTATAAAATGTTTAAATGTTTGGACATTCATACTTTTAGGCAGGCCTAAATTTTATTTTTTGTATTTTGAAAGTTTAATCATTGTACCTGCAAAGAATTCATATATAGATAGATACTAAGCTTACGTACATAGCCCCTAAAGGAAAGAATATGTGCTGCATATTTCCTTATCTTAGACATTGATTATTTTTTTATTTTTTTATTTTATCTTTTAATTGGCAAAGACAGCAATCAAACAGAACTAAGACTATAATGAAGTTGAAATAGGAATAAACACAAAATACAGCAATTATTTGATGAATAGATTTAAAATATTAAAGTTCTCATGATATGCAAAAGGGCAGCGTGGTGGTGGAGTGGTTAGGGAACACTTCTAGAAGGTTGTGGCTTTGCGTCCTGACCCGCCGTGCTCTTTCTGTGTGGGGTTTGCATGTTCTCCCCGTGCTTGTGTGGGTCTCCACCGGGTACTCCGGTTCCCTCCCACAGTCCAAAAACACGCATGTTTAAGTTAAATCTACAATTACCCGCAGGTGTGTGTGTGAATGATTGTCTATTTCTCTCTATGGCCCTGCGATAGACTGGCAATCTATCCAGAGTGTACCCTGCCTCTTGCCCAGTGGCAGCTGGGATATGCTCCAGCCCCCCCATGACCCACATTATGGATGAATAGATGATATTCAAACACTGAAAGTAGCTAAAGTGTGTATAGGCAGTGGAGGATAGGACAGCAAGAGAAGATATTTTGTTAAAATCAAAGGTTAGGTCCTGAGCCCTGAAAGGGTTTTCTATTGTCAAATGAAGAGAGCCATGAAAGCAACTGATGTGTCATTAGAGCTTTGCAAGGTTAAAGCATTTAAAGTTTAAGATGAAGACAGTAAAGTTTGAAGAGTAAGCAATGAAATAATTTGCAATGTTTACATGTTACAAATGAAATCGAATGAAATTGGTAATGGCAAGCTGAAAACAAGTGTGCTTTTTGTCCTTTTAATTTTTAAAAAATAATTTTCTCCTGTGACACAGTGTCATTGTCACGTTACAATATCCTTGATAGTTTTTTAATTAGGGTCATTGAAGTGACTTGAACTCACGCTTCTCGGAACACAACCTGCACTTCTGTCAGGGATAATCCTTTGAAAAGATAAAGGGTCAGAAAAAGAAATTCAGCTATTGGTGTGACAGAATTGCTTTCAGGGGTGGTGTATTGTAATTAGATATTCTCAATGGCCTTAACATTGGAGTTGTTTTATAAAAGCCAGCTATCAGTAACTAAAGTTGATTCCAATACTGACATGAACATATGTTTACAACAATACCCTTGAGGGTTACTAGGAATATTGCCTATAGATATCTATATCGATCGATCGATAGATATAGATGTGTGTGAGAGAGATTTCTTTATTTTATTAAATACGAGAGACATCAATATAAAAGATTCAGGATGGTGGTTACTAACTGCTTGTTTAATACTAATTATGCTGAGTACCCATGGCATGAACAGTGAAGTAAGCTTCACAGGCATCAGCCGATCTACGCAATTACTGAGCTTTAAAAGCCCATTGTTGCAATAGTATTCCCATTGAGTGTTTGTAGTACTTATTAAATTCCATTCTCATTTGATTTCCTAATATGCAGGTTAGTTCTTGGAGATTGGTGTAGATGGAAAAACAGGGTACTTGATTTTTGAGACCATCAGCTTAATGAAAGCATCCATGGTTTTATTATTTGTTCTAACAAGTGAATAAATCTTAAACTTCTAAATTGTTCTTGAAGCTGAAAACAATTCTGCTTGCCTCCAATTAGAGAATACCCTAAATCTGTTTCATTTTGTTTATCCTGCTGGTTCTTAACACTCACTGCTCATAATTATACCGTGTAGCTAAATATTACTGCCTAACAAACAACATCGAATAGGATCTGAGGAATCCATTCTTCAGTGTTCATACTAGAGGGGAATTTGCTAACTTTATGATCCATTGTTTACTTTAGTTATTGAATTGCATTTGCATGTTGCCGTTCCACATTTCATTCTGCCAGTCAGATGCGGATCGTGTTTTTTAATGTTTCTCTAGTTAAGGTGTTTTATAATGTGTGGAGTTCTTGCAAATCAGATTACAACCTTTTGGAAGCGTAATGGAATACTGCATATTTTCTAGAAGAAATGCATCTGATTGCTGCCAGATGCTGCTGCTGCTGCTAAGACTGTACATATTGACATGATTGAATAAGCCCTTAACGTATGCAGCTGAATATCAATGATTTATTTAAACGTAAAACATATCAAGATGCCCAAAGATTTTTCAAAATAATATTCAGTGTAACCATAGTGCCCTCTAGAGGCTTACAAATGTTAAGCCTAGGAAATGTTCACGTTTGTTCACATTTTTATTAACTGAACTCTGTGTGTGTGTGTGTGTGTGTGTGTGTGTGTGTGTTGATATTTTTCAAGCAACAAACAACATCCCACAGTTTGCCACAAACAGTCTTTCCGTAGCTATAATTGATACTCATTGTCATTCAAAAAAGTGAAAGTTCTGTCTAGTAATGGAACAAAACTTACAAAATAAAAGAAAACGTTATTATTAAGAAGCATACAAGTATGTGCAATACCTGCAGTACTTTAGCTAACAATTAGATTTTCTTTTTCTTTACCAATGTATCCAAATGCAGTATACAACACGTCTAGTATGAAACAAGAGCATTTAGTCTGTTTATTCATACATTATTGGTACCTTACATTTAAGGGTATAAGTAAACTTTTTCACATTTGCTGTGACCTTACATTTGCTCCATTCATTTGTTGTCTCTGGAGGATTATGCAAAAAGTTTATTTATTTAAATAGGTAATGTAAACCTTTTTTAATCAGATTTAATTGATAAAATCCACCGCCCTCATTGCTAATATGAAATTCATCATACTCCACTAAACACAGACAATACACAGAATATAAATAAAATGATATGTATTATAATGTTAATAATCCACCTTGTGTAAAATAGTTATATTGTCAAATTAATTTAATGCAACTAATTACCATACAGAATTGTCAAGGTTAAATTCTTCTCAGTGTTGAATTTCATTGCCTATCGTGAACCTTTAAAATTGTGAGGAAAAATAAACCCTCATCATCTTAGCCATTATGGTTTTGTCCCTAGCACAAAAGGATTTTATGTTTGCTGGTTTTGGTGTGATTGCCCTTTTTTGTGGCAAGAATTTAATTTTGATCAATGTTGGATTTAGTGTCAGCTATACATTGTGCATACTGCCATGATCGAAGATAACGGTGCATTTGGTCAACATCACAGTCTTCGTAAAACCAAACTGGCTATCGGTTTTGATTTAAGCAGAAACCTGCTAGAAAATCATTTTAGACTTAAACTCTCTACTGAAAAGTTTTACTCAGCTTGACCTTGAGAGATAATTTCCCTCAGTCTGACCTTGCAGTTCTGAAATTGATTTTATTTATTAATAGACTGTTCTCCTCAGAACTGACTTGCAGCAGTAATAACAAAATGTTCCAGCCATCAAAACGAAGTTAATTACAGCCCAGATTTGTTGAAAACACGTTCTGTATAATTGTTTGAGTGTCTTTATTCACAAACTGAAAGGAGTCAGAACACACAGTTTTCTTCCAGGGGAAGGTACATAATGAAAAACTGTAACATCAGTGTAGTTCTCTCAAAAACACAATTTTATTTTTTTTTATTTTTTTTTTTTTGCAGGAACTTAATAACATGGTACACTTAATACTATAAAAGTTGTAGTTAAATATTTAAGTGTTTTTGAGTCTTAAACAATCCAAAAAAGGAATCCATTGTAAAACATTAATTTATTATTTTACCCAAATCTTGCTCTGCTCTAATTGTGACAACATACTATTGGCAGGACTAGGAGGGTAGTTATACATGTCGGTCTCTCCAGGGCCTAAAATGCCTTTGTGACAACATTTGTATTTAAAAAAAAAAAGTTAGGATGCATGTTGCTACATTTTATGTTGTTTAAATTGCAAGGTCCCAGGGGATTGGTTGACTTCAATAGTTATTTATTTGTGTTAAACAGAACTAACAATCGCTTTTTACCAAGGCCTTACACCACTCATTCTGTTGATGTGTCTGGCTGTATGTTCCCTGCACATTGGGAACAGAGTTAGATTTAATACACAATGTTGTCTAATTTAAAGATACAACTCATGAGCTCCATCTCTGTGACCTCAGGCAGATGTCGCCCAGGCACAGATGAGCACAACGAGCTTACAACTTGATTTGACCCTGGCACTCAATTTCACTGTCATCTAATCTGTTAAGTCAGGTGATGATTGGGTACTCAATCTTGTGAAGACAAACACTTAATGGTACATTTTCCTGTTGGCAACTGGGTTGTCCTCATCCAATAGAAAATGTGTTCAGAGAGGTCATGTAAAGGTCAAAATAGATAACACCTGGTAATAATTAATAGTAATGCATATGTGGCTGTGAAATTTCTTTTTTATGGTGATGAATAAGTAGTAAGTTGAATAAGTACTGGCAACACTGACTACAGCCTCTGTACAGTAGCAGACAGTTATGCCATTTCCCAGTATGGAATCCTGTTCTGACTCGTTTTGATCCCACATGATGCTTCATTGCACACACTGTCTCTTCATCAAAGCTCTTCATTGATGGAACACCCACCTTTTTAAATATGTGCAATGCTGTCAGTTAAAGCATGCTTTAGAGCTGCATAGGTGGGATTTGTGCTGCTGGGCTTCATCTGTCTGTGTGGGTGTGCCTGTGTGCACACACCGGGAAGGATTAAGGCCCGGAGCACAGTTTTAATCTCAGATACAGATTATGAGTCAGATTTCTACGAAAGGCTTCACTGCTGTCAAATACAGTGTCATTTGTGCTAGATTTCTGCTGCCTCTACATGACTCCTTTTAAGTTGTGTCCAGAGGTTTCGACAAATTTGCAAACACAAGTTGTCTAAAAGTCTGTCTAGCTCATTTTCGTTTATTATATATCTCTACCTAATAACAGAAGACAAAACAGAAGATTAACGAGTAGGATGAGACATCAACTTCAATTTCTGTTTAAGCATTATTAACACATTCTTGCTAACATGCTTTTCCAGCAGCCTCAGGGAGGTGATTTTCACACTTTCTCAGCTTCACAGAAACTGCTATCAAATTGGAAGCAGAATTGGACTTAATTTCCCAAACAAATTACAAATAGCCTTTTGATACTTTTTGGTAGTTATTTTTATTAATGTTTATTAGTTTCCTGTGATAAGCTGACATGTTCATTCACCTTGCCTTTTGCCCATTTTATTGGCTATTTTGTACCACTCGTGCTTTTTTTGTGGTTTTCAACTTTCTTTATTTGATCAATCTGCAAACCCGCTGTTCTTACTTTCATTCACGACAAAGTCCCACACACAAAAAAAAAATGTTCGCTTTCTTGCCACTAAAATGTCAAGTGTCAACTGCAGTTACTAAAGCTGCAGGGAGTACTACTCCTTCCCGACATCTGGGCAGGTTTCCCCTGCCACTCGGGGGCTTGATATTAGCAATAGTCCTGTCACAAGCCTACTTTTTGAACGTTCGGGCTCCAAAGACATGGTCTATTTCATGACAGCTTATTGAGGGTTGCTGATTGGATATGGGTGAGTGCTGGCTGACCCACTGGCTGCCATTGCATTTGCAAGAAGCTTAGCTAATGGCCTGTTTGCTGTGCCAAAGCTTGAATAACATGGTTAGTGAATTCTGTAACTCCTATTTAGTGCAAGTTATTAATGCTTTAGTTTTTATCTTGGTGACATTTTGTTCTTGCGTATATCCAATATCCAACTATTGGATTGTTGGTTATAAAATTTAAAACAAAATGTATTTACTCTGCTGTTGGGCAGACAAACTCTATAAAGCTATATTGCAAAAAAGCGTTCACTGTAATACAAAGGCAATTTTCAAATCTATTAAAAATTTTAAAATGGAAAATATGACAATTATCTATTTTCATATTGTAACATGAACACCAAGATTTAGATTTTACAGTATGCAACATATGTAAGTAACCAGGTGAGAGAGAAAGTATATGTGTGTGTGTGTGTGTGTGTGTGTGTGTGTGTGTGTGTGTGTGTGTACTTACTCTTAAACAGGGGTGTACAAAAGCACATTCTGCAGACACTGCACTGATTGCAGCTGTGTACTGCTTGACTTTTTTTTAAAATTCCACCCAAATTCCTCCTACACACAAGCACAGTTTATTTTACCAATCTCTTGGTGGTTTGACTTAGAGACCAAATGCATCTTATTAGTTGAAACTAATTTATTGGAAAATCTGCAGACAAATCAAAGTAGATTTTTGCCCTCCCAGAATGTTTGATGCAACTCTCCCGATCTCAAGTGTCAGTGCTCACAGTGTTTTGCTTTAGTCTATATATGTGTACATGAGTGCACACGTCTCATTCTAATCTGTCGTTTATCATCACTGTCAGCTATGTTACTGATAAAACCTCATTGGATAACACGTGTGCGTGCACATTCAAAAGCACAAGGGATGAGCAACACATCTGCTTTGGAGAAAAAGAAGGCAGGGTATTACAGGGGCTACCCACTGCTACTACATTATGTGTGTACTGTAAACATGTCTGTGTTGATGCAGATGAATCAATCTATAAACTGAATGTAAAGTATGACAAGTATATGTTTTCTTAGTGTAACATTTATTTACAAGGGACATTTATGAAAAAAAGGTTGATTTTTCTGATTATCCTCAGTTTTTTAATACTTGGTCTGCGTGCGTGTGCATTACTTGTGAAAGACCGTTATTCATTAGGCTAATGTTACGATCTATAACATGCTGCTCACATGTAGCTTGGCCAGCAGAAGCGCCTGCTATTCATTGTCAATGAAACCTGACCTGAGCAGATCCAAAAAGCACCCAACTATGCCATAAGGAGAGAGTTGAGGAAGCTTCAGCTTTATGCAAACTTACTTTGATGCAGTATGAGAAACACTTATACATTACATAACTGTTGAAGTAAAAATTCAATATTTCATTCATGTTTTAATATTATTTAAGTATTTGAATACATTAGTGAATGTTAGTGTGATCGCAAATTGTTTGCTTTGCTCTAAGGATTGATTTGATGCCAAATATGGGATAAATTTTACATTTTGCAAAATATTGTGATAGAGTTTTAAGCTTATTGCCCACACCTACTACCAACTATGGTATCTGCCTGCACAAACACACCGTAACCTTTCTTCATTATATTTATGGCGTGGATTTTTTGACAATTACCTGATGAGAAATAATGTCAGCCTTTTTGCTCTGTCCTGTGTTCTTCATAGAGCAGATGGGGTAAGGTAAAGGGAAAGATGCATTAAGTTAAAGAATGCTTAATTTAGGTATACTGTAAACAATCAAAGACAACTTTTGTACTGTATTTACCATAAAACTTGTTTTAAATTCTGATTCACAGAAGTTGCTTTTATGTGCTTTTTGTGAAATTGGAAAAGGTTTTGACCAAACTGGCCATTGTATCCTATGGGAGTACAGGTTGCCGGGTCACTGCTGGGTGCCATTTGGTCCTTTTAAAGCTCCAAGAAAAGTTGTCCTTGGCACCTATGCAGAGCACAGTTAAGGTGGGCAACTGTGTGTGTGTGTGTGTGAGTCATTTAGTGAACACAAATGTGGAGGTCTGTAGAGAATCCAGTTCACTGACATCAGGGTGGTATCTGTTCTTAGCTGAAAACGTGCTTTGTTGGCTGAATGTGATGTGGATCAGTACCACCAAGACTGAGATGCTGGTTCTTGCTCTGCAAACTGTTATAATAGTTCAGGTGTCTTGGGGTCTCGGTCATGTGTTGGAGCAGCTACAGTAATATGAATGCTGCACTGGACTGTAGCAGGACTGTAGTAGAGTCATTTAGGATTATTTGAGTCCATGGCACAGAAGCTCCCTGTGTACCTTCCTTTGTTGGTAATCTGCACTGATGTAGGACATGTTAGTGGACTTCCCAGCTTGCCTAGGGGCACCTTACACTCTTTTGGAAAGGGCTTATTTAAATTTGTTGGGAGTCACATCAATCTGTCATCTTAACAACTTTTGAATGGATTGCTATTAGGCTGCAGACATACTTACGTTTGGATGTTTCTGTATGCAAAACGCATACACGTCTTGTGTAGCCTACGTTGATTTGGAGCATCAGTTGTGCAGGTTGTATTAAAGGTACACATATGATACAAGATGCATCCCACGTATGACTGGGCAGAATCTAACGAACTAAGCTGCAGCTTTTATCATCAAAAGTAGAGAAATATTTTGATGTAGGGAATTCAAAGGGAAGTTTAATGCATTTAAATACAAGTACTACCCAAACTAAAACCAAAAGAAGCAAGTTCAAAATCAGTGAAGACGTTCTTTAAAGGAACTGAGAATGTATGTACATATACATATTACTGATGAATAAATGGATAATTGGATACAAATGTAGATGTGTAGCTATCTAAATATAATTAATTGAAAACTGATCTGGCAGCAAAATAAGTGACTCCGTAGAACTGCAATTGACACCCTATCTCAAATTTGACAGATAAGAAACTTGGAGCTGATTACTTTACTACTTGATTATCCTTTTTTTTGTTTTTAGCTTGTACACTGCAAATTCTTTCACCCAAGAGACTGAAAGATTGGAGACTATTTTTTCCTCTCTCTTCATTGTGTGTGTGTGTGTGTGTGTGTCACATGCAGGATGCAAAATTAATTGCTGGAAATCCAGTGTTCTCAATTTTTTCAAAGTAAAAGCTACTGTCACAGAAAAATACTCTAATATATGGACAGCTAAGAAACATTACCTCCACTGTAGGTCAGTGCCTTCCACCAGCTGTAAAATATCTACTGTAGCTGTCTCTTGTTTCATTTTTTTGACACAGAAGCAGTAAAACTCCATTGCTGTTTTAAACTGTACAAAATGGTGTGTAATTACAACAACCTTGAACTGCTTGAACAGAGCACATAAACCATGCTTCAGTCACTAGCCATTGACTTGTGTTGAATATAAAAGCACAAAGTCCTAAAATTTCAATGAAGATGGTGGTATGAGCTCTTTCTTTGTGACACCAATAATGTAGACTGCTGCTCCGTAATGAGCCAAGAAACTGCATCCCTTGCTTTGTTTCTGTGGTGGCCAGAGTGAAACAGGCCCTGTGCTATTTTTGACAAGACCTGACAATACATGTCTATTCTGCTCAGGGACGAGGGCTGAAGATAACAGAGCAAGTGGAGCGGGGTCTCTGGGGTGGCACCGGGTCAGCCAACAAACTCATAGCTCGAATTGGTGTTTTCTCACGAAACACAGCGTTAACATTATTTTTATTTAGAAATTCCAGTCATGAAAAATACGTTCACCAGGTGTTAACTGTCTTTTCAACAACCCTTTTTATTGTTTAAAGGATTTAGTAGCACCTAGTCAATTATTTTCAACCTGATGGAACCTGACAGTGATCCTTTCTAGTACCGAAGGTACTTTTCTGCATTGGCTATAAAGAGAGGGTATAATATTCTTGTAACATTCTGGGAAGTGGCAAATAGGCTTTATTTTACAAGCTGGTCACATTTTGTAAAAACCTGGCATCTATAAAAAGTAATTGTTTCTTAAATGTCAACTGGGATGCTTTTTTCCTCTATTTTTTTTTTTTTTTTTCCTCTTCACTTTTTCATTTCGGACATTTTGTCACTTGTCTATCATTTGGCTTGCTTTCAGGGTTTGAGAATTCTTCCTGCAGAAAGAAGGCCCTGCATGTAAGTGATGATCGCAATCTGTCATTTCAGTGTTGTTTCCTGGTGACAGATCAGCAGCTTGAGGCAGCTGGTAGAATCTGGTGGGCGAGTAAAACGCCACAGCTGATGTTTTCATGACGCAATTCCAGCATAAAGTGGCTAAGCAAATAATCAGCAGCTCAACAGTCCGTCGTCTTTAGTTGTTATTTACTTGGTAGATGTGTTTGGGGGCATATGTGTATGACTCAGTACCACAGACAGGAAATACTATATAAATTCTGTACGGGAAGGTAAGCCTCAAGTAGAAGAATAAAGTTGACAGTCAACTTTTCTTTCTCAATAGAACTGGTAATATGAATGTAAATTTAAAACGGATGTCTACTTTTCCTTGCCTGTTTACTTGTATTCAGTGGCCGTTGTTGTGTTCATTTTATTCTATGTTTTATTTATACAAAACAGTCTGCAAATGTAAAATGCATCACTGCCAGTTAGCTACGAGATTCTTCCCAAGATAAGACTGACGATTGGTTAGTGCAAAAGCTTTTATGGCCTGAATATATACTGTATCATTATTATTTTATACAGGTATCGGGGGTACTAAAAGACACAATATTGTTTTTTGTAAAAGCGACAGTAGTGGTTAGTATTTGTGCATTAACAGTGGATCAGATGAATACGTGGTATGTCAAAGTAGTCGCTTGAAATGACAGTCCCTCAGCACTATCGGAGTTGTAGGTCTGGTCAAATTCAGCACTTTAGAATCTTTCAGCTCATTGTGTGGTTTTACAGCCTACAGCTTTAATGCTTTATGCTCACCACTCTCATTCATTTCAGCCATTTTCAATGCAGAAAAAAAACAAACACTTAAACGATGGCTGTACTGTACAATAGATAATAGACGATGTTAGTGACTAGCAGGTTCATTTAGTTGAGCAATTTGTACGTAAATAACAAGTCCTTCAGCAGCTGAGCTGACTTAGATTGGAAACTAAATTAATTGGCATTAACTTTTCCCCAAGCACCAAAGCAGCATATGATGAAAACATGGAGTGCACCCAGTCATGGCATTGCATTCCAAAGGTTTTCAAATGGCATTTTGATTTGCATGTTTCCTCCTGCCAACAAGAATGAGCAATTAAGGCATGTTGCACTCAAAGAAGACAAGCTTGGCATAAATCACACACTGCCTCAACCCTTAGAAAATAAGCAATTAACACCTGTTCTCCTACTCTCACTCACCCCTCCTGGCTTCCAATAATTATTTTCAAAGCTCTCACTACCCTATTAAATCCAAAAATACAAGCATGTGTATGTATGCGCTTATTCTGAGTTCCTCGCTTTAATGCTGGAAGGTGTCTAGCTGTTCCTCTCCCATTACTGAGCAGCAACACAGCACATTTGCTGATGCACTACACTGACAGGAATGTATATACTTGCCCTTTTTTGGGGCTGGAGTTTGAATATGAAGAATTACATTTTAGGGAGTGTATATTATACAGTCAAGGCTCTTGTCTTAAATTAGGCTTGAAATGTAACAGAAGCCAAGGTAACTTATCAGTTTGAGAGTATGATGTTCTTTCCAGCACTGGTGTTGCCCTAATGTGCCTGCCAGTGTTACTGTTTTTTTCTCTTTGTTGGGGGGAATACACATTTTGCAGTTGCTCTGAAGTTGTAAACTTAAATTTAGCTTTTTACATAACATTTAGAGTAAATTCTAAATGTCAGTAGGCTTAGAAATGCTTGGAATCAGTCGAAGTTAAAAACTTTGTTCTGCAGGAGAATTGGACTAAATGGATATAAATATGGTGGTACAGCTTGGGGACTTAAGACTGAAAGGATTTGTAGAGCTGGCCATGCTGTCCAATTTAAAATGATAAATAAATATGACCCTACCTAAAATGTTTGTTTTATTCTGCAAAACTTATAAAGCTGTTTAATGGACAGAGTGGTAAAGATCTCTCTCAGTACATTTATGGAAAAAGGCTTAAATGTTTATCCTCTGGTTTCAATCGTGTATGTATTTGCAGTACTGACAGATTTCAAGAAATTAACAGAAAGTTAAGACAGCAGACCTAAGTGTCGGAAGAAAACTGTCCTAGTCTGCCTTTTTGTTGCAATCGCTATCTTTACTTTTTCTGCGATATTTTAGGCAGACTTAGGCAGTTTGCTGGTAAATTATTGAAAGATTCTCATATTTCTTGGGAAAGACTGCCAAAGGAGAAGAGATGGTTTTGTAAATGTGGACAAGCTTGGAATTGTCCCTAAATTTGCCACTGCTGTTATTCACTGAACAGCAATTGTGATTAATGGAAACATAAATGCTGTTAATTAATACATGGATAGAGATAGCTAGACCGAGCAAGAAAGGAAATAAGAGAGGCCTTTCTATGTCTGGCCAACCGAAGGGAAAAGAATGCCAGGCCTTTCAGTGCAGACATGATTTATTTAAGCCAGTTTACATGAGGGAGCAACATCACGCAGTTTGCCACTCTTCTAATTCTTTTGTAAAAATCTGGATGGCTCCCTCTAAAACGTGGCTCAAAATAAAGATGTGCAAGCCCTACTTTTTATATCTGTCCTGTGCTGCTGCTGCTGCTGATTTAGCTCTGCTCCCCAGAAAATTAGTTGTTGCTGTTGTCATGCAAGATTTAATTAAGCTATCCTTCCAATGGGACACAATGAGAGCATAAAGCATAAAAACAGAGAATGAATAACTGTAAAAAAAAAAATAAAATATATATATATATATATATATATATATATATATATATGAAATTGTTCAAGTAAGTTGCAGACAGATTGTTGTGGATGACTCTAAGCATCCAAGAATTTATGTCTGAATTGATGATAAAAATACTATTTATGTTTAGTAGCAGATGCCAACTTCAGATTGGCAATCTTGCATCCATCTGCTGATGAAGTTTACTTCATCACATTACAACAATGGACACCAGAGTACAATTTTAGAGATTTTAGTAAAGAAAAAATGGTTGTAGAGAGCTTTTACTTAGAACTCAATGTGCACAGGGAATGCGAATGTTACGCCTAAAGGTCAGTACACTTGTTACAGAGAGTAGGACAAAGTCTGTGAAAAGAGTGTTGTGTCTTCGGTGACTCTGTGTATGCTTTTAAGCGGAAGGTTCAAAGAGAAACCTTGAGATACAAACTGGGTTCATGGAGAATGCAGGATGATGGTGTGTTAATAGACATAGTGGTAGGGATTCAAATTCAGAAAATCTTAGAATCTGCTTCAGTGTTGACCTTTTTTTTATTTTATTTTATTTTTTGAAGGTTTTCCTACAAAAGTGCAGTTCTAAAAATGGTTGGAACAGGCAGCTACCTGTTCTTGTACAAGCTGGTATTGATTTACCTAATTTGTTCTTGTGTACTGTAAGGCATGTTCATCACAAATGGTCACCAGGGATTGGACATCAGCCTACAGCGGCAGGTTTGGTCATCCGACCTACAGCGTACGTAACAGGCAGAATTAGCAATTTCTCTTCTGTCAGCCTCAATTAACCAGAACACACTGCACTGAAATGCACAGCCAAGTAAGGTGGTTTTTCTTTGTTTCTGTTACATCAGCATTTGCTTTCGTAATCTCTTTCTCCAAGTATTTAGCAAAGTAGGTAGATCACAACAGTTGGTCATAAATAATTATTAGAACACAACAATAACAGCCTGGTGTTACTGTTTGCTGAGACATACTATCTTCCAATCCAACATACCCACAAACAGCAGACACATGTAAGCACACATAACAGGCTGTCCCACTAATTGTCCTCATTTTGGTATCACTGCCACTTTGAAGTTAAGCCTGATTGCACCTTCACATAATAAATGCTCTTGTCTAAACTATTCTATTGGCTCCTGCTACTTCAGCTGTGTTTCTTTACCAACTGGCTGAAATAAAGAATTGTATAAAACTTGTAGATGATTTTAGAGGGGCTTAGTGTTTGAGCTGCTGCAAACAACATTTTTATATTAAAAATTAAATTACTATGAAATGAAATGATGAACCCAAACAGAACTATCACCTGACTTGGCATTTCCCTTTGGTTGTATGGAATTATTTAGAATCTAAAAAGTCTGTTTTTGATCTGTTTTGGTGAAATATCAGAGTGGATGTTGTACAATAATTTTGTCAGGTGGCTAGAAACCTTAACCCATGACCATGCTAACTTTGTTTTGAATCTGCAGCATTAGTATGGTAGGCTACCAAGAATGCAACAAAATGTTGCTGTCAAAATCCGTTTTAACAAGTTCAAGGTTTATTTAAAGAGAAGCATTTTAGGAGTATTTTAAATCATTTTTAATTCAGCTTTAAATTTGATTTCTTTGTTTCATTGTGAAGCACTTTGATCAATAACAATTTAACGTAAATAAGCTGCTACTACTGATTTTGCCTTAACACCTATTAAAATAAGTACAAATGAATTCTGTTGGTTTCAGTAGTCAACCAGTCCGTCTTTTAACACTAAACGACAAAGTCTCCAGACACAGTAACAGCCTATGTTTGCATGTCCCACAAGAATAGTCAAATTGAATTTAAAAAGCAATTAACACATCTTTTCATTCTGAGTGACTCAGCCGTCTGGTTATTTATCACTCATTGTTTTGTTTAAAAAAAAATTGTTTGTTTTTGCTAACTTTCTCAACCCTAGCCATATAGTCAAATATATTTACTTTTAATAATTAGCAAGTTGCTTCTTATCAAAACTGCATTTTTATCTTGTTCTACCAATTCTCAAACTTATTAAACATGTTTATTTGTGTTTACCGTTTTTCTGTTCTTTTTTATTTTGGCTACTGTGAGTGCAAATTCACAAGTATGGAAACGGAAACCTTTTTGGTGTCAGGACTACACAAATGTGCTCCTGCTGCATTAAGGCAACAATCAGGATCACTCAAGCACATTAATCTGTCAACTTTTGTGATGAAGAGCTAAGAGGGAATAACATCTTTTATCTCTTAGTGAAAAAAACAGGCTCGAAAAGGCTTTTATTGCTCACTGAGAGGCAATGTAAAACTGTTCTGAACAAAGAAAGGTAGTATTGGCACATCTTTGTGCCTTATTGTCCTGACTACATTTGAAGGATAGTTCTTTTTTTTTTTTTTCTCCCTAAGAATAATTCCCTCAAGCAAGGGAGTTGTTGTGTTTAGTTGTGGTGTCCCCAAGCCATCCACATCAGCAGACGGTCCTGTTAACTGGCAGCCCTTATCTCTCTCTTTCTGTCTCTTTTGGTCCTTCCTTCTCTCTCCTCTTCACCCGCCTCCCTGTCCATCCCCCGCTTATCTCCCTATAAGACTTTGCTTCCTCTGCGATCACCTTCACAATTTCCCTTTCTCCCTTGCTGCTCTCTTCCACCCCATTTCAGTTTGCTTGCTAATGTTTCCATCATTCTCACTTTCACTATATTGTAACAATACTATAATTGTAAAGTGCATACATCCCCCCACCCTACTGTTTAACCCTCAGAGTAACCCTCAGAAATTACCAGATGAGAAGTGATAGTTGTGGTGTTTATGATTTAGTTTCTCCATTTTCTGTCTTTGTCTAATGGAGAAGAAGGCATCTCTTCACACACACACACGAACCATATAGCCGTATTTGTCACCTAATCACTGAGCAAGTTCTGGAGTACTTGAGTCTCTCTTAGCAGACTCCCCCCACCCTCCCTCTACCAGCTGTACCTTCAGATGGAGAGGAAGGATCAGTTAGTGATATCTGCATTCATTTAAAATATCACCCATTGATAATATTTAATTTTAGGTATTTAAAAAGATAAGGAATGTAATAAATCTGTGACTTTGGTATTATGTAAATCGTCAGTTTATTAGATTCCGTAAGTGCATCTACAGCGCATCTACAACTATGTAGTAATGAGCCCAATGCCTTGTGTGAGGGTTTGTAGCAGTATTCCTCTCTTCTGTATTTGTAATTGGTTGAAAGTTAGATGTACAAATGCATCTTCTAGTTATGTCTGGGCTACTACATATCTATTTTATAAAGTTTTTTTTTATAAAGTAAACCTTGCTATTGTCATTGTCTTTGCGCTCTGCATGTCTGTGGAGAAACACAACACTGCAGTTTTTATGACGGGTGCCATTCTGTAACACTGGAAGATTAGTGGACTGTCTGCAGCCTAGTTACAAGTCAGACGGTGAAATGTCATCTCTAGTAAAATCATCAAATGATCAGAATCTCCCAGCTAAACTCATATTCCTGTTATTATATTCTTCTGTTATGTAATCTACTGTACACCATATATTTTTCCCTGTATATAGAGCAACTTTTTGTTATATTTTAATAATGCTTTTAACCAAATTATAATGTAATCTTTGGCTAGCTAGGAAATGACAAAATAACTTGTAAGTTAAAATCTTAGAGAGATACAGGGATTTTCTTCTACTACTTACTTTAGGAACAGAGGCTTAAATAATCTAAATTGGCTGGATTTTGAGGTTCATCTCGAGTGAAAAAAGCTGTAGCCATTCACAAATGTATTTACATGTTCTTAGGTCATAAACACACAAGGGAGGAAAAACTTAGCTCAATTACCAGATTTAAACATTTTTCTTTTAGGGTTTTGGAACAGATGCTATCTCAGTTTTCTTTTTCTTTTACCGGAGCCCCCAGCAAAGCACAAATGGCTTGATTTGGTTTTGTACATATGTGACTCACATTTAAGAGAGATCTGTGCATGCATTGCAGTAGTCATATTTAATATTGATCATTACAAAGGAGGAGATGACCTCAGCAGGGTTCACACCTGAGCTGCAGACATGTCAGTTTACATTCAGATTTGTACATAAACACAAAAATCAGATCAGACTGAAAAATCAAAATTTCACTTTATACAACCCCAGTGCCTGAGTCAAGTAGGTTTGTTCAGTTAGTATCCATGAGCAGTGTAGACAGTCTGAAGTATGAGCACCATACTATAGTAGTAGTAGTAAAAGACATCAAAACTCAAACAGCCACATTTCTGTTTTCATCGGGCTAAACACCATAAATGATCATTAGTTGGAGACGACAGCATGTCAAAGTCCAGGTTTAATTAATAATTAAAAACAAATTTAGGAAGACTGAACAATCAGCCCTAGTGGTTACATGTGCATTTGATCAGTGCATGATCGTAGTGGGTCGAAGAATAACGTGTGTCAACACTCTTCAAAGCAAGATGTAAAAATGAATCTGCTAGTTATGTCCTGTTGTTATAGTCCTTGAAAGGATGTGAACGTCTGTCAAGGACTCCTTAGGTGAAAATGTAATTGGGATTCTGTCAGACCTTTAAACCTCTGTAACAAACACACATGACATTACGAAGACCTTCAGACCAGAATGACATTAGCATAGCATACACTGTTAGCGCTGTCAAAGCAATGAGGCAGTGATTGGAAATATAGATCATATGAATTATGAAAAGGCGAGTGTGATTGAAAGAAGAGAGCCGGTTTGTTTGTAAAAGGTTCAGTCAGGTCACTAGTCTCTGTGCTTACTATAATATTAGCACAAGCCACCATATATTATTTAGGTCATACCAGACCACGTAACATTGTGGCAGCAGCACATTTAAATCAGTCCTTTTATCCTATTAACTATTGCTCTTTGCGAGTTAACATAGAGGAATGAGTTGTAGCCCTGTGGGGTTAGGGGCAAACAATCTTGAAAAAGTAAATCTATTGCATGAAACTATTGTACTTGTTGCAGAACTACAGTATATTGGTTTCTCAGTGAATCTTTGCACTTTATTATCACTGCAGGACAGTTTCATTAGACAGTGTTGTGTAAAGTTGTTTATTATGTACATATTATGTCTTAGATTGTCTGTTAGTTGTTTTCACTACTTTGTCCTTTTTTAATTGCGTATGTGCCTTTTCTGCAAATCAGTTATTATCCCTCTGGGATAATAAACTTAATCAAACAACAAACATCAAAAACAAACATTGCCTCACTTAAAGTTAATATTTAATTTGAACATATGAATCATCTTATTTTTAAATAACCTCTAGCACTTTCACAAATTAATTAAACTTGTTTTGATATTTAAATTTTGCTTCTAATGCCTAAAGTCAGCAAAAGAAACACATTCATTATTTTTCATATAGCTCATGGAGCTCTATCTAAAGTACAGTAGCACTGTAGCAAGCGCGTTAGCTAAGATGACTACACCTCTTATAATCCTAGCAGAAAGCCTTGACCTTTACCATATGTTGTCTGTTTCATCTCCCATCTTGTCTTGTATAATCAGGAATGCAACAAGTATTAACATATTAAACATTCAAACAAGCAATATCTCCTTCAAGGAATCATAAAATCAGTTTTGAATATAAATTGGATAGTACAGAGTCCTGTTTAATGTTTTATTTTTTATAATTTATTCTTTTACATTCATCACTGCACTTTCTCATAGCTCTCTGTAAAGTACAGCACAGCCAATTTCAGCTGGTTGCTCTGTTTTCGTACACGTCCCCTCTCAATATTCATGTCTCATTCAATTTTAATTACACTCCCAAGGATTTGTATTAGACTCTGTCCTTCAGAGCAACTATAACCTGATTGTTTTAAGTAACATTTTCAGAGATTGCACTGAGGACTGGATCAGAAATTGCAACGCAATCCCTAAACCACCCTTTGTCATGTAATTACAATGATTTAAAGGCAAAAAATTAGAACACACTCTTGCACACAACAAGGTGTGTTTCAGCTTATTACCCACACACTACCCCTACACACAATTCTTAGATACAGTACATATTTACATTATCATATTCTCCATGCAATCTTCCAGCACATTCCTCACAGGGGTGTCCATTTTATGCGAAGCTTACAAATCAATTCACGATTGATGTGTGGTCTGGCAGTGCAGGAAGTAAAGCCTTTGATTGATCGATTGCTTACGAAAGAGAAAACAGCAGGCTGTTGATGAAGTGTGTCAACAACAATGAATTTTGTTGTCATAAAATACAATGGATGGCCCTGCACCTATAGATAGTGTCTGACCGTCTCTTATTTTTAAGTTTAGACCTACTGTAAGACACCAGTTCTGTGAGGAAAGCAACTAGAAACCGCATGCTGTTTTTTGCTCCATAATTTCCCAGCCTGTGACAGCCGTATTAACATGTAATAATAGGGTCATTAGTCGCAGCTGATGACAGTGGTCAACCTTGATGCATGGCTTGGACAATGCAAAACCCACTTTCCCCTCTTTCTGTCTCTCTCTCTCTGTCTCTCTCTCTCTCTCACTCACACACACACACACACACACACCTATATACACACACACACACACACACACACACACACACACACACACACACACACACACACACACACACACGCAGCTTGCATTTCTCTTCATGTTACAATCAATATATTGAATCAGAATGTGCCAGATCCAAGCAAAGGCAAACCACTTTACAGCCCCCACCCCCCCAAACACACACGCACACTTTCCCCATGATTTGTAATTTGGGCATGATCACAAATCTGAGCTAAACAACTCTTCAGTCAAGAAGGATGTTTCTTACGAGGCAGGTGCGCACTTGGCCAACAGCAGACTTTGTGACACATGGGCCTCCACCCAAACGCTTATTTGCATGACTGAGTCACATGAAGGGAAGTCATCTGTTGATAAGAGCACTCTTGTGTTCCTACTTTCCTCCATCATTTTTTCCCCTTGATCACATAGAAATTGTCAAAACATTTTTCTTCATTTTAACAATTCTGCCTTTGCAAATGCTCCACAGAAAATATTTATTTTTTTCAGTAAACAAATTCTACAGATAAGATTCTAAAAGATAAAAAAAAAAAAAAAAAAATCCACACATGCACGTGGTTTTCTGGCTAGGCAGTGCTTCTGCAAATAACCCGAGGCAGTGGATGCAGTTATTCTATTCCTCCTGCATTATTTAAGTAATGGGTTATTTAAAATATTTTGTGCTTGGCATGTACAGGCTACATTGACAAAGCTGTTACAAATAACCTTTTTTATTTTGGACCTATTTAAAAATACTTTTGAAGTACTCTCGCTATTTCCTGAAGCATTCATTGTATAGTTTACTCTGAATCATTTTATCAAATTGAACACACAATAATAAAACTAATTTTAGCTGTAGTACAGTGAAATAAATTGCTAGGCTTGTAGTGGATATGATTAGTCTCCAGGAAATGAATGTAAGTCACTGTAATCCCTTAAAGTTAGACACACCAGACAGTAAGGAGCTAGGGAATGCATTATGTCAGCGAAGGTTTTCACTTTGATGGCCGTGTGTGTGTGTGTGTGTGTGTGTGTGTGTGTGCATTTTGGGCTGGGTGCAGTACTTCCTGATCCAATCTCTGAATGATTGTTGATATGGCTGTAATTGAATACGTTTTATTTTTGTACACTAAAAATACTCTTCCTTTGGCCTCAGTGCACCATTTCCTGAGTCACACATTGGTCTTTTTAAACTTTTTTTTTTTGTTTTGTTTTTTTCCAAGTATTCTATTACCCTTCCTTTTGCTTGATGCTTTGGTTTGCAAACATTATTCTTTTTTTATTTTAGTTTTATACAGTTTCTTAAATTAGATACTAACAGGTTTGTGGTCCCAATAATGTAATAAAATCTTTAGGTAAATACTCATACTACTGATCTTATTTAGGGCAGACTACTAAAGAACATACACTTTTCATACTGTTTCTTCATTTTGTAAACTGCTTGAGACATAGGTCGCAGTTGTTCTGTACATCCGTACAAGTGGCTTGAGAAAAGTGAGGTATGCAGGCAGTATAGTTTGGTGTACTGATTGAAATAAAAATCTAAGTAAACAAATCTTTAGGATACATTTAACATGTTCTTCAGATAAAAGCTAGTTAGACATGACTGTCACCAGCTAGTTTACATTAACACATAGACACATCACGCAATGTAAAAATAATTATGCGCTTTCATGATTGGATATTTATTTCCACTACTAAAGTCTGGGGGATGTGACGTGTCAATTGTGGCAAGATTTCACTAAAGGTGCAATTCACACTCACACACACTCACCTGCTTTTTCAACTCCCCTAAGCACTGACAAAATAAACAGCAACACAGAAGCATAGTTCCCTAGGAAATTACATGCAACTAACAAGATTTCACCTCAAAGTCTGCCATCTGGAGTTACACATCTTGAGTTGACAACTATGATTATTGGCTGAAAGAGCTGTAGAAAGGCACATGCACGAAAAACATTTACACAGCTTTTTTTTTTTTTTACCTTTTCATGAATGCGCATTTGTGTGTTTGCAGCTACCCAAGTGACAAGTCAGTTTTGATATAGGCAATAATGGCTTTTTAATTTAATTTTCTTTTGAGGATAACCACCTGCTGCTGTGTACAGGATATGCGCACACACATGGACACATGCTAGTGGCTAATGTGGATCTCACATTGATATTTTGATTTAGCAGCTTTAACATTCAGAAGCAAGCAAGGGCAGAAACAGTGGAAAGAGGAGAATGAAGAAGAAAGCTGAATACCCATGTGATTAGGTTATAAATACTCTCAATGGGGTCTCTGCCTCATAAAGATTATCTGTAGCACACAGAACACAGAGGCAAACAGTGTATGTTTGTCGCATTGGAGGGGTGGTTTGAGTGCTTGTCAGTGTGTATGATGGAGATATAGAGAGACAGAGAGGGAGAGTAAGGCAAAGCATGCATTGAGGAAAAAAAATACATCCGGAGTGTCTTCAGCTTGCAGGGATGAAGCCTGAATATTTTATTTGATTCGAGTGAGCTCAAAAGGAAAGATGCAAAAAAAAAGAAGAAAAAAAAAGGGAAGGGGGCTACGGCTTCTAAACAAGTCGGTGTGTCTAAAGGTTCTCCACTTCATATGATTGCACACTTATATGTGGGTTTTGTGGCGTCATGTCAATTAGGCAATCATGTACCTGGTTTTAAGAGAACACTCCAATCAATACTGAGGGCATTTCACTCAAAGTCTTGTGTCTAACTTGTAGTTTGCTAAGACAGACACAGCACAACATGCCAACAGGTCCATTTGACAAATCTTCTAATGGGGATTTAATATTATCTTGATATCAGACTAGTTTTTTACCACAATAAAACTTTCTGCAAATTTCAAAACAATTCATTTTCATTGATCTTTTAGTTCAAGCAGTGGTTAGCAATGATTGGCTGCACCCACAAAGGTCAGCACAGCTTGTGTTAAAACTTGTGCGGACTTTCTTTGTAACCCCTCTGTGCTTGGCACAAAATCTAACCTAACTTAGGCTGCAAATATTAGCATGTCTAAATTAGCTTGGTAATGACAATATCATTCATCATCAGATAATATGGAAAGTATTCAACTTTAGTAAGTTTAACTGTCAGTTAATCTTTAGTCAAATTAATCAGTCTACACTTGGTAAGCAACGATGAAAAAGTGTAAAAACTAAAAAGCTAACGTCTTCTTTCCTGTGGCACTATAAACTGTAGTAACGTCATGCTTGCCTTAATTATAACTTGTCCACCTGGGGAAACATAAGTTGAATGTACATCAGGAGGGGTCTACATTTTTTACAGGTTAAAATTTTACAGGCAAAAGAAAGGTGTGTGCATAATGTTAAAACCAGAAAAACGTATCATCCAAGCTCGCGCTACAGTTACTCAAAATTTTGTCCTCATGTGTAAAGCCCTTATGTTAAAGTGAGAGTTATTGCAAATGCGTTATTGTCTATGTCAACAACTATTAGCAACAACAATTTATAACTCTAAAGATGAAAGACATGAAATGAGTTTCACCTTTGAAAAGTGGTAAATCCTGGCAGTGTAACCTTCATATGTGCTTAGTAAGGATTAGAGACCATATAGCCGAAAGTAGTTGAATTTAGTCTAATCCAACCTGTGATCATATTCAAAACCCGGAATATTTTTTCTTAATTGCTGAAAATGTGATTGCTATAAGATTGAAACCATGCAACCTATTGTTTGCACAAATTCTAATTCTTCAAGTCAAAATGGGAGCAGTCAGTCCCCGTTCTTCTGAACGTTGCACCTCTGCTTTTGTCTTGTCGTGTCTCCTTTGGCATCTGGCCTCATCCTCTTCTGACTCCAGAGAGAGCTCTTTGCTAGGTAGCAGCTGACAGAAGACTGTTGTTTCTTCTGCCTCAGGTTTATTTTTTGCAGTTTGCTGTTTCAAATGCAAATTCAAAGGCAAGAAATAACACAGTGTGGATTGTCATTCCACCTGACTAAATACACTGAATTTCTAAAGGCCTTAGTCTGTCGTACTTTCACATACACAGGATGACATGTAACCGAGCGAGGGTGTAAAGACTGGCATTTTTATCTCCTCACAGTGATTATAGTCCACTGCACTAGCTATTATGTTATTTTTCAAAATATGTTGTTGATTCAGATAAAATAACAATTTTGTGCTTTAAATCTTTTATTTTAGTGCCATAAAAAACATAAAATGCTGAACAAAGCTGAGCAGAGTTATGTAAACTAGGGCACGTCTTTTTTACTAATCCAGTGAACTTACACTACGTAAATTAACAGCACTTTCAGCGGTCATTACATGGTGACGCAGTAACAAATGTCAGACAAATGACAGACACACACAGCACAATACAGCAATTAGGGTTTTGGAATTTTTTTGGAATTGTTTTATTAATCATTTTACAGTTGGTGCAAAAAATCTTGGGCAATGTACTCTCAACTTTTTATAAAATTTTAGTGTCTTTCAGCCCATTATTTGTTCATATGCTGCCAAATATCGGTTTTGTTCAGGCTTATCACGACCTGCAACTTTTATTAGCTGAAGTATCCAATTCCAGCACCACAAAGCAAGTTTGCTAGCATAGCAAATGATGCTATGCAAATGATGACTAAATGTAAATGTAAACTAAACAGAGTTTTTTTTGCGAAAAATACATGTTTTCATAATGACAGCAGTAGTTTTGATAAAATGATTTCCCCTCGGAAAGATGAAAATATGTCTCTACAAAACAGCTATTTTGGTCAGATTTCCCCAGAGTTCCCATTTGTTACTTTAGGCACTCAGACAGAAACAGGATGCAGCTTTAATGAAGTCATCAGTTGTGGCCATTGTGAGATGAGGCCCAGCATTCCACCATCTCTCTTCTCCTCTGAGTTGTAAACATTTATGCATATTGCTGAAAGTCAGACAAACCTAGCAAGCCACCAGATTTCCCTCGGGTTTCCATTAATGAAAACCCTAAGATGAGTGCCAAATGTTTTGCGGGTTCTAAGTTGTCAGAGATGTTTTTGCATTTGCCTTTATTCCATTATGCAACTGTAATAAAACTGACAAACTCACTTTTCATTTTAAAACTCCTTGAAATGTCAGATTGCTTCATTTAGACAGGCAGAATTTGTTGATTCCTGAATCACAAAACTCGTATTACACTGCCAATGAACAGCTACAGGTTAACTGCCTCAATTGATGCACGTAAAAGTGACTTAAAGTGGTGTCTCTATTAACAATCAAGTATTCGCCACTCAGTTCAAACTTGTCTAAGTGTTTGAAGCAACTTTGTGTATGTCACCCTCAGGCTGTCGCCAGGAAACCACCCAGGTTTGATTCTTTCATTTAGCACCAGACAGTGTACCTGATGACAAAAAGTAGGCCAGGTGCCTGTGCCCATACAGACATTTACTTTAATAATGATAATTTTCCCGATGCTGTCTTTAGTCTGAAAGCTACTCAACCATCTGGTGTTTCATCGAGACATTTACATTCAGCAATTTGAGAAATGTCAGTAAAACATGCAGTAACGCTGGTTGCCATAAGAGTGCAACAGCAACCACTCATGCAGCAAACTATGTAGGCACACAGCAATTCATGGCATTAATTACTGATATACTCTAGAGGCATATATTAAAGAGCAGATATTTTTAAGCATTTAAGATGCTAAAATGGTAAAATTTGAAAAACCATATTTTGCTCAGGTTGGCTATACACTCTAAAGCAGCTTCCCAGAAGCTTTAATGTAGTGATCCAGTAAACAACCACTCCAGAGGAATGTAGCAACATATGTCCAAGACAACTAATGAACAATTAAAGCTGTAGATTAACACTTTTTTAACACAAAATGTTTAAATTCAAATACATTACGTTCATTTCATTAAAGCGAATGTGAAACTATACTGTAGTCTACAAAAAGGGACAATGGGCCTGTGAGATGCCATTTTTGTTTTAGTTTTGTAAACTGTAGAATAAGGCTTCTAAAACCCTCAATTTCCCACATGAAATAACAAGGCCGCATCCTCAGTTCTAGCTGCTAACCTCTACGATTTATCCAAAATATTGCTTCAGTGTACAAAATGTCTAGTTTCATATATCTACTTCCTTACTGGAAGCTAATGGTAAGATGAATAGCACCCTCATGTCAGCAAAAAAATGGAGATTTGGGCCCAGCTCTGGCTTTTTTTAAATGAAAATTATAAAATGATACCTTTCAATTTCACAGATGTAAGTAATTTACCAGCCTGACAAAACTAACTGCTCATTTTATATATAGGTCAAAAAGCATGATGGTGGTATAAGGGTAATGTAGGACACAGCATACTTACACATATATATAAATACTAATATTTGTGTAAATCTAAACTATTTCAAATTGCATTTCCAAAAACTTTTTACTGATAGTTAATGTAAGTTAACAACTAACTCAGATTTTTTCTTATGTGCAGACAACAAACAGACCCCAGTTACAAAATATATATCCCTTACACTTCTTATAGTGGAAGTTTTCTTGCGCATCTTTACAAGCCGAGATGGTTAAAGGGCTTTAATTTGAGAAATAACTAGTTTCAAAGTTGTGGTTATGAAGACACAACTTGGTAATGAATTTATAAATACCTGGTGCAGACTGATCCAGAGTCTCTGCTGGTTGCCTTGAAACTCATGGTGCTGAAGTAAATAAATCTAGCTGTAAATGTGAGATGTTGCTTTCGTTTCTATGTGAGCTCACTAAAGTTAGTTCCTGTCATGTAAGTTGAAATTAGTTTTTTCAAAATTGTTCGTCCTTTCAGGCTTGGCAAAGCTTCGACTAGTTCCGGCTATATACTTGCTGTAATGTACGGTACTGAGCTTAAGAAAGTTAAGAAAAAATGTCAAACTGCTCCTTTAGATATAGAAGACGTTTATAAGGATGCGAAACCCAATAATATAAAGAAATTTACATTTGCAAATGGTATTACAATTAGTTCAGTTTGGTAGTCTTTGAAATACAGGTTACAGTATGTTCTTTTGCAATATGAGTCTTATTTCAGTACTGCTGAGCAGGTCTCATTGTAGCCTGGAGTACAGCCTTTTCCTTGTAGCAGCTGATTAATGAATATGTTGAATTCATTTAATACAGTCACGGATCAAGACTCAATCACACTCCACTGTTGCATGACTGTAATGACTTAAGTCTTCTAGGTATTGACAAAGTAGGTTGCTAACACTGATTTATCATTCATTTTTCTTTCATCATAAATCATCTAGATCTTTAAACGCACAGATTTAGAATATTTATCAAAATGGAAATGAACAGACGGATCACAAGTTTTGCTCCTCAAAAATAAGCTAATGGCATCATATTAACATTCACAAAAGCAGTTTTATTTCCTCCTGAAGTAAAATCAGTTTGAGCAAGAATGGAAATGAATAATGACTCCGGCCCATGAGTAAGGATCCTTTCATGCCATCATGAATTTGGGCAGCCAGCAGAGATGTGACGTGACAAGCAACAGACCTATCTCACCCAAATCTCAATTACGAACATTTTACCTGTTCTACATATGTATATTTAACCAAATTTGAGGCAGGAATCCACTGAAGAAAGCAGCATGTATTTTAAAAGTTTATACAAGTGCAATAGTTAGGTTTTTAAAAAAGGTAAAGTAAAATATTTGCAGTTTGTGTACAGTAATACATTACGTAACAGCAGTTTACATGCACAAAAACAGTTTCCTACTTCCTGCCTTTGTTTACATACTCTCCTCTTCATTGAATTAAATTAATGGCTCCTAATTGGATACATATAACAGCATCTGATTGGCTTTGAGGAATCTTGTATGTGTCTCCTCTTAATTCTAATAGCAAATACGTAGCAGCAAAATGTTCAGTCATGTAATACAGTATTTTATGTAGAACAAAAAAAAATCGTTAAGGCAATTATCGAAGTTTAGAGTTTATATTAATAAACAAATAAAAAAAATTAAATATGTGCAAAGATGTTGTTTGCAGTAAAAATCTAAACAAAATGGTCTCCCAGTTCGCTTTACTTTCAGACTTACTCTTAGCTTGTCATTACCAGATACAGTAGGTAACTTTTTTTAGTAAAAAGAAATCTTATAATTTACCGTAACAGAAAATAGACACATCTAGCAAGTAGCTTTAAACATTTACCAACTAAAGAGTGAGAAATTTACCAGTGAGGTTGGAAACTGAACAGAGCAAAAAGAATGAGAGAAAAATATGTAAACTGCAAACAAATTGAAGATAGGATCTGTATTGTTTTTGTTTAAATTGCAGCTAAGCTGCAAACATGTTAAATGACATAACAGCAGCCCAAGTACTTTGGCTCTCGTGTTTTCAGCACAATTGGCTGATTAGCTAGAGTTACATGAACATTATAAAGGTTTCACAAAGATCACAAAGGATGTATTCACTTTTGAAATATTGATTAGATTTTTTTTCCAAATTATCATGTCCCACTATTTACCTGTTATTTGGGCTATGGTGGCAAATGCTATTAAATGCTCATGATCTAGAAAATATCCAGTTCTGTTCTTAAAACTGCTAAACTTATGCTTATTGTTATTACTTGTGCTTATTTGAATATACAGGACATACAGTCAGCTTTTTACACTGCCGTACATCCACAGATGTGACCCTGCTTGAAGAAGCATTACCACACCTGAAAGCCCTCTTTTATTAAAGTGACTTTCACCCTTCATTCAAAACTGGCATTGAAATGCCACAAAACACACGAAAATAATCCCTAAAGCATGTTTGCTTTCAACTAGACAATTCAGCTGGTTAACCAGACAAGAAAATGTGAATTTCTATTATTTATTTTTTTTCCCATCTATTTGGCATTATGTGAGGGGGCGGCTGTAACTCAGCTGGTAAAGGCAGTGGTCCACGGACCACAGGGTCAGTGGCTCGATCCACAGCCCTGGCCTAGTGTCTCTGGGCAAGACCCTAAACCCCCAATGTATAACTGTGCCAAATCAACATGCGGACAAAAAATTTGGCATTGTTGTGTGAATAGAAATTGATGTAATATAAAGTTCCATCCAGGCTGTGATTGTAAGTTATGTAGTTTATTTTTTGCACCTTTTTAAAAGCTAGAAGTGTCTTTTTTTCCCAGCGTTGAAGACAAACTGCTACCCAAGTATACTAATGGTCTGTTCTTGTTGAGCCATACATGTATTCATGCATTGTATGAGGACATACTGTATGAATGTATTCAGACAAACAGAAATGCACTGAATCCCTCCAGCAGACTCTCACAAGGGGTGTCCATTCTTCTCTCAAGCAAAGCTGTCACTTTACTGGCAAGTTCATGATTTATACACACTCACAATTTCCTACTGCTAAAGTGTTTTTCTCTCCATTTTCACTATGGTAGCGTGCCATCCTACTTTTGCCTCGTGTAGGTGGAGGGAGCGTCCACGTTTGGCAGTAGCAGAGCTCCTCACTGTAACGTGCAGCCTTTGACTCCACTTATTTGTCTGTCTCTCACTTGTACTCTATTCATGCCGCTATCTTCAAACTAGGTCAACAAACTCAGGGTAAAGCAATGATGTGCTCATGCATCTGTCAGTGAATATTAGTCGTATTATTGTTATTAGGCAGGCAGACTGCCTAAGGACAAATGTAACTCATTCTGTTGTATAAGAGGAGCTTAATTTGTCAAGTTGCCCATCAAAACATTAGATTAGAAGTCTGGTGTTTGTGAATTCAAAAGTTTACATTATTACAAGGTTACAGATTATGCCACCAAGGGAATGAATCAAGTAAAACACTCAGATCACGGGAATACTTTATTCTGCAGTGTCCAATAATTGTTATGATAAATGCACAATAACAGAATAACACTTAATTGTGTGTGATGCTGCAAGGAAAAACTTCCATTAGAAGAACAATTTCTAATATTTGTGACTAATTAGGACTGAACAAGGATTTATTTATTTATTTATTGTTACTCTTCTATTCGCTTCCTTTTTCTTTAGTAGATTATGTGGACTGAAGTGAGCATTTTACAGCAGTGGGTTGTACGCTGCATGGATTTACAAATCTGTAATTTTGGCAGAACAATATGTTCAAATGTGTTAGAGTTCTTAACAGCGGCTAATCACTGGTCTTTGTAGGTCTATGTTTTGTGGTGATTTCATAACTCGCTTACAGGTTGTACAGGATATCATGAAGGGTCTAAAATGTATGTTGAAAAAATTGTAAATACCGTTAAGGTATCTTAACTTAGGAGAACCTATCCAAAGTGGTTTAGGACAAACTTTAAATTGACCAATCAACAGTCTTGAAAAAGTGTAAATAAGCTGTGAATGGGGTGAAATGACTGTTACCACTGTTCATCTGCCTTTGCTTTTGCATTTAAGCTACAATTGAACTATTATGGCTATGTAATAGTATTTTTTTTCCGAGTTTAGTAGCAAGAGTTCTAACTAAGGCTAAATAACAATGCTTTTGGAATTGGCAGATTTAGATACATTGATGTCATAATGGCAACTTTGTTGTACCTAATAATGGATAACTAAACCTTGAGTTGATGTAAATTAAATGTTAACCATAATTTATTTTTGTAAATAGTTACATCATGTCACTTATGCAAACTAGCTTGTGATATCTAGTGACTCGGAGTTACTTTTTCCACGTGCTTTATCTACCTTCTTGTGTAAAATAATATTTCATATACATTCAATTATACAGTGCAAAACCCTAAATTATGGAATTTGTGTAGTGTGGTGTTTTCTCGCCGTGGGTTAGTGCCACTCAGGTAGCAACAATCAAAAGAAGACTTTACAGTAGCATTTGGCCAAAATGTTATTTATTTATAAGCCATGTACCACATACTAGAAAAAAGATACCTATTTTCACTCTAGATCCTGTTTTCATAAAATATTTCCCCTTAGAGTCCTGAACCAAGATCAGAGCATGTAGTTTTTTTTGTACAGCTCCAAAGACATCACCAATGATCAAAAACAAATTGGTTTGCTGGGTACATGATTTTGTGACACCTTGCTGTGAATGATGCACAGCTTTTTTTTTTTTTAGATAAACTATAATGGGGGTGATGAGGTCCACACAAGAGGCTCTTGAGGGAGTTTATATTTACCAGTGGTGATCCTGGGTCAGTACTCTAAATTCCAAAGATGTTTTATAAATACAGGTCCCACATAGCTGAAACACACAGGTGGTTTTCAATAAGATGTAGAAAATTGGGTTTTTGTTTTATTGAAGTATATCAACGGACTAAGACACTTATAAAGTGTAGTAGAAATATTAGAGGTGAGGAGAGTTTACTGCAGTGTGGACCAAGCTCTGTTCAGTTCAGTCGGTTCACAGATAGACAGATCTAATGTCAAAATGCTAATTACATTTCCCTGTTCATCTGAGCTAATGTATCAAATCAGCAGAGTAAGTAATGGCCCACAGGGTAACGGCCCTTCTGCTGTTTCTCTAACATTACCCGGGGCAATTTGATTTGTAATTACAAACCTCTGGCCAGGACACACACGTGTCTAGAGTCCTTATGAATATGTAGGACCCCTAAATAGAAACTTGTTTAGCTTGAACTGACTGAACTTGAACCAGATTGGCTTCGGCCTCGCTAACATACATTCCATATAACTGTATGAAAATATAAACATTAATTAGATACATCTTACATAAAAGCTTCTCTCTGAACGTACAAATACTGGGGATAAAGTTTGTTGGGGACAAAAGGTGGGAAAAGGGTTAATTGCGCTAAAAAGCCAAATGACTGCAAAAAACACCATAGACCAGTAAACAAAACTAAAATGTCCGTCCATTGCTGTGTTGTTTGAACGGCTGTTCTTGTGCCTTCATGTATGGCATAAATATTACAAATCTGGGGAGGGGATGTGTGAATCAGTCATCAACAATTTGTAGTACTTTACTTGACTCAGTAATATCTCAGAAATAACAAGGTAATAAGTGTATATCAGTAATCACAACTTAATCTAGATAGTTTTTCAGTGTTAACAATGTAAGTTCATTTTGATTAAAAAATGTAAATAGGTAGAAACTGATTGTTTGCATTTTACAGCTTTGTGTTTACCACAACCAATTATTATTGGTTATTACCTGTTACAATACTACCCCGGTATTACTATATTACTACTCTATAAAGTGCTACCAAAATAAGTAGTGGATATTCTCATGTCTGTACAAAAAATTAGGCTACAGTCAACAATTTAACGTTGAACAGAGCCAGGCTAGCAGTTTATTTTTTTTGCTCATTTTAAGTTAGCAAGTCCACCTACCTAATAGCTCATCTAAAGCTCATGGAAAAATTTAAATCCACAAATAAAACTACATTTAGTCATTTATAAACACATTTCTTCTTTTTTTTCTTGACCAGAACCAGTAACTTATTGCTTACCAACTGATTTCTGCCAAGAAACCCTTTAAAACACACCAGATAATTGTTTTTAAACTTGGCTTTAAATTAACTGTAAAATGTTATCTTATGAGCTTTAGAGATGGTGGTAGGTGGAATTTTTTGCCTTTGGGTAGAACTAGACTAACGGGTTTCCCATACAGTATACAACTCAGCAAAGTTAGACCACTGTTGCATCAATCTCAGCAAATACTCAGCTAGAAATATATTCTAACATAAAAGCCAGTACTTAGAAAATATCGAAGTTTCAAATAGCCAAGGACCAGCACATTAACACTGTGGGTGATATTTCTTGTATTGTAGCTCACGTAGTAAATTCTGAATAATGTACATTTCCACTGGACTAATTATTACAACAGTCATGCCCTCAGTTTCTCTTGACAGAATTGAGATAATTTCAGTTACTTTCTGAATTAATTTCTGTGACATGGGCCTCCATTGTTGTCCAACAACAATTAAAAACACGTCAGCCAGAATTGTTTACTTCAGAACACTGGTTACATGACTCGTACGTAGAGGTAGGTCAACAATTCCAAAAAGATGACTTGGATCTATTGGTTTTTACCGAGCAAAAACTTGACATGGCAAAAGTAAACCTTTTTTTCCCCCCAACACCCTATTTAAAGCAGAATTGGCTATTACAAATGTTTAATTTCTGGTTGTCATTTTATTAGAATGGGGATGCAAATGTTTGCACTAAAATCTTCATTATTTTACAACCCCCCCAGTTTCAAAAAACTTGGGAACATGTGTATAAAATTAGCTATAAGACTGACAGGAACGTGACATGAGGCAAATTAATATTTGTGTTGGTGTCTGTTGATAAAGTATGAAGTTATCATATTTGCATCAACAAACCTCTTTCACCCCGATAAAAATAAATTGCAAGATATTTATATGTGAATATTCTGAAAGATGTGTGGTTTCATTTATGCCAGCCGATAATCAGTCAGGAAAAAAGACCAACCTAAAATGCCAGACATGGCTTTTTCTCATGGACTTGAGTACAGTGCACTCAATTTATAAAACTCAAGGTAAACAGGAAGTTTTAAGTTTGCATTAATAAGAAATAAAGGCTCTGGTCGTTATTCTGCTCTAAACCACATCACCTGATTGTAAAGCATAACAAACAAGAGCTCATTGACTTGAACAAGATTCTACCAGACAATCATTGCCCCGATACTAACTCATATTTAACAATTAACAACAGATGTATGCGAGAGCCAGTTGACTTTTTAATTGTAATAAGTTTAAGAAGAAAGAAAACACTGTTATTAAAAAGAACTAATTCTAGGGTACAACTAAAACTAATGTGCTTCAAAATGAATGGCGAGTGTTGGTTTTAAACGTTTCCAGTGGTGATAACTGTGTTTCGAGTTTGTTTCACAAGGAATAAACAGCTCAGCATGCGGTGACGTGATGGATGAGGTAATAAACATAATGGAGGGAACTCCCGCTGCCGCTCTCGGCAGCACCCTTTCTAAAGAAGGCACTATGGGTGCTGCGCCATCTCAACGACCAAAATTCAACAATGCAACCCCACCCCCCAAACATCTTTGAAGTCCCAGCTGACTGT
Source organism: Channa argus (assembly GCF_033026475.1). Lineage (NCBI taxonomy): Eukaryota > Metazoa > Chordata > Actinopteri > Anabantiformes > Channidae > Channa > Channa argus. The sequence continues at coordinate 7,020,628 of NC_090219.1, read as the reverse complement.
CGTTTAGTTTCATACACGGGATGCAACCATTCATGTTAATGGTGGCTTGTTCTAGTGCGAAGTGTTTTATAGTCCTTGGAGCATCACTGCTCATCACATCGGGGCCTCTATACTGTGCACGAAGGCACATGTGTATTTGTTTGAGTTGTATCACTCCCAGAGGCAGCACATCTTTCACAATTCCCAGAGTCGATCCAGCTCATTCCTTCCTCCATGCTTACTTTCACAAGCCACGTTTTGCTGTGGCTGTTTGAGTAGGGGGCAAGGGTTGCTGGACTAACTAAAGGTAGAGGTAGCTGACCCAATAGACTATGTTGAAGAGCAAGAAGGAAGTGGGGAAGAAAACCCGGGAATAAGAATCCAGCTCTCTGATGTTGATGTTGATCCGTCCTTTCTTCCAGCCGCCTTCTTTACACTCCTCGAAGCAGCAGAAAAAACTTTTGCAGTCCTTCCCATCCAGGCACTCATACAGGCAGTTGTCGTCATAGTCATGCCAGAAGAGGGAATTGCCAATGGGCATCATGGACCGAGGGGCACGACCCATGTTGAATGACGAGTACGTCTGTATCGAATGAGAGAAAGTCAGCATTATGTCAGAGTATATTACTGAAAATGATGAACTTATAAACTATAACTTGGCAAGTGATCCATATTGATCCATATGTTGTACTGAATATCAGCACAGCTTTGATGCGTTCGTAGAGATCACAGCATTGTGTTAGCACGAGCTTGAGTGTTGGATTACTAAATCGTGTTGTCACTTTATTAATTTGTGCTCTTGATTTATTGCCTATTGTTTGTTTTGTTTTTTTGCATTAGCCAGCCACTTCCCACCCCCACTTGTAGCTCGATTTATTAGACAAAAAGAGTAGCCACAAAGTTTAACTGCTACTTCAGGTCACAATCTTGGAACATCAGGCTTCGTGAGTTTGGTCCATAATCACGATTTGTATGGTTTTATTTGGCAGAGCTGAGAACAAACCCAAATTAAAAACCTTTGTATGTTGAGATCATTACAGCTAAACCCCATTAGCCATCTTATTAGCATATCCAAATTAAGAAGCACCAACTTCATTATAATTATTAATTATTCAATGTGGCCACAAGATTGGTCAGGATCTAAGGGTGGGCTAAATTACACTGTACATTTCGGTCATAGGATAACAAAGGGATCCCAAGCTTACTCAGTTAATTCTTGTGATTTAAAGATTAATTTGAACCTGAAGCTTCATTAGGATTCTCATTACATTCACCAGATTAAAAAAAAAACATTTGGAGACCTTATCTTGTAATTATGATGTCATGCGGTCTCATCTTACTGTCTCATAGGATTCTAAATAATTATGAGACCAAGATGTCATACTTCTGAGGTAATTTCTAATAGAATAATTGTGCAAGAATGGCAATGCATCAGAACTTGTCTAAAAATTATTGGCAGGTATTTTGGTCTTGAGTTTTCAATTCAGTGACCTTTAATACTTCCAATAGTCCACAGCAAAACATAACTGAATCTCATTCAGTCTACTTGGATATGTATACATTTTGGAAAGCTAAGGTACAGTGTAACTCTGTGGGCTGTTTGATCTAAGGAACAAATTGTTACCCTTCATAACTTGCTTGAGATTTATTCAAGTTCTTAAGATATAAACAGTAAATCAGTGAGTCATCTGTTCATCCAGTGGTGCAAAGGAAAAATGAACTGTTAGTAGCTAATTCTGCATACTTAATGTTGCACAACATACATATGGACAAAAAAGGCACAATGTGAAGCCTATAGAGCAACTTGTCTGTATCCATGGCAACATGACACAGTTTCTGTTCACGGGAGAAGGCTTTTTACACCTAATATTTATTAATTTCTCATAATTGGGCTGCAGGATCTATTGAAATGTTACAGTAGTTATCAATTCATTGGACTTATCAATTGAGAGGACATTTAGGCACTGTGATCAGATTGTCTCTCATATTTTCTCTGTGCTATCTGGCTCAGCCTAGCAGAAACCGTTCTCCGTTCATTTGTAGACACTCCTTTGATTCCTTCTGCTCTGTGATAGTTAGAGAAGTGAAAGGAGCTCTAAATACAGGGAGTTCTGTAATTTGGCTGAAGTCTGCATGTCAGCTAAAAATCACACAAATTGTCATTTAGATTTCAGTAACATTAATGGACCAATCTCGAGATTGAATGTGAACAAAGGCCTGACATTCAGATGTTGTACTGCACGCATCCTAAAGTATCAGTTGACCTTTGCTGCTACTGTATATTTTCATTAAACAGTAGCTTTGTTGGAACTGCAAGATTGGTAGAGGCAGCTTGAAAGCAGCTGTCTGGTGCAAAAAAACGGGCAATAAAGAGCATAAATCAAGAAATCTAGGGGGATGAAATCCCCAGTAATCTGTGTGCACAATTTAGTAATTGCAATTTGCTTTTCACCTTTATGGCACCTCATGGGCTGTAGAAATTTATTAGGTAGTTTCAACAAGTAACAACAACGGTTGTCAGCCAGAAATAGTAGGTTTGGTTTTGTCGTAAATATACATATGCATAGTGCAAGAGTTGAATATGATATGTTCATGCCAGCAGCAGGGGCATTACATTCTTGACCTTGAATCTTGCAGTTCAGTGGAGAAATTGTGGCTATAAGTATTCTTCTGTGTTATTGGGCATTAGAGCAAAACAACAGGTATTTGAAGAGTAAGGTATTTTTAAAGGTATTACGTCCAGGTGTGTATTGATGTTTGAGATAAATGCACCACGCTAAAAACGCTTTTTATTTTTAACATGACCACAGTAATTTCTTGGGTTTTTAAAGTTCAAATTCATATATGGTAAGAAAGTGTTTGACAAGTGTAATGTATTTTACAAGGAAATATTGCAAAGAGTACTAACAAACAAAGATGCAGATATATGCATCCAAAAGAAAACCTTTTTTTAAAATTGCGTGGGAAAACCTAATTAAGGAAAAAAATATTCACATGTTTTCAGTCCTCTATTCTTTGCTTAAAGGAAGGGAGGGAGGCAGTAAAGAGAGTCAAATGCATCTTGTGGAGTAAGAGAATTGACCGAGTGGGTGGCACAAAGGGGACACATGGACGGGGAGGAGGGAAATATGAGGCTTCCCCACAGACTGACGAGGCTAAAATACAGCAGGGAGCCAGAAATGCAGAGGAGGGGACTGAATGTAACACAACTTAATTGTTTAGTCTGAGCTGACAGTCTTTTTAGCCCTGAGACACATTCAGCAGTACTCTTCTACAATGTGAAGAAATAATGAAGAGAAAGGGAAACTGGAGAGGGGGAAATGACAGCAGCGGTGGCTGAATCAGTCTTAGTAGCATGTGCACTGCCGCCATTAAAGTGTTTGCAGCAGGTACAGCCTCGAACGCCCACACAAAGCATTAGATTCTCACCCAGGAGCACTTGCTAGAAAAGAAATATGTTCATACAGACACACGTCAGACACCAGGATTCCCTGGGGATCTGATACACACGAGTGTCAGACCAGAGCCAGCTTTTATTGTTGTATTTTCACTGAAAATCTAGAATTGTGGTCATTAAGTTTCTTTGCAGTTGTTTTAAATGTGTAGTTCAATTGTTATGTGGTCATTTTCTGTCTTTCTAGTCATTTTACTTGTAGCAAGAAATGTCTATTCTGAAGCTTGTTGAGTAAGCTGTACATATTGATCCATAATCAAACAGCAAGATACTGATCAAAGCTGCATGTTTATTAGGCTGTTTTTTGCATCTGTGCTCAATTAAAACCTTGGTTGTTGCAGAGTTGGATATTGACATAAAGGCAAACATGGACTTACCACTCTGTGCGTCTTGGCCGGAGGTCTGCGTATACTGTAGGAGTAGTAGTTCAGCATGGCATACTCGATCATGGCAGCAAAAACGAACAGGAAGCAGACTGTCACAAACAGGTCCATGGCCGTCACATAGGACACTCTGGGTAGTGAGTTTCTGGCCACTGTGCTCAGGGTGGTCATGGTCAGCACTGTAGTGATGCCTAGGAAGGTAGTGCATATATGAGGAAGGAAAGAGCCATACTTTGCAAAGAGAATTATGCATCTGCCAGATGAGTTGCAGGTCAGTACTGGGGTGATCCATGCAGAATTCTGTCATTACACATGCACCGAGGTTTATTAATCTCTGGTCAGAAGCATAGGTTGCATTTGGGTAGACCTCCCCATTTTTTCTTCAGTACTGTCTGATATTAGACACCCACAGTAGTCTGTTGTTTTGACTGCAATGCAGCAGTATTGCTAATGATCAAAAAGTTCCATTTTCTTTTTCATCTTTTTACTTGCAACATAAAATGAAGCATCAGAAATCGATTTGGAAAATAAAAATGTTTAATATACAAAAGAGCCACAACAAGATTATCAGGTAAATCCTAACACCTGATGACTGAAAACATGACTTGTCTCTGAAGTAGTTCTAGCATAGCAGCCATATTTTATCAAGCACACAGTACTCTGGCTCTGTATCTTCTATAGTAACGAGTTCAATACAATTTGATAACCTAAACACAGTAGAAATTTTTCTCCTTTTTTTTAAAAAAAACAGTTTTATCACTAAAACTTTAGCTGAAATGACTATAAATACCCTTTGCTATTGGAAGTTGGATAGATTGCTAACTTATTTCCTCATAAAACTGAATAGTGGGAAACTTTCCTTATTAAGGCCTTCTGTCAATATAGCAAGGCAAATTGAAAGCTAGGCATAATCCAATTAAAAATCAACATTATGCTGACCGTAATGCCCCGGCCGGGAGAGATAAGGCTCTTATCAGTCCCATTGACTGTAGCTCAATCTCTACTATGAAAAATCACATTATACTGAATTTATTTTCTAGCCTGGTTAAAGTTATCAGTCACTGATACACTGAGGGTACAGGATTCAACTAGTCACTAGAAGAGGTAACTGACCTTTTCTAAAGTAGTTGTAAAGGTGGTTAATTGCCTTACACACTGGTAAATATTATAATTGAGTATAACTTAATTGTGTAATCAGTGCTATTGTTCTAAAAATTATTCCCCATTGTGTCTTGTAGCAGAATATTGTTTGTGACAATAGATAAATTCTCTTAAAAATGAACTTAGCGATATTAATGCCCAACGGGGGCATCGCAAGCCACCACAGCGATAAATACACACACACCACATTTTTGTATGTGCTCCTTCTCTCATCCTCCTTTTTCCCCTTCATGTTGCGTCTCACCCTTCCTCTCCCTCTGTCTCTTTCATGGCAGTGTGTGCCACTGTTTTTGCCTGTGGTTTCCATAGAGACGACTTGCTCCCATCTATTTCAAGCTACCTCCCAGCGCTTGTCTAGACTCTTTTTTTCCCCTTGCTCATTAGATTTAAGTGCCAAAGTAGGAAAATGAACAACTCTGTGTTTACTAACTTAAATCTAGCTATCTGCTCAAATCCCAGTGTACAGTAAAAAGCAAGTGCGTTGAAGCCGCTTCTTTTTTGTTTTATTTTTTTTTAATGACAAGCTATCCACTGGCTGCTCACAGTTTGGGCTGCTATTTCAAATCAAGGTCACCAGGTTTTTTTTTTTTTGGTTTTTTGTTTTTGGCACAGTTTAATTCATTTTGGGAATTGTCAATATGGTGCCATGGCAACCAGGCGATCTCAACACCACAAGTCTCAGATCTACAGACAGAAAACAAGGGCCGTCAAAGATAAGTGAGAAATGTTCCAGCGCATATGTCTGTAAAAAGCAAATATGCAAGAGACCTCCTCACTGGGCAAAACAATCTTCACGCTGTGATCCCAGCTACTAGGAAAAAAAACACGCTTTTTCTACACTTAAAAAATGGGATTTGGAACACTGGGCATAAAACAGTGCAGACTATGCTTACTGGTGATGGGTTGTTGCCACAGTATGTTAACAAATATAAGATGCCGACCTCTGTTGTGTGTCCAGAGGTAAATCAGGTGGAACAGACCACATCTTGTGTTCACAGACTATAAATAGTACTGAGTACCAGGTCACAGAACTGCATGGATTTTATTATGACTGCAGACTTTATTCTGTGTGTTTTTTTTCTCTCTCATAGTTGCTATTGAACAAATCATCTGGTGTTAGGTTTATAAAGAGTGTTTTGTTTTTTGTGATTCATCATCCCTCCCCAAAGAATTCAGGTGAACAGAGACTGTTGTATACAGTATTTAGTATGGGGGTGTGTGCTCTTTCTATATATCTAAAGCTGAAACAGGTCATTTGTTATGCTAATAAAGTTAAACCTAAGCTACTTTGATTGACATGATGCAGAGAAGTAAGGTTGATATACTGTGTGTCCAGGAGACCAGGTGGAAAAGTAGCAAAGCTTAGGAGCAGGGTTCAGGTTGTTCTACTATGGTTCAGATAGGAAGAGAAATGGAGTAGGAGTTATCCTGAAAGAGGAGTTTGCGAGGAATTTTCTAGAGGTGAAAAAAGTATCAGACAGGATGAGGAGTCTGAATCTGGAAATTGAAGGGGTGATGTTCAATGTTGTGAGTTGTTATGCCCCACAGGTAGGATGTGAGTTAGAGGAAGTGATGTGAAGCATCCCTGAGGTGAGAGAGTGGTGATTGGTGCAGATTTCAATGGACATGTAGGTGAAGGGAACAGAGGTGATGAGACTGTTATGGGCAGGTTTGGTCTTCAGGACAGGAACACAGAAGGACAGATGGTGGTAGACTATGGAAATGGCTGTAGTGAACACTTTCTTCCAGAAGAGGCAGGAACATAGAGTGACGTACTAGAGCGGAGGTAGAAGCACTCAGTGCTCTACTCAGTGCGTCAACGTCTTTTGCCGACGTTGTAATCTGAAAGAGATCAGTGACTGCAAAGTTTTGGTAGGGGAGAGTGTAGCCAGAAAACACAGGATGGTGGTGAGGAAGATGACGAAGTGGTGGAAGTTGAAAAAGGAAAAATGTTGTTAGAATGTTCTTAGCTAAGAAGAAGTGGGACAATGTGAGGACTGAAGAGAGTAGACAGGAGTACAGGGAGATGCAGCGTAAGGTGAAGGTAGAGGTGACAAAGGCCAAACAAACAGCATGTTAGGTTGGACACTAAAGAGGGAGAGGTGGATTTTTACAGGTTGGCCAGACAAAGAGATAGAGATGAAAAGGATGTGCAGCAGGTTAGTGTGATTAAAATAAGGATGGAAATGTATTGACAGGTGCCAGGAGTGTGATGGGAACTGGTGAGGAGCAGGAAGTAGCAAAGATTAGTAAGAGTGAAGTGAGGAGGGTGTTGAAGAGGATGAAGAGTGGAAAGGCAGTTGGTTCTGATGACATACCTGTGGAGGTATGGAAGGGTCTAGGAGAGGTGGCAGTAGAGTTTCTGACTAGTTTGTTTAACAAGATCTTGGAGAGTGAGAGGATGCCAGAGGACTGGAGGAAAAGTGTACTGGTACCAATTTTTAAGAACAAGGGAGATGTGCAGAGCTGTGGCAACTACAGAGGAATAAAGCTGATGAGTCACACAATGAAGTTGTGGGAAAGAGTAGTGGAAGCTCGGCTAAGGGCAGAGGTGAACATTTGTGAGCAGCAATATGGTTTCATGTCTAGAAAGAGAAAAACAGATGCTGATGGAGAAGTACAGAGGGAGTTGCATTGTGTCTTCGTAGATTTAGAAAAAGCGTATGACAGGGTGCCGAGAGAGGAGCTGTGGTATTGTATGAGGATGTCTGGAGTGGCAGAGAAGTATGTTAGAGTGGTGCAGGACATGTATGAGAGCTGTAAGACAGTGGTGAGGTGTGTTGTAGGTGTGACACAGGAGTTCAAGGTGGGTCTGCATCAAGGATCGGCTCTGAGCCCCTTCTTGTTTGCTCTGGTGATGGACAGGCTGACGGATGAGGATAGACAGGAATCTCCATGACTATGATGTTTGCAGATGACAATGTGATATGTAGTGAGAGCAGGGAGCAGGTGGAGGAAAATCTAGAGAAGTGGAGGTCTGCTCTGGAAAACAGAGGAATGAAGCTTAGCTGCAGCAAGACATGTGTGGCACTGAAGAAAAGAAAGGGGGCAGAGCTGGAGGTAGCAGAGCTTAAGATGTTGAGGTTCTCTTTGGGAGTGACAAGGATGGACAGGATCAGGAATGAGGACATCAGAGGGACAGCTCATGTGTTTCAGAGATAAAGTCAGAAAGGCCAGATTGAGGTGGTTTGGACATGTTCAGAGGAGAAACTGTGAATATATCTGTAGAAGGATGCTGAAGTTGGCGCTGCCAGGCAGGAGGTCCAGTGGAAGACCAAAGAGGAGATTTATGGATGTAGTGAGAGAGGACATGAAGCTAGTGTGGGTGAGAGAAGAGGATGGAGAGGACACTGTTAGATGGAGGCACATGATTTGATGTGGTGACTGATGATAGGGAACAGGCAAAAGGAAATGAAGAAGAAACCTAAGTTACTTTGATAATCATACATTTACAGCTTTTTTGAAAATGCCAAAAATTATGTTCTTTGTAGGCGTTTAAGTATTTTGTTCAAGTGATACCATAAATATTTACTTTGTGAATTTCAGTTATTTATAAAAAATATACAGTGCCTGAAAGGGTTAAACTCGATAAACTGCTCTCGATCTATTGCTCTTTTTTACAGTTTTATAGGTTAACTGCTTCTTCGGCACACAGGGCAACTCTGAATGTCAGGTTATTATGCACTTTGGTCAACAGACAATGGCGAGAGCAGAGATCTCGCAACATGTGAATTTAGTTTTCAGAGGTGCACACATATACTTCATCCAAATTACAATACACCAATCTAAAAATGGAATAGGGAAAAATAAAAAGTCAGACATGGCAGTGTGTGTGGAAACAGCAGTTAACCAGCTGCACTATATGTTCATTGAATAGAAACTCTTTATTTTAGCTAAAATCAAAAGAAATGAATTGACCACTTATGCAATTTAATGTAATCCAATATGGGGGCTCTGCCATGAATTCTGGTTATAACTGAAACTGTGGGAAAAGTGATAATTCTAATAGGTAGCTATCTCCAGAACATTAGAACCACCACTTCTTATAATGAACACCAGTAAGACTCCACTACTCACTTTTCAGTAAGGCAATAAACAAAACTTATTTCTTAAACTTACTAATACATTTTTATAGAAAGATTTCAACACTTGGCAGTCTTGCAGAGAAGCACTTTTTGACCCAGGCTTCTGACCAATCATAAGATCAATTTATCCTTCAACAGTTTAGGAGGATTCTTTATTTATTTTAATTTTACAAAGACCACTACCTTATGTGTCACGTTAAGCGTAGCGGAATGTTAACAGTGATCCAAAACAGTATCACAGCAAGGAGGAGAGCAGAGAGGTGATTGTTCCTCATCTAGGGCTAGAAAGTAAAATTAGATAACGCAGCTCTAAATACAGTCTAAAGATTCCAATTGAGACTGAACGAGTGGAATAAAAGCGTGAGTTATTTGCCAAAGTAAGTAGCATCTCTGTTTTGAGGTGCAGAGCACTCCTGCCCATTTTTCATTACATCAAAGTAGAATGCAGCTTACATCGGAGCTGACAAACTCCTGCCAGAGCCTTGTTTGTTTATGGTAATTATGCTGATGTTTCCAAATTAATGCACTAGTGATTGAGGTTAAAATGCTACATATGGCATCTTCAATCTAATGTTATTAAAGGTATTCTACAAACACACACACACACACACACACAAAGTAAAGACCTTGACTTAAAGCCACCTCTCCCATGCATGTAATCAGTCAGATGGCCCTACATCAGTCCCCTCTGACCAAGGAGACACTTGGGACAAAACAGCCGGCAGCAAGTCTACTCTTTTTAATTTATTTACTCAGCCGTTTATTATCTGACCGTCGGCTGGTTATTTACAGACCTCGATGTGAGACAACTTTAATGGGCGGGAATTCTTAGATACAGATGCTTTTCAAGTCCTTGTTGCTGTGGAAACATCTTAACACATTCTCAACTTGTGAACTACTGCTATTACACTCTACGAGGCACCTCAGACCAAACCATTTTGTCCCTGTGTCAAACGGGACACCCCGATTTAGATTTCCCCCATCTCTTCACAGCACAGTTTGAGGGACTGATGTCTCCGCACTACCTTCTATATTTAACTCGCTGCCTTCTTGGCAAAGTTCCCACGAGGCACATTGTCAGCTCTAACGCCCGAGCTGACATATCACTGTCGTCAATGCTTTGTGTGAATGACGGCTCTCGCAGGGAGCTGTTCCCCCCCAACACACCCATGTTGTTAGTGCTGCGAGCCAGGGCCAATATTTGAGATGAATAAATACTAAGCAAACAGCATCTAGTTTGACTTTTGTGGGTCTTTCTATAGTTGAAAATAAAAGCTTTTCAATCAGTTTAAAGCCTTTTAGTGATGGACTTGTTCTTAGAGGCAAAGCATGTTTGCTTAGTGCTATATAGAGTAAAACTGACATTCTGAAACCTTAGTCAGACTTATAGATTCCGATGTTTTGCTGTTGAGGCTAATGTACTGTACAATAAGAAAGACATTAGTCTTAAGCAGAGATGAGGAGTGGGCTACATTCACACCCCCCATATTTTGGTCTTGAGCTCACTTTGGAGACATCAAATGCTTTCTACAACTTTTTGTCTCAGCACTATTCATCAACACCTGTGAATGGAATTTGACATTAACAATGGTTGTTAACTTTGAAAACTACCGTCACAGCAGCAATGCTTTTAGCAACAACACATGCTCCCGTACATCTCCATCTTAAGTGGAGATGGCAAAACGCTTATACTGTACGTGGATCTCATAACCCTGACACATGAGACCAAAATACTTTGCAATGGAGAAAACTGGCTATTAGCTGAACTTCCTTGGCACTATGTGATTCTGTATTATCCTAGATAACTATATAACACAATGATGGATTCTACCACCCAGTTCAATTAATGGTGGAGCCACAATTCCCTCACTCAGCAATTCCCAGGATCTGTCTAAGGATCAGAGTTGTAAAGATTGAGGTCCAACGGCAATCAACCTGTGCTCAGCCCTCTTAATGCAATTCCATTGGCTATTATCCAAACGTCCTGCTGCTGAAGAACTAACCAGCAAGAGACGGCTCTTTCAAAATAAAACCCAGAAGAAGTCAGCTTGTCAGAGCACACAGGTTGGGGGCCTATGCCTGCGTTATCTTGGACTTTATCCTGATTCAACTCCCCTTCTTTGGCATTTCTCCTTGCTGCTATACGCCCTTCGCTGTGCTTTACACTCTTGTTTTGCCCCCCTTTGGTCCTCCACAACTTTCAGAAAGGCAAACTGGGCCATAAAAGCTATAGTTCTTAATGGTAAATGGTCTGCACTTGTATAGAGCTTCTCATTCCTCCTTTTGCACACTCTCACAAATCAGTTCAGGGGATCAGTTTCTTACTCCAAGACACTTTGACATGACTGGAGGAGTCGGGGATCAAACCAACAACTGCGGGTTTGGCGGATGACTGCTCTACCTTTGTGTGCCACAGATGCTTCAGCGATAGCTCAATTTTTCTTTCATTTTCCTACAGCACGGTCAAATTAACAGGACATCGAAGCAGACCAATATGTATATTCAGCTTTAGGTAAAACCCAGGAAAGCAGAAGTATGTAAACACAGCATTTCTTCACACACTGAAACATTTTTGTTCTCTCTTGATTTCAGCTGTCATTGCGTCAACTTTCATCCACCTAACACCAAGCCGAGCCGATATCCACCTCTATGATCGGCTTTCATTAGGAAAGCCTCCATTTACCCCAGCACGTGCTGGAGTAATAACTTTACCTTATTACTGAATTTGATACGTGAGATTTATTGTCTGGCTATCAGCGAACCTTCCTCTTTAGGCTTAATAACAAACAGAGACAGACCGAACTGCAATAATTTTGTTCTTCCACCTTTTTTATTACTACAGAGGTTTTCCAGATGATCTGTCATCACACAGGTCTATCGGTGGAGCGGTTAAGGGGAGAAGAGACAAAATTACAGTCCTTCAGAAACACGTGGGGGTAAAAATTGCTGGAGGTCTGAGAAGTCGTCAAAGGATATGTTTCTGTGTCAAAACAGAAAATTTGGGTAACTGAGGTTAATTAGTCTAACCCTCTTCAACATGTATTACCAGAGTATCAGAACAACGCACTGAACTGCTCCAGTGAAGCTAACAGCATGACTGAGATATCACGGACTCTCTGCTCCGTGCAAGAGCTGCTAATTCAAGTGCAGTAGTAATTTTACAGTTAAGACAGCACTCCTACTGACCTACCATGACGATTCTCTTCAGAGAGAGGGAGTCACTGTATAGATTTTATCTGAATGCAGTTTTATAGCAGTGTCTTTCAAGCCATAACTTGATCCTTTTTTTTTTTTTTTTAATGTGGGGCTAAAATGGGACCCTTTAGCCCTAGTAATTTGTGTTACAGGTACATACCTTCTAGACATCTACATGGTACAGATTTTAAGCCTTGCCCACACGGAAAGTACAGGTACCAATGTACAAACACCTGCAATTTCTTCACAAGGCTAACTGCATGAACAAGGTTAGAAAATGACTAGTGACCACCACAGCTGTCTTTATCCTGGGTTGTTTCTAATGCAAAAACAAACAAGGAGCCAACTCCACAACAACAGCAACACTGAATGAACTGAACTGAATCAGCAGCCAAATAAGGCCAACATTGTTACTGGCAACTAATCCATTAATTAGAAGCAAAACATTTCTCAAAAATAGTTTAGAAGAAATGAGGCAAAGTACGTCTGACTTGAACACAACAAAACACCTCATGCTGATAAAGTGTAAAAACATCAATGAGGAAAATAGAGGGAAAAAAAACCCTTCCTTAGTATGTGTACACACACGTGGAATTTAACAACATAAAGGAAACAATTGGCACCTTGCAAAACTGCAGCGGAAGGAAGAAATAATACACAATTGTCAGCTGGTGCTAAACAGTAATTAAATAAGGTTAACTCTACAGAAGAAGGGTGCAGTTATAACCAACAACAATGACCGACACATTTTCAAGATGGCTTAACACACGGCCAAACCTACCACAGAACATATTTGTATGTGAAAGCACAGACGGCAGCACAACAGCATTTTGTTGATTTCTCATCTTTTCTCACTCCATAACAAGTGATGAGCAAGTATTACAGTAATGTGTTTGCTTTTGTCTGTAATGACTACACGAATAAATGAAAGAGTTCTAATGTTGCACTTAATCAAAAAAAAAAAAAAAAAAGTGTATTGCTTTTGCAATCAAGCTACTTCTCAGACTGAACAGGACTCATCAAAACCAATTTCTGATTCAATTTCCTCTCGTTAGACTCACAGGTGCTGCAGAAGTTTTAACTTGTCCAGCCAAATTATTCTCTTTACATCAATTAAGTCAAATGTTTGACAGATAATTGGACATCAACAGGCAAGAAAGGAGTTATGTTATTTTTTTCTGTGGCTGTAAGCCCCATAAAAGATATAGCAATAAATTACTGCTTCCAATAAAGAGCAAGTGTAAAATCTCTTTGAACATGACTGCTCCCTAAATAGCAACGCGGGTGCACACAGTACCTAGGGCCGTCCTCGCAGGCGTTGCATCGCTCTTAATCCAGAAGGAGACCCAGGACAGGATCACAGTCAGAATACAGGGAATGTAGGTCTGTATGGTGAAGTAGCCCATCCTTCTGCTGAGGTCAAAGTACACTGTCATCAACACGTAGTCACCTATTGAGAGACAGGAAATGGAATAAAGATAGGGGACAAGAAATGGGACCTTGAATTACCTTATCAAGTTAAAATCACATGTTATTTGTGAATACACCTGTATGAGGCATGCTTTCAATTCAGCTTTCAGAAAATTTCATTAGCCTAAACAAACACTACAAATAAAAGCCAATTTATTCTTAAATCCCATAATACAGACCAGAACTTGCCTAAGAGCCATCGGGTTTTAACTTGTCCCTGTGATCTAACTAATTAATTGACGTTGTAAATTGCATAGAGATACTGCTCATGTTTTAATGTGGCCAATTTAGCAAAAATAAATAATGACATGCTCAAAGATGTACTCAAGTTGTAGCCAACATTTACAGGAACCATTTTACTCCATGGCAGGACAATAGTCCCAAAGCTCCCAATTTAAACAAACTGCAGTTCAGAGCTATAAATCCAAGTATAGCAAGATGTTTTAATATTTTTTCTTCAGAGTTCTAGTTAGGTAGTGAAGCTCCAAGTGCGCCACCAACATTACAGTACATCCCTAGAAGTGACACACTTTTGTAGTTACTGATATAAAGATGGGTGTGTTATGAGTACACATACAAAGCAAAGTCAAAATATAATTGAGGGAGGTAAACCACCACAAGTTCTCTCTCACACACACACACACATTTTGTAAACCAAATGAAAAACCTAACTGCACTGCAGAGAATTTGTTCTTTAAAAGTTACTTAGCTATACAGTTAAAGATCCAAATTTAACTGTGAGTTTGGGAGCAGACACTACATACTTTTGCACGTTATCAGTAAAGATGTGATAGTCATAAGATCAGTTAGTTGATTTTACTATGTAATTTTGGGAGTAACAAAACCTTTGCAAAACAGTCAGACGACCCCCACGGCACCACACAAAAAGGGGCCATTTCTGTTACATTTAAATATATCACAGTGATATCAGTGACTAAAGCTTTGTCAAAATCAGAAAACTTAAATCTTCCAACTGTTTCAGCCCTGCAAAGAGCTTGTATTGGTCATACAAGACAGACCATTCTTTCTTAGATAGTTTGGAATTGCATGAAGTAAGAAACTGGAATAAAAAGGAAGACAGAGAAAAAGTCAAGGATAGAAGGAGACAGAAAAGAGGAAATTGTTTAAAAAAGTAAGATCAATAAGATTAACAAAAGGACAGAGAGTGAGAGAAAAACCTAATGGAGCTTATAAAATAGAGGGAAAAGCTTTCTCTAACTTGGGCAGGTCTACAATGGCACTGTCATAGGGGAAGAAAAACGAGCAGAGTGACAGAATTCATTTAGCAGGTCTGAGTACACTTGGGTTGTTGTTGTTATCATCAGCATAGATCGACAGCAGAAAAGAGATATTAGAATACAACATTGGTGTACAAAAGGCATCATCGAAACATGTGCATCACATGATTGTTACTTTGAATACTACTGAAGACTCGCTTTGGTAACCTGTTGTCAAACACCCACATTTATGAAAAGGGTGTCTGAATAAGATGTGTAGAAAAAGACCTTCCATCTCAACTTTGTCATGATACAGAAATTAAATAACAATTATAGGCTCCGTTTTGGTGACGCTGGCCCTGAGGACCATTGTCCTCAAGCGGGTGCCACCAGCTGGACCAAAGAGGACGGAATTTATTTCTTACTCAATAAAATATGAAGTCTTTTTCAATTAAAAATGTTTTCCCACTGGCTTCTGAAGTCTCAAATGACACTTGATGCTGAGAGGAGGAGAGGTGTTCAATGAAATCTAGGGGAACATTCAAATAAATTCACTAAAAATGTTAGATTTTTCCTGTAAGACTGAAGAGTGATTATTCCGCTGTCCAGTTATTTAGGACTAAAGTATGATCTGAGCATGAGGGGAGTAGGGTTGTTGATATAGCAACCCTACTCCACAATAAATGACTAAATTAACAAGCACTACAGTCTTGCAAGTATGTCCATTTGCAGTACTAGGTGCAGTCTCAACTGAATCAATGCTTTAGATGTCATAGTGTAATTTAAAGCTTAGGTAGAGGTACATGTAGGTGTTGTCAGTGGTAGGCTCAGTAATCTAGGCTGAGGCTCAGTAATCACTGAGCATTGACACCTTAGACCTGAGCAAAGCACAACCAAATGACCCTGGTGTCAGGTCTGGACAAATAGGGGCCTATAGAAGAGAGCGGTTTGGCTGGATCATCAGCCCTTGCATTCAGCCCTAATTGCATGAAGACCTGCAACTCCACCACAGCAACTGGACCCAGCACCTGCCCATACGACACTAGTTCTCCCTCTCTGGCCGTTACCTCTTTGTCTTCCCATGGTTTGTCATTAACCCTAATCCACTCTCTGGGAAAACTCTTCAGAGGGACACATGCTCACTGTGGGATCATTAAGGTCCCTCAGTTTGTGACACGGTCTGACTGTCTCCTCTTTTCATATCATACTTACCATAGCTGCTAGAGGTCAACTCACTTTGACAGTTATGAAACAAATTACCAAAAGACACTACAAAACATATTTAGCCCAACAACATGGACTTCATATTAGATACAGACAGAAAAAGATAATCAGGACATCCAACTGAACATGACAGGCTGTCTGGAATGTGGAGAACTCAAAGACCCTGCTCCACAAATGAGAAAGACCAATAATGTTTCAATCAAACAGGGATATTAATGAGCTTGTATACTATTGTATACTGGATAAGAAATTCAGAAAAAAGCTTTGTTCCCCAAGTAGAGTTTCTCATTTACACCTCATGACAACATCATACAGGTCCAGAAGTGTAGTTGAAGCTGAACAAAGTTTAAAAGAATTACATATCAACTGTTATTTTTGATTTACAGGTAACACTCCAGGGCACCAGTGGACACCACAATGTCCAGATGCAGCTCTGGCTCCAACAAGTACTGACCTGCAGCTCCACAGAATAAGTAGAGTCACCAACAGGTTCAGCTAATGGTTAGTTGTAGGATAAAGGGGGTTTCAAAGACATTCAGCAGGTGAACAACATGTGCACAGAGCTGTTCTTTGTTAAAAAAAAAAAAGAAACGCATTAAAAAACATCTATTTCTTCAGGCTGAAGTTGAAAAGAGTCTTTAATCTGCTTATCCCTTCTAGCCACAACAAATCGATACTGACATCCTCTGTAAAACAGTGCAGGACACTACACAAAATTGTGTTTTCACAAATTCCTGCACTATTTCCTGGACACTTCATGGTTTGGCCTCTTTTAGTAAAATTTCCTAAACAATCACAGCTTCAAATTGACTAATTAGAAAGAATTGTGACTGTTACAGTAATTTTTTGGAGAAATGAGATAAAGCTGTATTGTGCTTGAATCAAAGAGTCACTTACACTCCCCTTTCAAAACTATTAGACCAGTGAGACAAAGTCCTTGGTTTTTGCTGTAGACATGTGTTTGAAAAAATGACTACAAGACAGGCGATCAGCATTTCAGCTTCTACTTCCAGGCATTTACATCTGATGCACAATTTAGAAAATATGTCCTTTTGTTTGAACCCACCCATTTTTCATGTGAGCAAAGGTGTTGGAACATGTGGTTTACAGGTATGTCCTATGACATTTATTATTCAAATAATAATTAGCCCCAAATGTTGGCACGCCATTTCAGATTTAAGTTTGGCCTGTTCAGCAATTACAGATGGAGAAGCATAAAACTACTGCGTGATTCATGCTCAAGTCCAGTCGGACTTTACACTGAATGTCAACCCCCCCGGGATGATATAAACTTAGACCTGCCCTGTTATAGAGTGTGGGATTATTATTATTATTATTATTATAAGTCCATCTGAAGTCAGACAACATTTAACTAACAAAGCGTTTCGAAATATTCTAAAGTTACTTTCCCCGCAGATTCTTTTAAATTCTGCTGCGTCTCCTCTCTCCTTCACTTCCGGTCTGTGCTGACTCTGCTGTGATAACCCCCCCAAACACACCATTCTGTCCATACACAGGTAAAACCTGTGCGCCAGGTGTTCAAAATAAGTCAGAGGTGGAGGAGAAATCAGACTGCTCCCTTTGGCATGTACCGCAGATTTCCAGTAACAACGTTTAAGTGCATGTAAAGCGCAGTCTGAAAGAACCACTGTTACGCAAACATCAGATCAGTTTTCAGGACAATGATCCACTTCTATCACAGCTGGACAAGTGCAGAACGGTGCACATTTCCTTTTCTTTATAATAGCGGAAACAGCATGTCAGACTTTAATTAAACTTCATGCTTTTTACAACGCCCATTCCAAAAAAGTTAGGGAGATGTGTAAAATGTAAATAAACACAGAATGCAATGATTTGCAAATCTCATCAACCCATTTATTCACAACAGAACATCATAACATATCAGATGTTGAAACTGAGAAATTTCATGGAAAATATTGAAAATATTTTATATATGTTGGCAGCAACACATCTCAAAAAAGTTGGAAGAGGGTGATGTTTACCACTGTGTTGCATTAAATTGTTCCACAATTTTTAGACAGTTTGCCACAGATTGGTGAACCTTAGCCCATCTTTACATTTGAGAGGCTCTGCCTCTCTCCAATGCTCCTTTTATACCAACTCATTTTACTGACCTAATTAGTTGTCAAATGCTCCTCAATTTATTTTTTAATTTGCAAGTTTTGTGGCCTTTTGATGCCCCTATTCCAACTTTTATGAATAAGCTATTATTTTCCATGAAATGGTAATATATCAGTTTTAACATCGGATATGTTAATGTATGTTTATCTGCAGAAAATAGATTTGCAAACCATTGGATTCTGTGTTTTTTTTTTTTTACTTTTTACACACCGTCCCAACTTTTTTGAATTGGGGTTGTAAAAGCAGAGATAAATAAAAATAAAACTGCTTCCTTTGTGATTTAACTGACAAAATTTTTTATGAATCATGATTTCTTTTTCTAAATCAAGACAGCCGGGGAGGGGAATGGGCTGTTAAGGGTTCAGTGTCTTGTCCAGAGACACTTCGACATATAGCCGGGACCGGGGATCGAACCACTAACCCTGTGGTTTGTGGACAACGATAACTGTGGAAATTGTTATTTTGGCACAAAACGGGTTTTGACTGTATAGTATAATAAGAAAAGACAAGGTTATTGAGACAATTTCCAACCATTAACTGAAAAGCTCAGTTAAAGGAAATTCACATATTATGTTGCAAAATAATAATAATAATAATAATAATGCTCGGATCAACTCATCATCAACTCAACATTCTTTGAGTAGGAGAAACTTTTTCCTGAGATTTGGTATCGATAAGAAAAACACCTACATATCCACATTCATGGTTTGTCAACATGAAAGAAGTTTACAAGACGCTGGGTATTCTTATTCGTAGCTTGTTTACTGAATCACGGAACAGTAATTTTTAGTCGGGCGAGGAACCACATGTTGAATGGCGATATAGCTCTCACAATTCAGTTATTTTCCCAGATCTTTCAGCCCTGTTTGCCACATTGCTACCATCACCTAGTGTCTATTATTTAAAAGCCCAATTTTAGTAAAATCCCACACTGATCTCCTGGCTACTGAGCCATTCCACTGGAACAGCATGAAGGAGCCTTGCTTGAGGCCACCGCAGTGTTGGTCATAAAAGAGGAGAAAATGCTGCTTTTTCCACTTTAACCACCTGGGATTATACTGACCTAAAGGTGAATGAAAATAGAGTGTGTAAAAACAGAATGTTAAAATACCGTTTGGCTGTACGCACTCCTCCTGTTCATAATGGCAAACATTATGAATAGGAGGAGTATTCTGATAAAATACAGTGTTTCCTCTCCAAACATAGGTTCTCATATTTACTTAATTACTACGAGGCTTTAGCAATCTGGGGTAACAATATCAAGTAGCTATCTTCCAAAGCTACAATACTTTTGGTGCAGATTTCCCCATCTTCCCTGTTTATGTGCCATAAAAGAAGTATTTCTCAGCAAAGAAATAGCAGTGGATGTTGTTCCCCGTTTCTTATGTTACAAATCACATTAGAAAGATATATTTTATTGGCCGGTCCAAATGTTAAGAAATGATACCAAGATGTCGGCAGTCGGAAGGCAGCCTGCTACAGCAGCTCTGTAGATTTTCTTTGTTGTGGTTAAATTTTAAACTTTTTTTTTTTTTTGGTTATTTTCTTAGCTAGTGCTGTTTCATTTTATTTTATTTTCATTTTTTGATCGTTTTAAGATGAATGGAGTTGTTACTGGGAGGACTTCTCCAGGCAAAACATCGGAGCCGGAGGGGTATTGTTTACTTTCGACCTTGCTCTCGTCTCCAAACATGTCAGGACAAGACACGACATTCTGGCAGAGTTACTATGAAGGACATGACCGGGGATGCGAGCTGGCAGATGGACAGAGACTTATAAACCGGCTCTACCTTCTGATACCATTGGGAACGTTTGCTCTAAGAACAACAAGATGGAAGATCTTAAAACGCTTGTCAGGAGCCAGAAAGGATACCGGGAGAGCAGCCTCATGTGTTTTACAGGGGCATGGCTGAAGGACTGTATTCTGGTGAGCAATACCAGCATTATTGGCTTTCTGACAATACGAGCAGCAGGGATGTCGAAGCAAGATAACAGATGGTGTAACCTTCGGCATGCTACAATCAAGGAGAGTATCTACATTGAGAACACACTCTTAGCAGTCAATTTAAGGGCATATTACGTGCCACAGGTGTTCTTTGTGGCTGTCACTATTATAGTGTACATCCTGCCCTCTGCACACACTGAAACTGCTATCGCGAGACTACAAACAAGGTATCCAGATTCATTCATCCTCCTACCTGGAGATTTCAAGCATGTCTCCCCCTCCAGCACACTGTCCACCTTCAAACAGTTTGTGGACTGCCCTACAAGAGGAGATAAGACCATGAATCTTCTGTATGCTAATTTGAGAGACACATACAAATCCACAGCAATGCCTCCCCATTGGTGGATCAGACCACAATCTTGTTCAGCATTTTTCCATCTACACTCCGGTTGTTAAAAGAATCCCGGCCACCACCACATTTCTAAAATGCTGGAACCGGGAAGCAAAACAGTCCCTGCAGGACTGCCTGGACCTCACAGACTGGAATGTTTTCTGTGAGTCATGTGGGTGCTCAGACACCATTTCTGATGACATCAACCCAGAAATTGATGTAATTGTACAGAGTAAAAGGATCTTTTGCTTTCCCAACAACAGACTAGGGTTTACTAGCAGTCTGAAAGGTCAGTTAAACCGAAAAAAAAAAAAAAAAAAAAAAGGCCTACAAGGTCGGAGCAAAAACACTGCATAAAGAACTGAAGGTGAAGTAATCTTCACAAGCAGGGGAAACAACCCTACAGACAGAAACTGGAATACCAGCTGCAGCAGGATTGTGCGAAGCAGGTCTGGTCAGTCACGAAAAAGATCGCGGGTCTGGACTGAAAAGGTGGGCCACTGCCCGATGGAGACCAGGGCCAGGCTGACTGCTTGAATGCCTTTTTCAACAGATTAAACAGCTCCTCCTCTTCCAGTCAGCTGCCTGTGGTGCTTAAGCCCCCTTCCAACAGATCAGTCTATTCTTTTCACCTCGCTCCCTTGACACTGACCCCACCAGCTCAGTCTCCTCATGGCACCCCTCCTGTGTTCAGAACCCTCTTACCTGTCCCAGAGTGTGTTTCTGGAAGGATTTAATAAGGTCTTTACTTTAAAAGTGAACTGAAGCGACTCAACTGTGTCACATACTGGGATGTCAACAAAATGAAGCTGTAAACGTAATTTCCATTGAGCCCCTTAATAATTTGATGCCGCTCCCTGTTATCTCTCTCCTAATCATGCAGAGTATTCCTGTGCTTTGAATATTCATGAACGGAGGTTCGGCTCTTGGAAAGCTGAATTGGGTCACGTTATGCAGATCTGCAGTATGTCTCTCCAAAGACAAAAGACCGTATGGCATGGGCTGGAGAAAATATATGCTACTCATAAACGAGGTTAAGAGGGGTTAATCTTCTCGCCCAGTCTCCCTTATTCCTGGTGCTTCCATTATATTTATTTTTAAGTATATTTTTATTTAAGTTATTGTTTAAGTTTTTATTGTCCGTTTTTAACTGCAAGGGGCACGTGAAACGCTGATAAGGAGCCATTCCGTCGCATGTTACCTGTTGGAGTAACAACATTTCTACAGCTGCCACAGCTTCCTAAAGGATAAACCTAATTTAACAGAACTCGACGCCTAAGGACTGCGCTGAAAGCACGAGAAGCGAGAAAAAGGACTGAATCATTTTTTAATCTTTTAATCTTGGTGATTAATGTCTGTGGAACAATTTATTTGACATTACATCTGAGGGGAATACTTATGAGCTCTGAACTTGTAGTTGTAACATTACATTTATGGGCATGGTGCCAGTGTTAACCTGTGTTTTTTTGGGCATGTTTTTTTTTTATTTTTTTGGTGACTCAGTTGGCAGTTTTCTTGACCTGTTCTCCAGGTTCCCTCACCTGCTGTTGTTGCAAGCACATCCGTGGTGTTTCTGAGCCCCATGAAATCAAACTGGTAAAGCCTCCAGTATTTCTGGTCTGAAGTCTCCACTGACTTTCGCCTCCACTTGTACACAATCTCGTCTTGGGGGTAGCCATCTAAAAACCGCAAAAACGAAAGGTTGGGTTTGTGAAAGAAAAGCAAGGATAAAAGTGGAAAGCAAGAAATGCAGGACAGATTAATGCTCTATGCATGATTTATACATTATTATACTGTACATTAAGTTTTTAAAAGCAGTTCAGCTCAACTCAGCAATTACTGTTAAGTGTTAACTTTAAGATTTAAATGTACATTAATGTTTTTAAACGTCCCTCTGACTTTCCTATAGTAAAAGTAAAATATGGTAATTAGACTTTTGTTTTTGAATGTTTAATGCTGGTTTGCATGTTTGAGTTGAGGAAAACAGTTCAAAATGATCTCTGCTTCCTCTCTGTGTTCAGCGGAAAATCCACATGGCATCACCTGGAGGAGTGTCATCATTAGGAGTACAGATGATGTCATTTGTAGGAGCTCTGGAAAAGCAGGTTGACAAGTACAAAATCTATAGTATGAAGAACAAAATGACATAATCTTAACTAAAGGTTCCACCAAGTGATGTTATTTGGAGGAATTTTTCAGCTAGAAGTAGAGAAATATTTTAATGTAGGGAAGTTGGACATTTAATGGCATTCGTATACACGTACTACTTAAACTATAACCAAAATAAGCAAGTTCAATATCAGTGAAGGTGTCCTTTAAACTACTACTACTTCATATAATAAACATTAGTGCAAGATGTTTCCTTTACTATAGACAAGTGTAGCAATGGTGAATTTAAACAGTTATTTTGCAATATTAAACTTTTATGCGACCCCATTATGATACTAAGATTGCATTCCACTTAAATAGAAACTTGCCAGCTAGGCTATGTGCGCCTTTAGAGTAACATCTGGAAGGAGACATCTTGCTTTTGAGTTTGTATTTAAATGAGAGAGAGAGAAAACTAGAATGATAGGTTAACTCTCTAACTGGAAGGTAGCTGGTACAGCCTGCAAATTATTTGCACTGATTCCTGCATTTCTTTTCATGTTTTTTCAGAAAAAGCTGAGTTGGTTTCAGATTCCACACTACAACGATGAGATAAATTGCCTGTCTGAACATAGAGTTTCTTTGGTCAAGAATTTGGCAGAGTGAGGGAAGAGAACACCGCCGACAGTAAGCACATTTTTTCTCCACCTAGTGCAGAGGATACAGGAATTTTATTTATTTATTTTTTTTACACATCCGCATCGGTTTAAACTAAGCATTCTGGATAATTTCCCTTCACACTGAAACTTAAAAGTTTAAGACAAGTCAGTTTTTCGATTAGCAACAAAGTTCTCAGAGGGAAAACTTCTGATTGTCAAATCGTGGACCCCTATTGAGGGGTTTCAAATAATGTAGTGACCCTGCGGCAGTCGTGATGGAGGTCCTCAGTTCTTCTGGGAAGGAGTGAATGGAATCTGCTGATTACATCTTTAAATGTATGACTTTACTTTTGAACGGCACTGAGATGGTGTTTGTTCTGCATGTTTTAGTAAAGCCAATTGGACAGAGCCATTTTGTGTTTAAATAATAGGTAGTAAGGCTGCAAAATTTGGTCAAATATTGCAAATATTTGAGGACAACATTGCAATTGCTATCTAAAAAGTACTACTTGCTTGAATATCAAAGAAAATGCAATTTTGATCATTTTGAACTCTTTTTTTTCAACTCAAACATGCAAACCAGCGTTAAATGTTCAAAAACGAAAGGCTCATTACCGTATTTGACCATTTACCCTTTCAAATATCAAAACCTTTTACATGTAGATTGTTGTACAGACTAAAGGTTCATTAACAGAATGAATCTAAACACGCTACTAAACTGTGTTTTGAGAAGAATTAAGAAAACAACAAAAAACATAATCGAGTTACATTTAACTCAACATTACCAAATAAAACTTCCTAGTGGAAGCGGAGCAGTAGTGTCATAATCTGAACGCAAAATCTCAACTCATAATGTAAGTGCAAACTATGGTCTGCCGGACCGTGTAGACATTACGTTTACCAGTAGCAAGTTGTCTACTTCCATGGCTTTAAACCTCATGATGTGTTAGACTTTAACAAAGTGCAGGTACAGGCCCACACAGCTGCTGTAAAATGTAGTTCTTTGTTACTATACAGCATGAACAAAGTCAAATTATTGAAATTAACTTGGAGTTTGTAAGATTACAGGTTTTAAAAATTATTTCATAATTGAGACCTCCATTTCATCCTGTAGTCAGCTGCTTGACAAAAAGTAAAGAAAAATGTCTCAAATGTCACACGTCTTGCAGTTTCTTTCGCTCAGCCAATTACCTACCGATCCCTTGATTCTTGCCAGCACTTTGTGATGCTCACAGCTTCCAATTGCTTGTATAAAATGGTACGTTTAATAAAAATGTAAATGTACTGCAAATACGGCCACTGCAAGAGTGTTCCTTTAATACCGATTGCGGCTGTGTTGCTGATTTGAACAATGCACAAGTACAAAGTGCTTGCAATCACGGTTAGGAATAAGTCTTCTTTTAGAAATATTCAGAATAAATAAAGATTAGCGAGGCCGCTGAGTCGTTCATCATGTCTGGGATGTTCTCTCTCAACAAATTACATTGATTTTACCCGTAATGGGTGGACGTGTAATTTGCTGCAAGATGAGGTCCTTAAATGTTCTACTCCATCGTAATATTTTCACAACCTTGAGTAGTAAGAGGTAGACATCTGTAGATGCCACAGGGTACAGGAACGAATTATGTGTTTGGAGATTGGTGAACAGTGAGGGCCAATTTCAGATGTGATCTTCGTGGACAATAATAATGAAAGAGCCAAGTCTGGTCTGCTTCCCTGCTACACTGCAGCGGCTCTCCATCTCACAAACCATCTGCCGCTAAATGTGTAGGCAGGCAACGTGTTTATGCAAAACAGATGGAAACGACCTGTGTGAAACATTTGCCGCTCAATCATTTAGTGTGCTTTCCTTCAGCTTCTATTGACATTGTGCGTTATGTTATAATATGAAGATTGATGGAAACTTTGGAGCTTCGAAAGGATGAATAGCATATTCGAAAGTCTGGGGTGCAGCTTTCCATTTTCCTGAACAGCTGACTAAAATATGTTCACTTTGAAAATTGCAACTTCTATTCTTTGTCATAAATAACAGTAGGCCTCAGAAATTTGAATTATCTGCAATTATGGTAATTAAAACTGAAATTGTGTGAACAAATCAAGCTCATCTCTTCAGTAAAAACGTGGGACTGTTCATAACTTGAAATAAAAGCATCCATTACAAAAGGAGAGTGTGCTGTTAACTTGTGGTCTTTAGTTGGGGAAACTAATTTTAACAGCTTTCACTAAATCCTGTTATAACACCATTAAACAAACTTGGTTTAAGTTTAAATGGCTTATTTTGTTAACTTAAAAATTTGAGTTGACCAAATACAGTGATTGCTAACTAATCAAATTATAGTTACAAATTACAACATTTTTCACATATTTTTTAGATGGCCATATGCTCCAACATTAAAAATGTTAAGAAGTGCAAAGCCTCCAGCGACACTTGTTTAACAGTGCACACAACAGTGCAAAATAAAGAATTGATTTCTGGTTGATTATTTTTGTAACATTCTTATTTACTGTAATTTGATAACTATGATAACGTCCAGAGCTTGGTGGCGCATAACCAGTGAAGTAAACTTGTTTTGGAGCGGAAATATAGAGAGCTGGCCGAACAGAGAGGACTGATTCACTCCCTTTTAGCTATGCCTGCATAAGTTGCACGCTGCGTGTTTAACTTGTTCAGAAACGGTTGGCTAGCATTTAACCGAGGTAATCCCTCTGACCTGATGAGAAGCAAAAACATGGACAGCTGAAGGTCTTCCTTTCTGATCAAAACAATGGGGAACATTGGGCACATCACAGAGTAATGACTGCATAGATTATGGTAATGCTGGCACTAGAGCAAAAGATGTTCAAACGGAAAAATGCTTTTCACAATTATTTATACTTAAAGGAATTGCTTTTGCAAATTATTTTTAAAAGCGTTATGTCACACAGACCTGAATCAACAGAGTAAATAACAAAAAATGCCAGGTCGAGTACACGTAAAGCCTAAACTCAAAAAATTAAGTTAAAGCACCTAATTCAAAATTTGAATGAAATTTGTCGCCTTGAAATTTTGAGTTTTTAAGTAGTGCTGCCAAGTGATAAATATAAATTATTACATGCTCTGATTAATTTAGCAAAAAGGGATGAATGCAATTAATTTAAAGTATTAAAAACATAATTAAGCTGAAATGATTTTTGGCAGATAAGTGCATATAACTGAATATTGGACAAGCTTTAAAGTTTTATTTCAGAATCAGAACTTTTTTCCTCACTTTCCATATGCAATAATGGCTATAACAATCAGCATAAACGTTATTTTGACAGCCCTAGTTGGGTGCATATGTCGACATCTGGGGCATTGTCTTTAAAAAAAACAAACTCAAATGTACTGTACAAAATAAAACATTCTTAAAATGATTTAGAATAGATAATATGAACCTATTTGCTTTAATTCAGTAATATGGAGCTTTTGTACATTTATACAAAAGAAGGTCCTTACTGGTAAATGAACAATACCACTTTTACTGAGAGGCCAAATCGAAAATAAACACAGTGAAATGTACCCTACTTATGTTTAGGGGCACTGACGGCTTTAGAAACGAGGCTTTAATTAAGTGATGCTGAACAGCTAGCTTCTCATTCACTGCAGCCAGAGACAGAAAAGATGTCCATCAACATGGTCGTTGACTAAGACTGGGGGGGGAAAAAAAAGGGTCACTACTGCGAGTTCTTTCTCTAAGAGCATACGTATAATTGGAGCCCGTTTATAGCCCGTGTCTATGCGATACTGTAACGATCACTCTCCTCAAGCTGTGATTAGTGGATGATTATCCGAACTCAAGTCTTGGAGGGGGTCTAATAAAGGCCATTGACAAATCCTGCCATCTGTAGTCGCATCAGGTCATGATTATAACCAAAATTAAACTGTTATGTCGCAGCAGCAGATGTCTGGCCGAATGGAATGACCTGGCCAAAAGTGATATGATTTTGGTGCTTTTTAGATGGTGGGTAAGTTAATAAGGTGTCAGTTAATGCCACAATAAAAGCTTGGATGACTCTAAATTTATTAAAACTATTTGTAATGTGGTGTGCCATTTTTGTTCAATTCTGTTTGGAAACTAATGATCCTCAGAAGTAACATTTTGGGAAATTGATCACTTTATTCAATTTTTGCTTTGAATTAAAATGATAATTTTAAAAAATGAAATGAGTGAAGCTATCTTTTATTCGATTTTTTTTCTTTTCTTTTGATCTTCTTGTAATGCATTGATATTCATCATTTGTAAGTGAACCTTTGTCTCCGTTTTGCCTTTGACACAATAAAATATCTTCCAAACACTTTAAGCCTGGAAGAATCTCAATACAAACTTGATAATCAGTGACATTTTCACAGTTGACATAGAAAGAGCCTTACTGTGTTCATATGTACTTGCTAAAAGGTGTAACCACCAATATAGTTCTTGTGTGGGCTGTTAAAATATCTGTGTACCATAATAATTCAAAGAGTTTGTACACTTGACTGCTGTGATTTCTTGTAACTGCCTTTACATGTACTACAGTCAATATTTGTCTCTGCTATTTAGATTTCTATTTTGTCTTTGGCTCTACCATTGGTTTAGAAGGCATTACATTTATTTATATGCATATTTGTGTGTGTGTGTGTGATTTGACAACACTCACAGCTGGAGAAGACTAGAGGACAGGAGTGTTCATCCATTGGGAAATTGTGGAGTTGCAGCTGGCATTCTGCGTTGATGGTCATCCTAGAGAGGCAGAGAAAATGCACAAGTTTTGAAAAGCTCGAGACATTCGAGGTTGCAAAACACCTTGGATTTTTCATTTGATATTGTGTTAATGAACGGTTTTCATCATTGTTTATATCACGCAGTGGACTTTTTGCACAACGGCATGTAACGCATTGACTTTAAACCAGATGGTGCGAGATCATGCTTGGCTGCCTTGTTGATGTGGGAAATCGCTCAAAATGGCAGAGCTGTTTAATTATTGGTGCTAGACGTTTTTTTCGTGACGAGAGCATCAACTTATAGGTCAGAGCACAAAGCCACATAAGCTTCTGAAAACAGTGGTACTTAGATGTGATCATTGAGATAGTCAATGCTTCAGAAGTTTCAGAGAAGTAAGTTATTTTACATTCAAAATATAAACCTATACTTGACCCTGGTTTATAGTCTCTGCACGTTTCTGCAATATATTATCCTAAAACTAATTTTCTACTGGATGTGATAATGGCTGTAAAAACGAGACCGTCATAAAAAGGGGTTGTTGTGTTTTTGTATAATTTCTCATTAATTGACTTTGTGCGCAAAAATGGAGCCTCAATCAATGCAGAAAGAGCTGCTTCACTTGTCTTGTTTGTACCGCAAATGATATACAGTTGTAATTTGCATATGCAGTACACACTTGCTTTCATCCTATTCAATAGCCAGGATGTCCAAATTTAGGGTGAGTAAGTGGCTGAGGTGAAGAGCACAAACTGCAACAAACTCGGCAGACTAACAAGAGAGATAGAGGTATCAGTTTAGGGAAATACGCCCCCAAATGTATGCCTCTTTAAAACTTAATGTCCTTCTAATGAACGATAATCTTCAGATTCATCAAATGTAGCCCACACAAATTAGCAGACAAGAATTTAGCTGTTAAAACCTAAAAATTTTAGGGGGAAGTAAGGAAGAGTACTTTCTTGAGGATTTTTTCCCTATGTGACTTTAGAAATTGCATTTTTCTTTTATGAGGCGTAGTGGTCTTCTAAATTGGATGCTGATCAGTTGTAACAAAAAATTAATAAAAAAAAAACTGCAGGCAAAATTGACGTGGTCTAATACTACAGATGCAAATTCAACACCTGTTATATAGTTTAAAGTGTTATATTTTAAAGTATAGCTATTGTATACCATTTAATTTCTGATTAGATTTGTCATAATATGTTTATTGCTTGATTCAAGTGCAATGTGTACAACATTTTAACAATAAGAGAGAAGCTTAATAAATCTGCATTTTATCCACTTTAAAAAGTGAAAACCTATCATCACCTTAAAAAAAAGTTGTAAACATCTGCCTGCTGCTGCTAACAAAGTCAAAGCTGAGTTTCCAGGTCTGAAAACCAAAATAGTGCGCTGAACTGACTTGGTTTGATTCCCTAAGCGGTTGTCTTTAAACTGACGTCTTTCATTCAATACACATAATCATTAGGTTGGTTGTTATTGTGAAGACATTGATCGGTGCAGCTTCAAGTGTGGTTTTCTGAGCAGATCATTTGTGTTCTGAACCACTGGAAGCCTGGTGCTATAAAGTAATTCTAAAGCTTAATTCAGAAGCTCATAATTAGTGTTATATTCCCTAACACCCCTCAAATTATTCATATAATTTTAAGGTAAGTTTTTGGTAATTTTGGTAACAATTAAAGCCATTTCAAGTAAATCCTCTCTCTTTTTTCCATGCATTTATAAATTGAAACTAGCTTTTTGGAGCCACCGATTTCTGCATATTACTGCTATATAACTACTGTATTGCTGCATAAACTTGTTCAGGGGAACCTTTGGCATGTAAGTACTTTTTAATCTCACTTTTTCCATGATTCCAGGATATCTGAACTATCCTGTTGCAGCCTGAGCTGTTTACCTGTCCCTCTGGTTGCTTTCGGCCAAAGTGTAGTTTGAAATTCCAGAATCGCAGGGTTAAAATGGATCCACAAGACAGAAAAAGCTCATGACAGAGTTTGACTGTTCATAAATCCAGATGTCAAACAAAAAAATAAAAAATAAAGGTTATGGTGACATACGGCCATGCACACGTCATTTCTCTACCTCTGATGCACTGTCAGAAGGAAAAGTTTTTATACTTCTATGCTACAGGTAAAGTAAGCTGTTTTTTATTTTTTGCAAAAGCAAAGCTATTACAATTTCAATAAAGTAAAAACTGTATAAAATTGATTGTTTTAATATACCAATATATGCTGAGCCATAACTTTAATAGAGTTTAGGTTTCAAATAGGTAACTGGTATTTCAGTCAACCTAGGTTAAGGTCATTGTTATAGGAATTAAATTTTTGAGAAAAACACAAAAGCAACATTGGTCTCTTCTCTGAATGTAAATGAAGGCTCCATTTAAACTGATTTGCTTCTTGCGTCTTGCACAGACTGAACAGCTGCTAGATAACAAAGATAAGTGTAAATGCATGTGATTGAGATGCATTCAAACCAAATGATGAAAAGCTGGAAATGTACTTGTCTCTCCAAGATCCACATTTAATCTTTATTACTGCTGAAGTGCAGCTTTGTTAGCTAGCAGTGCACGAAAGTCTGTGCCCTCAAACAATAGTAGCACAAGTTGCACTGAAATTAGACTGGCAGGGAGACAAACTGGCATCTGAGTGAAATTCATCCAGCGCTTCGTACATCTACCCACCCACCAGGGGCCCTGTCCATGTTCTTATCATATATAATGAATGTTTGTATTAGGGAATACAGGTGTAGTCACCAGTTGGCACCGACTGTCAAAAACTGGCAGTTTCAATTTCCTACTTTAAAAGACTGTTTAGTTTTAGATTCTGCTGCCTGTCGGGGATTCTGTCGTACTGTACAGCTTGCTTTCATGTGTTCTGCAGGTTTTTACCTCAGGGTGTAGAGTATTTTTCCATTGTTCCAGATCCGGAGCAGCTGATTGGGTGTTGTGATCCAGTGAGAGTCGGCGGTCTTGGAATTCCTAAAGATGGTGTCAGGCAGCCAGATCAAGCCAACCATATTGCTGGTTGAATAAGAGACAGACAAAGAGAGAGGGAGGTGCAGAAGGTGAGAGATTACTGCTGTTGAATTACTTCAGATTTCTCTGAAATGCATGAAACGGCTCCACTTCCAAATAAGGGGATAATAAAATACCCAGGCGACACGGGGAAAACAAGGCACATCAATCAATTTGTTCCATTAATTATAGGCCTCTTCCTGAGAGACAGAAGAATATTGTTCTCAAATGAGAGAGGTACAGAATGAAAATACTGAAATACGGTCGCTTTAGTGAAAAGAAGCTACTTACACCATCTTGGAGTTACACATCATTTAAAACACATAATGACATAATCTTCTAGTTAACTATCAATTGATGATTATCTAATAAATTTGGTCATGTGCCACAGTGCTGATATCTTCAATTTCAGATTCCATAATATATCAGTAGGTTTGCAGCATACCTGTTGAGGGTGAGAATCTTCATGCTGCTGCTGTTATACCGCAGACGGGTGTCCACCCATGTCTGGGCGAAGATTATATCGATCTGGTACTCCTGGGGAGAGAAAAGCAGAGTCGATACACTGATATGGCAACCTCTTTTAGACTAGTTTAGAGATAGAAAAGAGATGTGCTGGATGAAGTCTGTGTGCTAAGCAGTGTTACTATAGTCCTTCTTTGGGAGCTGGGAATGTGTTTGTTTGAACATAAATGTGTCCACATCAAAGAAAAGACTAAAGCAGTGCAGTGCCCACTGAAAAAACACTAAAATACACTTGGTGCAATTTAATTTCCATATCAAAAGCACAATCTCACAAATAGTTTACTTCAGCACATTTTTTCATCTCAGCAATGACCCTTCTTGTAATTGTGTAAAGTTGATGACGTTGAATCATAATGTGTAACAGCTATAATAACATGCAGTCTCAGTACAGAACCACTGTGTCTAATGGTGAAAACTCTTTTTCTTCAACACTTTGTGAATGGAATAGAGTAATAAATATACACTTTCATCAAGAAATATCTGGACATTTTTCAATCTTGTAGAGAAGTCGTCAAACTGATCAAACTAAATTGACCAAAGTGGGTCAATTTCTCACACATCTAAATATTGCCCAAAAATAACCTGCCAGAATATAGCTGACCGTGTCACTCAATGATATTCACTATTTTTGAGGTTGTAACTTATAGCATTCAGCTGATATGTGGATACATGTAGCTTTTGCTGATCCAGATTCATTTTTAACATTATGATTTTGGATACATTTGGTGTATCCCTGACTAGTTATACTAAGAAAATAAGGGCGCAAGTGAGATTGTGTAGTCTCAGACGTAGAGACAACATTGGCAGGGACAGTTTCATTTTTATTCTTTTGTCACATTTGTCTTCAAGAAATGTTTGATGATCCAACAAAAGATACAACCCAGAGATTGATTTCCTGTGGCTTTCTACACTGTGTATACATGTTTAAAATAGAGTATGTGAAATACAACTAAATAATTCATCTCAAACATCACACTCAGTGTCACTGACTTTGAGACTTTTCTGACCTTTTCCAAAAACAGACAGACGAGTCCCGACCTTCCCAATTTGTCTGTTGCCAGAACCTCGGCTTGCATGACCTTTGGAGGATAATGATGTGGTGTGCGACACTGACAGTAAATCGCCCATAATTCAGACAGAAACAGCAAAACCACAACATATGCCTGCCACAGATGAACTCTCACGGCAGTTCCCAAATGGGATTTTCTACTTTCACTGGGTCCTTTAGGGGACTTTGGGTACCTACAAGACAAGGCGCTAAAGCAGGTCTATTATTCATAGACATTATGCAAAACAATGAGGCAGAGTAGTCAGAGTTATCTGACTCAAATTAACTACAGAGGGTTGCATTATTCCCTTGGGGATCTGTTTCAAAGTCAGAAAATGAAGGCGCTAAGGGAGT
The DNA here is from genome assembly GCF_033026475.1 of Channa argus. NCBI lineage: Eukaryota > Metazoa > Chordata > Actinopteri > Anabantiformes > Channidae > Channa > Channa argus. The sequence continues at coordinate 6,987,574 of NC_090219.1, read as the reverse complement.
CCATTTCTCACAGCTATTGACAGCAGGAAAAATAAATAAATAAATAAAAGCAGCAAGGACATGCAGTTGAGATAATCGATGGTGACTGCTGTTGTGTATTCACTGCTGGGAAAATCCAACGTAAAAAGTCGGACTGGAAGTGGGAAGTTAATTTATTAGGGTGTAGAAGTATGCAGAAAGTTTTACACAACTATGAAGCCCTCACATGATCAAAAACCTGTCTTGTTGGATTAAAATCTTTAATGCTACAGTTCTGCAATTTTCTTTAAACAGAAAACCCTATTTTTTTTACAGTACGTTTGGATTATCAAATAAAAATCATTGCGTGTATGATTTTTTTAAGCAAAGTATACATATTACAAAATACATTTTGACAAGAGGTGGATAAAATCCATTTTTATTTTCTGTCTTTGAGATTATAAGCACCACTTAGAATCTGATAATATAAAATCCATTATAAAAGTCAAAGGATGTTGACAGCAAAGCTTCTCTGAAATTAGTTTATATTAAACAACATCAGTACAAGCAGCTTCCTTCTTATCAAGCCTCATCATTTTTGCAGAGAGCTGACTCACACTACATCAATTACAAATGCCGCTTATCCATATCCATGTACCAAAACACGTTTTTAAAGTGGGAAGATATACTATCTTTATTACTCTCTGTTTAGTGACAGCGTGACTGATGCTTTACACTTGCTGAGCCGCAAATGTTTTTCCCTGACAATTTCCGACAACAAACAATATTAAAGTGACTAGACACATTTTTCAAATCAGTAATCAAAATGAGTCATCCACTGTTTACTGCTGATTATCAGCAGTGGCACATCTAACCCCCGGTCACAGTATGGCCATCACACTGGCCACCCCAAGCAGCACAATATTTTTGGTTGGACATTATTGTTTCAGACAGAAATGTTTTTTCACTGCCACAGTTTTACTGGGGACACTTTTAAACTGGGCACTCAACTGGTTGTAGAACTCGTGCCCCACCCACTCTGCTTTCAACATTCCCTCTGCTGTACTCTGAGGGGAGATCAGAAACAGCATGTGGCTAAGTTCTCCATTATTGGAATAAATCCCAAGACACTTTTGGATAAATAAAACTGTCAAAGTTTTGAATAAAGTTTTGAATTTTGCTTTTAATGTGAAGGTGCAACAACAGAAAATGTTTCGTTATCGTAGCAGCTTTGCTACCAGAATGTCCGCATTCTTAAACAGAATTTTCATTACTGCAGATTAGAAACTTTTAGATTAGATTCAACAACTGGACCAGAGTCTGTGTCCTGTGTGAGTCTGTCAGCAGTCGGATGTAACTTTTGTTAGTGTAATACAGTTATCAATAAATTAAAAAAAGGCAAATACTGGTCTCTGAGCTAGACACCTTAATTTTTTTTTTTTAAATCGACTTCGACATGATACAGCGCCACCAACCCTCCTTAACTCGTCTGTTCTGAACAATAATCAACGAGTGTTGGCATTCTTTAGCCCTGACTTTTGATTTTGAATTAAGAGAAAAGCTGCTCAAGGGTAAATAAGTTGTACAGCTTTTCAATTAATGTTTTTATTATGTTAATACTGTGCTAAAAAACACTAGACTTGAACACCGTTATATTACTGTGTGCTTTGCAGTAACAAGATTCTCAAACGTAAGCACTGATCACTAATGTGTTTCTTCAGGCAAAACCAAGAACTGATGCCTCATAGTAGATAAAAATATGTATAAGTGAAATATTCATATCTCCCAGGCTTTGGACAATTGTAAGCTGAACTGAATTTTTAATCACTTAAGAAGAAAAAAACAACATGAAAATAACTGGTTATTTGTCCACTTTTATGCTTCTTCTGATAATATTTCTTAATCAAGAACAATACTTGAATATGCAGTTTTATTTTCCAAGCCCCACACTCCTCTACACTTAAACACTTTCACCCAAAATGCTTTGTTACTTTGTTCTACAGGCAGCCTCCGATGCACTTTGTGTGACTGGCATAAATAAAGGTAAACGCCACCATTCAACCACTGTTTAGGGCTGATGATGAACTGATGTCACGTGTGAACAGATTGACGCACTAACTTTGGATAAGAGTGGCATTTACAGATTGCTCTGTGTGTGTGTGTGTGTGTGTGTGGGTGTGGGGGGGGGGGGGGGGCTTTTGTCTTGTTCACACCTTAGGACAACTCTTTGAAATCAAAAAGTTAATCATTTGCAAACCTGGCTTTTTTTGTTGTCTGTGAGGAAAGAAGAAACACAAAATGGAAAATTATGCCAACTGTGTTGGTTTCAGTGTTTGTATTGGTAGCAGTCATAGCAACAGTAACAGACACAACAGTTGCATCCATTTATCTGCAGCTGGAATAGTAGAAGCACTGACTGATTATTTTGAAGCAGATGGTACTTCAGAAGTCTTACCATTATGAGGAAACCTTTAAGTACCGGTCAGGTTAAAAAAACATATTGTTCACATATTGTTAATATTTATGGTTTAGTCACCGGTAAGTTTAGATTAAGGTCTGAAAAAGATTGTGTGGTCTGGTACATGGGCGCTGTTGGGCAACAGGCCCACTAGGCAATTGCCTACGGCAACTCCAGCTGGTGAAGAAGATGTGGAAGAAATATGGAAGAAAGGAGAGTTGGCTCTCGGCCGTTATTGGGCCGTTGGCGAGTGTTTGTCAACGCAGTTGTTGAGGACCATCATGCACCGTCAGCAATAGTTGAACCACGGTTGGCAGCTTAAGACATATTGAGACATATTGCTCCCATTGGCTGTTGGGCTTCAACAATCAGTGCACGAGAAGAAACTGTAGCACTTACGACACCAGAACACTTTCTAAGTAATTATCAAACACACCCTTGATTGGTGGCCATAAACAGTCTGTCGTGAGTAAATCTGGTGTTTAAAAAATGAGCTAACACAGAACAAGTGTAACAAGTGGGGTGATACTGGTGGTGGTTTGCCCCGTCTGAGTGCACTCGAGTTTCAACAGGTGTCACCCTTTTGAAAAGGTCACATTTGACAGTTATGTAAGAGTAAAAATCATTTTTCATTTTATTACTGGTGTTGCCAGGACACAGAGGTTCCTCGTCCCCATCGGAGAATGTAATTAAGGACAGTGAATGCCATTTCATTTTTCTGAATTAAGTCATGAAGCTGTCTTAATGCTGTCTTGGTTGGAAGAGCTGAAGAACAGTGACCTTCTGCACTGCAATCAGATAACCTTTTCTTATGAATTTTCAGCTTCATTCTGCCACCACCTAAATGAATCACATACGTGAAGGTCAAGCCTAGAAAAACTAGAAAAACACAAAACGCCATAGAGACACGCTTTCTCATGCATAGCCTTACACTGAAACTACATTAAAAGGAACTTTAAAGTGATGTTGGAAACAGCACAATTCTCCACTGTACAAGAGTACAAGGTATTCTCAGCCTAAGTAGTTATGTTCCTCAGAATCTGTCTGCTCAGGCTGTTGTAGTATCCTTTACTGTCAAAACTAAACTAAAGTGGACAGCCACTGTTTATACTAGATGGAGATAGCTGGAAATACATTAGCACAGATAGATAGATAGACAGACAGACAGGGTATTTCTAAGGTGATATTAAATTCCTATACATTTATCAAAAAAGCAACAGACAAAAATTGCAAAGCCCCAAGGGCATCGTGTCAGTGTGCATTATCGTCACACAAATATTGTACAAGGAGATCACATTTTAAAGCTCCTTGTCGCTGTTTCCTAAGCTGATTTATGCTCTCAGTGATTTTGAAATTGTTACAGTATGTAAGATTGTGAGACAGACTGATTAAGAAACCTTCTGCACTTCCTTTAGGCTTTTCAGAGCCAGCCCTACTTAGAGTGAGCTTTCTCACTTTCAATGTACTCTACTCTTTAGTGAGTATGTGGGAGAACAAGCCATCAGTGTCAGCGTGAGTCAACCCCCTTCTGTGACCAATAGAATTTGCACAAGCATGAAGAGATTGAGGTCTAGCGATGTGCGGGTATTCCTACAAAAAAAAAAAAAAAAAGAAAGAAATCGGACATGGCGCTGACGCTGTAGTTACTTTGCAGTAGTTATGAGTTATTCGTACAAAACACCTGACCTGCTTCTGACAGTGCACTGAGGATATTCCAAACCCAGCCTATTTTCAACCCAAATTCTTTTGTTTAAAGTATTTTCTAAAAATAAGTTTGTGAAAAGTGCTCTCTGTTTCCCTCTGACACGTTTGTGCCTGCTTCAGGCGTTTTTTTTTTTTCGAATGTGAAATTGTACATTCATGATCTGTACATGTACATGTACATACAAAAGATTTATAAAACAAAACTGGCCATGCATGCATCTTTGTGAATTTGACAAAAAGACCATACATGTATAGTTCTGCCTTTAAAGGTGTAGTTTAGAAGCAGGTTTAGTTGTGAGCTACTGACACCAAATTCTCATGGTTCTGTATCTCAGTTATGAAGAAAAAAAAAAAAAGAGGAAAAAATTATATTCACCATAATAAACGTAGATTTTTTTTTTTTTTTATTTAAACGGCCTAGTTTTTGGTTAACCTTTGCCCACTGTGGTTTTCTTCTGTTGTAGCTCATCTGCCTCAAGGTTTGATGTGCAAAGCATTCTGAGATGGTTTCCTCCTCACTGAAAAGTGGTTGCTAAAAGTGGTTTTTGAGTTACTGTAGCCTTTCTAGCAGCATGATGGAGCCTGGCCATTCTCTTTTGACCTCTCTCAGCAACAAGACATTTCTGTTTGCAGAACTGCCTTTTACTGGATGTTTCTTGGTTTTTGCCTCAGGAGATCAGATGTGTCAGAAATAGTCAAACCCGCCCATCTGGCATCTACAAGTTACTGAGGTTACCGATATTACCCCCCTCAATCTGGTGTTTGATGTGAACATTAACTGAGGCTCCTGACCCATATCTGAATGATTTTATGCAATGCTCTGCCACCACCGTGCACAAGAGAACTCATTTTCAAGCATCTGAAGTGCATATAGGCTCTTTCCTCCTGTTGTCCACCACGCCGCCAGCCCTGCAATAATGGCTGCTCTCCTCTCAGAATCCAGTTTCTAAGTAAAACTCTCTGTCAGGTAAATGTGAGGGATGTACCTGAGGATTGTGTTTGTGAACAGCCAGCAAAATGAGGCCCTGTTTAAATTTTCTACCATAAGGACATAAGACTAAGGTTCCCAGTGTGAGACATAAAATTAAAGCTATATTTAAAAAAAAAATAAAGAACCTGGACTCCAGTTTCTCTCCAAAGCAGTGCAACAATTCATCCAAATTTAAATGTATGCATTTATTACAGTTGGGGTTTTTTTTGTAATTATTGAAAGCGCAAAAAAAAAAAAAATACGAACAACTAGGAAAAACAAAATTAAACTAAAACAAAGGTTAACTAAAGCAATGCTAAAAGTTGGTAACCATGCTAGTGGCTTTGTGAGATCATACTTGGGCCCAGCAGTGCTTTGAACTAAATGCTATGAGCAGCATGCTAACAAGCTCAAACGTTAATGTTTTTTTGCCATTGCCCAAAAATAAATTTAAAAAGTGCTGGTTGGCTTCTTGGTTGATATATACTAAATGAATCATGTTTAAATGCTTTGTGACTCACAGGTAAGTTGTTTTGGTTAAAAGTGTATGTAAACTGACAGTTTTTTCCTTTCCTTTATGACATTTTCTTTAGCAAATTTACACTTCAGCTTGTTAGTGAACTAACATATACAAATTATCACTAAACACAGCTGAAGTTTTTTGACTTTTTTAAACCAACGGTCAGGTAGATGAAGGAGCTATAAAAATATTAGAAGTCATCCTGAGTGAGATGTGCCAAGTCCATACCAATCAGTCCAATTGTTATTGACCTTCTTCACCTCATGGTTAATGGGGAATTGCCAAAGTCATTAGGATTCATCCTCTGTATATTTTAAATGTCTGTACCAAATAACATGGCAATGCAAAAGTTACAGTTTAACAGTGGCAATATATGGAGCCACTGCACTACCATGCACTACAATTAATAAATAAATAATGACTTTTTTTAGAAGAATTCTGAGAGAGATCATGCCAAATTTTTTAGCTTCTTTTCCTTTTGCCTGTTCCCTTTAATCCCTCGCCACAGCGAATCATGTGCCTCCATCTAACCCTGTCCTCTGCATCGTCTTCTCTCACACCAACTAACTTCATTTTTCTCTCCCTACATCCAGAAATCTCCTCTTTGGTCTTCCTCAAGACCTCCTGCCTGGCAACTCAAACCTCAGCATCCTGTTACCAATATATTCAAACAACATTGCTGGTCTCACCACCGTCTTGAACACATTTCCTTTCATTCTTGGTGATACTCTTATCACACAACACACCTGACACTTTTCTCCACCCGCTCCAACCTGCTTGCACTCCCCTATTCACCTCTTCTCCACACTCCCCATTGCTCTGAACCGTTGACCCTAAGTACTTAAACTCCTGCACCTTCTTCACCTCTGCTCCCTGTAACCTCACCATTTCCCCAGGGTCCCTCTCATTCACACACATGTATTCTGTCTTGCTGCAGTTAAGCTTCATTCCTCTGTTTTCCACAGCAGACCTCAATCTCTCTAGATTTCCCTCCACCTGCTCCCTGTTCTCACTACATATCACAATGTCATCTGCAAACATCATAGTCTATGGAGATTCCAGTCTAACCTCATCTGTCAGCGTGTCCATCACCAGAGCAAACAAGAAGGGGGTCAGAGCCGATCCTTGATGCAGACCCACCTCCACCTTGAACTCCTGCGTCACACCTACAACACACCTCACCACTGTCTTACACCTCTCATACATGTCCTGCACCACTCTAACATACTTCTCTGCCACTCCAGACGTCCTCATACAATACCACAGCTCCTCTCTC